>NW_012137636.1:4717050-4718364 GCF_000956105.1 Propithecus coquereli | reverse complement strand
GCTCAGGCTGGTCTCGAACTCCTGAGCTCAAACAATCCGCCCGCCTCAGCCTCCCAGAGTGCTAGGATTACAGGCGTGAGCCACCGCACCCGGCCACCACCTTACTCTTTATTTCTCATTTACCTCTGTTAGAGATGGTAATGAATGGTAATATAGTCAAGTTGCAGATAGCCAAGGAGTAGAAGAAGGTAAAACATGAGAGCATTAACTACTAAACAGTGAAGGTCAGCTGTGTGATTGTTCCCATTTCACATGTAGAAGGCTATTTGCACTTAGCTTGAGGTTTTTAGTTGCTGGCATTTAGTAGTGATGATGATGTCTTTGCCTACAGGTGGTTCACTGGTAGAATATTAAAGCAGAATGGGGTCTTAAAGACCATGGACTTCAACTTTTCGATTGTACATGTGAAGCCCTAGTGCTCAGAGGCTTGCCCAATATCACATAACATTTTATTAATAGCAGTGAGCTGCGACAATGTGCCAGCCACTTGTCTAAGCACTGTAGAAAGCATTTCTTCTCTACAGGCACCCAATGAGGTAGGCATAATTTCAGATGAAGAAAATGAGACCCAGAGAAGTGAAGTGACTTGTTCAAGGTTACCTGCTTGTTCAGAGGTCTGGCCCGCTGACTGTATTGTACGGTAAAGTCCTGGCAGCGCAGACAGGAAGATTTCTGACCGATGTCTTTTATTCCCCTGCCATGTTTTAGGGGAGTTATTTTTTGGGTAGTAGAAAGGCTATTTAAAAAGAAAATTTGAAAAGATATTTTCAAACTATCTTTTTCTTTTGGCTGTCAATTGATGGCTATTTTCACATTTAAAATATGCACACTTTAAATGCCTTAACATGTCTCAAAGTTATAGCTTGGGTTTGTTGTCTACTCTTAATTAAAAAGGAATGATCTCCTTATTCACACGTGGGGTGCTTCTCTGGCTTCTGCTGTTATGTAACCTTATCTGACTTGAACAGGGCTGGCGATGGGATGATTAACCACTCTGAACTCCAGGACTTCAGGCTGATAAATATTTGTCTTTTTAAAATATGAAATGATTTAAAAAATAGATATTCCAACCTCTCCCAAGTAGAGGAGGACAGAGAAGAATTGATGTTACATGCCCTCAGTTGGCTCAGTATTGCTTTCCTTTTTTAGCTGGTTAACAAGAGTGGTGCTCTCATGGACTCAGTCACTCTTGCATGAAACAGTTCCTCAGTGTGCATTTTGAAAGCCTTAAAGAAATGTCCCCTTGCCAAGAAGGCTTAAAGCTGGACTCTGACATATCTTTGCCTTGTTGCTTTATTTTTTATCCTTTTTTTT
>NW_012137636.1:4715826-4717000 GCF_000956105.1 Propithecus coquereli | reverse complement strand
TATGCTGAGTTTGCTAAGAGTTTTTATCATGAATAGATGTTTAAACTTATTAAATGTATCTCTGGCATCTTTGAAATGATCATTTAATTTTTCTTATTTTTTGGCATATTTCTTTTGAATTTTGAATTATAATTAGGAAATTTTCCCTAATCCCGGGTTATAGAGGAAGTTATATTCTACATTTTCTTATATAATTACATAGTTTTATTGTTATAAAACTGATCATTTTGGAATTTGAGATGCCACCTTAAGGTATACTCAACTTCTATGTGCAAGTAGGTCTATGTTCATTAGTCAGCATTACTAAAAGGAGAAACCTCTCTTCTTGTCTATCTGTCTGTCAATCATCTACCTATCCATCTTTTATCACTGTGAGATTAATGGATTTCTTTTTTAGTTAATGGTTTATAGTTCATTACTGCTTTTGCTTGTTTTGATACTGAAATTTTCCCAGATTTGATCAGTAGATAATAATTTGGGCTCCTGTGTCCTTCTTCCCTCCCTCCCCTCCTCCTCCCACTCCTCTTTCTTTCTTACAGTTTTATTGAGATATAATTCACATGCTACAAAGTTCATTCTCCTATGTCCTAAAAGGTTAAAAACATGACCCCATCATTTTTTTTTAGTACTTTCTTATTTTCGGGTACAATAAGATGTTCCAGGCTCATCTTCTACCTTCCCTATCTTAGCCTTGAAATAAGCAATTTTTCTTGGTTCCTTTTAGTGGAGAATATTGTTAAGAAACCAAGATCTGAGTAGTAGGTGTGCTCACTGCTATTGAGATGTTATTGCTTCTTGATCCTTTCAGTGGACAGAAAAAAATGTACTAAGAAGAGTTCAAGGTTTGTTTGCAGTTCTTTTATTTGCAAGACCACTTTTTTTAATGTCTAAAACAAAATGGTAGCACATGAAATAAACTCTTTTGCACTTTGATTTTTCGTGTAACAGTATACCGTGGAACTCACTCCCTACCAGTTCATAGCTTCTTCTTAGCTTTATAGCTCTCCATTATGTGGATGTACCATAGTTTATTCAATCACTCTCCTTTGTTATTTAAGTAGTTTCAACTATTTTGCAATTACAATTAATGCTGCAATTAATTACCTTGTGCAGATATATTTTTGTTTTATCAGTGATTGATTGGTTCCACCTTACTCTTTTTTTTTTTTTTTTT
>NW_012137636.1:4708806-4713935 GCF_000956105.1 Propithecus coquereli | reverse complement strand
GATAATATTATATTATATTATCGTGCCTTCACACGAGTTATCACATTTGATTTCCACATCAACCCTGAAATAAGGAGGGAAGCTATTACCACTCTTCACTGTAAAAAGAAAACTGTGGCTTAGAGATTTTCAAGCAATTTGCCCCCTGTTGCAGAGCAGTGGTGAGGTAGAGCTAGGAGATAAGTGAGCTGGACTCCTGCTTCCAATGCTCATTCTTCCCTGCTAGGCAGCACAGCTCCCAAAAGCAATGGCTTCTAGACCCCAGAAGTAGCAATAGTTATTCACGTGTGGTCTGAGAAGGAATAAGACAATGTCAGGGATTGCTTCTTTCTTTTACAGGGAGTCATCTACTTGTGCTGGCCCTTTAAGACTGCTTTTGCATTTCTCAGCATGTTTCTCTTGTTTTGGTGGGGAATTCTGCTAAATAATGGAAGCCTGGTTTTGGCAAGTTCTGGAAGATAAACCAGAAATTACATAGGAAATAGAGTGTGTTACCACTTATCTTGCACAATCTCTGTGCCACAGCTTTCAACAAAATGATAACAAGGTTACAGGTAGGAATTTATGTTTTTGTGTTGCATTGCCTTTTAGGAAGGACTCTTCATCACAGCCATGTTCTGAGAGTCATGAGCTGTTAAAATCTATCCTATATCAGTATATAAGCTTTCCTATTTCCTATATATCTAGGACAGAGGGATATAATGTAGTCTTCCATCTGGATTCAGAATATACTTAGCAAAAGAAAAGGCATATGCAAGAACTAATATGAAACATTGGAGGAAAGCCTGAAGGAAGTATGCATTAAAAGTACCAGAACAGGAAAATCCTGAGTGTTCAAAGAAGAGAATGCAGCCAGCTTTAGGCTGCTGTCTTTTGCAGGCTCTGCTTTCCCACCAGTCTGCAGGGCTGTCTGCTTCTCCACATTCGGAAAGCTAAAACTTGCACTTTGGCCCTAAGTCCTGATGGCTTGAAAATCTTAATATTGGACATTCCTATTTGAAATCCCTAATAAAAGTGGCAAATTTTTGAGGGGCCATCCTTTTCAGTGTTTAGCTTGGAACTCATCCTTTCCTTCAGGAGCCTCCAAAGACTAACCACTTCATCCTCTGGAACACTTCATTATGAGCTGAAAAGAAGCCAGTACAAAAGACCCTATTCTATCTGCGATGTCTCATTTTCCAGTATTGCCAGGTCTTAGGGTCACCAAGTCATTCTCCATTTCAAGTTGGTCTTATTTATTTGTGTCATGCAAAGGGAAATTTATTTTCTAAATTGTTAAGAGTTTATTTATTACACTCTTTGGAAGGTTTGGCCTTAGCATGTATCACAGCCCTATCTTGAGGTACTGAGGTTTGTTTTCCATCAATTTGAGCCTCAAACATAAAAGAGTTTCAACAGTGGCTAGGATAGTACCTGTCATTTTAATGATGACATGAAGAGAAGTTAAATTATGAGATGACCTAGACAACAACCAGACTTCAGAATCCATTTCAATAGAGTGTTAGTGAGCTGCCTCGTACTCTTGATGGTGATGAAAAAAAATAAAATGTCAGCCAAACTTTTCAAGATAGATTAGAGAATTACCCAATTCCCTCAATGTCTTCATTCTAAGTCTAAAGCAAATGTTTGTTTAAAAATTTAAAACTAAGCAGTTTATATTCAACTGGATGAATTCATTCATTTGGGACAGAACAACAAGAAAAAAGGGTAATCTATGTTTGTTTCATAGCTAGTATATTCTTAATGAAGAGGATTCATTTGTGTATCAGTTACTGGACCACCATAAATGGAGCAAAGAGTTTTATTGTTATCTGTTTTTAACTAATTTATTTATGATAAAAATAACAATAACATTTACTAACCACTTTTGTATGTCTGACTTACCCTTATGTTGATTGTTTTATTTAATCTTTTCAAAAATCCTACGAGATAGGTACTGTTACTCCTCCACTTTATAGATGGCTGAACAGAGGCCTCTACTGGTTAGGTGACTCGCCTAAGACCATTCAGCTGTGAAGCTAGAACTGAAGCCCCAGGAGTCTCCCCTGCAGTACTGTACTCATAATCTCCACACTAAATGTTTTTTTGTCATGAAACTCAGTCTCTCCAGGTAACATGGTTAGTGACAACAGGTCTACTGGATGATCGCTTGAGAACAGAAAGCTTATCATGAGACACTGTCTAGCAGAGATAGTGGAAGAAATGGACATTTTTTAAATGTGTATATTTAGCATCCATATAATTGTAGGCATTATAGAAGTAAACTCAAAGAAGTTAGGTAGAAATGAAATTAGGTAGCAATCAAGAAATAAGATTGCTTATTTGTATGTAAAATGATAGCTGTTGCTTGTGATCCCAGATGAGCCTTTATTTTTCCTTTTTAAGTGATGGCTACCCATATGCTGCTCATAAGAGATCAGAGAAAACCTCATAGAATCCTACAAGAGACTGAACCAGAGAGTGTTCTGGGAGATTGCTAAAGGATAATTTCACTGAGGGGAAAATTTTTACAGATCAAACTGGCAGTAGGAGTTATTCATTTGTTTCTTCCAGAAATAGCTGAAAGGGGTACAACAGAAATCATTCTACTTTGAATATATGTAGAGATGGATTCAGCCAGGATGCTAATATTGGATTTTTTCACTTTTATATGCTGAGGGTTTCCATGAATATCACTGAGACCCATGATTCAGTAATTGTGGGGGTTAGAGGTTTAACCTTATGCATTGTGAACCATATTGTTCAGGACAGAACCTTTGGAAAAAGTAAAGATTGTTTTTTAACACTGGTGTGTTATATAACCAGTTATTGGCCATGGCCTTCAGAGAAAATGTTTGTCTACCATTTACTGAAAGTGTGTGTGAGAGAGAGAAAGAGACAGAGACAGAGACAGAGAGAGAAAGAAGGACCATTGTTTTTAAATTCTAAAATGTCCTTTTTGGGCCAAGACACTTTGTATTTGTTTTGGGGAAAAAGACTACAAAATGGCACTTTAGTGTCAAAAATAAGTAGTTTCTCTGATAGAATTAAATGGTAGCAGAGTAAGTTCTTTGCATTGCTAAAATGGAAGGTCGCTGTATGTCCAGAGACTTTAATTTATATCTATAAACATTATGGCCCTAGCACATTAAGCCCATTTTCTTGTGCATAAAAAGCCACTTTACCTGAGCCTTAACTTGTTCCTGTAAAAACAGAGCTTTGTTTTATGGCCTGTCTAGCTGTATCTCTGCTTGACAAATAGACATCAAATAAAGAAGCAATTGTTGTTCAGAAGGGCCCATGTAACTTACTCAGAGACTTTGGCTGGATCTACTTACCTGAACAGCCCTCAGTGGTAATAAACGGGGCCCAGCTGATAAATGACTGGTTTTGTTTTCATGAAAGTTAGGAGCAGTATCACCTGTCAGGAGGGTTTATCTTAGAGTTTGGGGGCAAAAGCCTTTTCTAGTTCCAGAATGACGACAGCAACTAACATTTATATGATATTCTAACCTTTCCAAAATCATTTATATAATCTCATTTTATCCTTACAGGGTTTTAAGAGAGTAAAACCCACAATATATGTAGCATATACTGTTTCAATTTATTTTTCACTTACATGAATTTAAACACGTACACATGATTTTCAGAATGATTTACCATCAATTTCTTAATAGATTAATATACTCTTATTTTATTTATTTATTTATTTTTAAGAGATAGGATCTTGGTTTTTTGCCCAAGCTGGTCTCAAATGCCTGGCCTCACGCGATCCTCCTACCTCGGCATACCAAAGTGCTGGGATTACAGGCTTAAGCCATCACACCCAGCCTTTTTCTTTTATTTTCCTTCTTTTTTGTTATTATCTGGACAGTTTTTCTCCCAGTTATTTTACACCATATTCAGACATCAATGAGCCTTCCAGAGAGCCTTTGCAGAACATTGTAATTGTTCTTTTTCTTTTTGTGATATGAAATCGTGACTTATCCTTTTTTCTCCTTGGTTTTCCCACCCTCCCCTAACTCCCTTTACCCTGAAAATATTGACCCAAAGTCCTTGAGGCAAGTGAAGGCCTGTCAGATATTTGAGTGGATTTTGAAAGACAAGGAGTTAGGCCAAGAAGGAGACAGAGGCATTCCAGGCAGACCAAACTGTACATGGGCAAAGGCCTGGAGGTGTGAGACAGTGTGATGAGTCTTAGGGACGTGAGTAGACCAGTGTTGCTGCAATGACAGAAGGGTGCCCATTAGGGGAGGCCAGGAAGAGGCTAATGTGAAGGCCAAGCTAGATTGTGAGAACTGCAGTCTTTACCCTGAAAAGTTAAGTAGAGCCATTCATGGTTTTTAAGTAGAGGAGTGATATGGTCACTGCCTCCTTTCCATAGTTATGCCTTGTTTCTATAAAAACTATGTATCTTTTATATATATATATATATATATATATATATATTTATATATATATAATGCTCACAAGGTCAAGGTTACATGGTCAGCATTTCTGGACACCTTTGCCCTTAGGGTTCTATTTCTACTCACCTGACCTGTTGCCCATTTCAGTTTCATTCAGTTCAGTAAACATTTAGCAAGGACATCTTGCGGTCCTTCAGGAGCTGATCTGGCACATGGACTTAAAGAAAATGTGAGGATTTGGGTGATGAAAGACTTTTCTTAATTTAAACTTGGTAAATATCCTTCCCATCCTCCTACTACTTTATTAAATGTTTCCTGTTAAGACCACCATGGTGCTCACTGCCTGGTTGGTGGGAGCTCCATGCCATATCCATTCCTGCCTGCTGCCAGAGGCACCAACCTTTGGCATAAGACCGCTGAACCAGAACTAAGTAAAATATTAGACTGTCCCTCCTACCTTGCATATGCACACATGTATACATATGCATGGATATGTATATACATATATATGTATATATATATATGTAAAATATTAGATATACTTTTTTTCTTCATTTTGCTTATATCTACAGTTTGACCTACATGTCAATGAAAACAGGAATCTCTTTTTTTCTTAGACTAGCCTTGCCAGTTTTATATAGCTCCAAAGTTATTATTCTTTAAATTATTCATGAAGAATATTAATTTAAAGGCAATTAGGGGAGGGCATTCCTGGACACAGGACATAATTCAATTGGTGTT
>NW_012137636.1:4656907-4707986 GCF_000956105.1 Propithecus coquereli | reverse complement strand
TGTGTGTGTGTGTGTGTGTGTGTGTGTGTGTGTGTGTGTGTGTACATGCCTGAGATTGCCCTCAAGATTTTCCTACATGAGTTTGTACTCAGGGTTTTGTGAAGTTTTTGTAGCATAGTTATGCTAACTTTGGAAAACAGATCATCCTGAGAATGTTAAATGTTCTACCACTGTCCAGCATCTTTAGAAAGATACCAAGTTTCCTTTCCTAGATCATTCTTTTAATCATTTTTCCTTTATTTTTGTTGTAATTAAATTTTCTCCTCTACAAGCTCCTTTGAGATAGAGTCAGCATGAACAGATTTGAATTCAAGTTCTCCCTCACTATGTGTGTGACTTTGAGCAAGTCACTTAAAATTTTTAGAGCCAAGTTTCATCATTTGTAAAGTGAGACACTAATAGCTATCATTTTAGGTCACTATAAAATGAGCAAATATAAAATAAGTAGCACTGTGGCTAGCACATAAGTACTCAAAAATGGTACTAATCTAATGATTCAACTATCATTAATAAGCCCCTAGTTTTGTCCCTTTGTACACCAGGTCTTCCTTTTCAAAATTTTGTGCAAAAATTGCATCCAGTTTTTCACCCCTCAGAACCCACAGTCTAGATCTTTAGTTGTCTCCATTATCTGTAGAATGTATTATCTTTACATTTCTGCCGTGCATATCCATACTTTTTTCAAGGTCCCTCAGTTTCTGCCTTCTGGGTTTCTCTATCTACTGCAGTGTGCTTTGGTGGAAAATACTCACAGCAGACCTCGTTCTATTCCTAATGGGGTCATTGGCTCATTGTTAGACCTTGGATCAGTCAGTCTTTTTATCGTTTACTATAATCGTTGCTAATTACTGAGCATCACTTTATCTCTGATGCTTTATATAACGTGTCATAAACTTCTCACAATCATTTCTTAGGAAGCTATTTCCATTTTGCAAATGAGCACATAAAGACTCAAAGGTATTAAGTAGTCCAAGAGCTAGCTGGGTGTGTGGCTTTTCTGGAGCATGAGAGTGCGGAGCTTTACCTACTCTACCACTCAAAGTTGTTGTGAGGACCAAAGTCAAGTAAAATTGTTTCATAAACTGTGGAATATGCTACAAATGGAACAGCTCTATCTGATCACTATTTTCTCTTCTCTCCTGGATTCCACTCTTTCATTCCTAAAGCTTCTAATACATGGCTTGTCCAGTGGGCTGATTATCCTCATTCCCTCTGGGTTTTCACACCCTTTGTTTTCCTCTACCCTCTTGCCTCCTTCCCTTCATCCCACAGAGCTGCTTCTTGGAGTTCTTGTTCTATGTCCCCTTCCCTTAGCCAGAGAAAGCTTTCTTTTCCCTGATGTTTTCTTGTTTTACCAACTATTTCAATCCATCTCTTTTGTGTTTGACACCATTTTGTGTTTGAAACCATTTTAAAATTGTTTTCATAGCTTAATTGTAGACAGACAGCTCCATGTTTCCTCTCTGTGTTTATAAATGCTTGGTTTGAAAGAGGGCGTGCAGGATGTATAGGAAGTAAGAAAGAAGAGAAAAGAAACTGTTGGGAAGGCCTTCTATATTCCATCTTCAAAGGAAGCAGAGCTGAGGTTAGTCCAAGTTGTTTTATAATTGCAAGGGAGTCATAGTACCATAGTTTGGATGAAATCTGGCCTTTTATTGCCAAAAAAGTGTAAGATGGAAATGGAGGTAAATGTGAGTAATTCAAAATAATATTTAAACTTTGAGGATATTTCACCTTCTCTGGAATTAGAGATTTATGCTAGTAAGAGTTAGGGAGGAATTTGAAATGTTTATGTTACCAGAGTGTAAAAAACATTGTCCAGTTGTTTATCTAATCTTTCACTGGGCTTGCTTTTAAAAACACGTTTAGATTTGAAGTAGCCTGGGAAAAATAAACTGTTCTAGGCCATAACTTGATGCCCCAGTGGAAATAAGATGGATCCTTTTTCATCAATTTCGAGAAATTTCCCAAGCAGACAGATGTCTTTGTACCTTCCTTTGCATTTCCTTCATCCACAAATAAGTATTATCAAGAACTAGAATTACAAGTGCTCTGTTACTTCTTTTTAACTTTGGCTCCTACAAAAATTACTACTGGGATCTTATTTCTTCCCTGGGCTGGACATCGTGTTGTTGCACCTATTCAGTTTCACATATTCTTTGTGTGTTGTCATCCAATAAGATTCATTTCCTAAAGATGTGTATCAACTAAAGCAAAGAAGTTTTTGAAAACCTTTTTTGGTTCATAGAGCAGCCAGATGTACTGGGGAGTAGGAATAAGAGGTTCTAAACTATGTTCTGTTGTAATTATTTTCCAACCTCTCAGTGGAAAAGGCAGATAATATTATGTACAACATAGAATTGATTTTGGATTCCGTTGCTTCCTCCTAATCTCTCAGCCTAAATTCACTCATTCAAGTCAACAAGTAATTATTGTGTGCCTATTGTGTGCCAAGCACTATTCTAGGGCTTGGGATACAGCAGCAACTAAAACGGACAAGATCCCTGCCATTGTGGGGCTCTTATTCTGACAGGGGGAGACAATAAACAATAAGCACGATTAGTAAGCACACTATACAGTATGTTAGAAAATAATGTGCTAGTGTTAAAAAGTGGTAAGTGCTACAAAAAAAGAAAATGCGTGCCAGAAAAGGGGAAGCTACACAGTTATGATTTTAAATTGGGTAGTCAGGACAGGCTTTGTTCAGATGGCAACTTTTGAACAAAGACTTGAAGAAGGTGAGGGATTTATCCATGCAGAGATCAGAGGGATAAGCATCCCAGGTAAAGGGAATGGCCTAAGGTGGAAATGCAAGGAGGCCTGTGAGGCAGCATGGTAGGAGATGAGGTCAGAGGGTCAGATTATGTACAGACTTTGTGCAGATACTTGTGAATTCTCTGGTTAAAATGGGGAGGACAATTTCGAACAAAGGAATGACATGATCTTACATTTTAGAAGGAGCCCTGGCTGCTGTTTTGAGAATAGACTATAGGGAGGTCAGAGGTAGAAGTGGGCAGTTCAGTTATGTAAGTAATTTAGCAGTACAGTAGTCCCCCCTTATTTATGAGGGACATGTTCCGGGACCCACAGTTGATGCCTCAAACTACAGATAGTACCGAAACCTGTATATATCAATACTATGTTTTTTCCTATGGGGTAACGGGCAGCTAGTGTATGCAGTGTGAAAGAGAAGGACAAAGGGATGATGATTTGTGTCCCAGACAGGCTGGAGTAGGATGGCACAAGATTTCATCATACTAGTCAGAACACAGTACAATTTAAAACTTATAAATTGTTTATTTCTGAAATTTTTCATTTAATATTAAGTATTTTCAGACTGCGGTTGACCACAGATAACTGAAACTGCAGAAAGCAAAACCGCAGATAAGGGGGGGCTACTATAATTCAGGTAAGAGATGACAGTGGATTGCGCCAGAGTGGTAGTAGTGGTAAGAAATAGTCTGATTCTGGATATATTTTAAATGCAGGGACAACAGACTTTCCTCACAGAATGGACATGATGTGTGAGAGGAAGAAGGGAGTCCAGAATGACTCCAAGAGTTTTGGCTGAAGCCACTAGAAAGGTGGCGTTGAGATGAGAAAGGTTTGCGCGGAAGATCAAGAGTAAAGTTTGGGACATGTTGAGTGTGAGATGCTATTAGATATCTAAGTGGAGATATTGAGTAAGTAGTTGGATGTATAAGTCTGGAGTTCAGGAGAGAAATCTGGGCCGTAGTTAGAAAATTAGAAGTTCTCAGCACGAAAATGTTATTTAAAGCCATGAGACTGGATCAGGTCACCAAGGGAGTAAGTTTAAAAGAGAGATGAAGACCAAAGACTGAATGCTAGATATTCTAACTTTTAGGAGGTTTGAGAGAAGAGGAAGAACCAGCAAAGGATACTGAGAAAGAGCGTGCAATGAGGTAAGAGGAAAATCAATGGAATGTGGTATCTTATAAGTCAGGCAAGAAAGAGTTTTAAGGAAGACAGGATGATCAGCCGTGCCAAATACTGCTAATAGGTCAAGTAAGTTGAGAGCTGAGAATTCAGTAGATTTAGCAAAGTGGAGATCATTGTGATCTTGGGCAACTTTTGTGGAGTGGTAGAGGCAAAGCCTAGACTGGGATCCATGTGTGAGAGAAAGGAAAACAGAACAGTTGAAAACAGCAAATACAGGGAACTCTTTGGAGAAGTTTTGCTGCTAAGAGGAGCAAAGAACTAGACGAAGATGCTGGCAGGAAAGTGGGGTCAAGAGATGGTAAAATATTCATGATTTGATGCTTATTGTTGTCCTTTATTATTTATCTAGACCCCAATCTTTGTTCTGTCTTTACCAAGCTGTTATTTCCTACTGGCCACTGTTTTTTTGCCAGACCAGACAAGCAATTAAGGTTTTCTTTGACTAGCTAACCCAGCAATTGCCTGGAGGTCAGAAACACAAGCTGCCACTCCCTGCCTTCTTAAAATTCACTACCCTTTCTCCCTTCAGCTCCCCACCTCATCTTACATGAGGATCTCAGGCTTAGACCAGGGAAATTTAGCAATATACGGCAAAGATGCTGATGCCAATAATACTTATTATTATGTTAATACTTATGTATCACTTACTATGAGTCAAGAACTATTTGAAGTGCTTTAGATCAGTTAACTCATTTAATCTTTACAATTACCATATGAACAAGGTATAATTATTATCTGAATTTTATAAATAAGGAAATTGAGACAGAGAAAGATTAAGTAGTTTAACAAAAAAGCTAATAATGGTGGAGATGGAATTAAAACTCTGACAATCCGGCTTCAGAGTCTGTGCTCTTAAAGCAGCTGAAGAATTTTGAGAGCAAGCTATTAGCTAAGAGAGATTTCATTCTACACAGTATAGGAATTTTCTAGAATGAATGGGTTAGGTTTTCTTGAGAAACAAGATAAAATACAGGAGCTGATTGGTCATTTCCTCAGATTTACTAGCCTATACCTTAGTGGGCCGTGTCCAGCCCACAATCCTGGAATGATGTGGAACATTCTTCAGTGATGACTTTTTTTTTAAGACTGTGTTTCCTCAAGTTTCATGAATTCCTTTTTAAGTCAACAAGTATATATTAAGCACCTATTCTTTGCTTAAGAGGAAAAAAATTTAACTCCTTCCCTCTGTGTGTTTATTTGTTTATCATACAGGCTGTAAAATCATTTGGCAACTAAAATAGAAAGGACTGTGTATGTGATCATAATATTTTGCTGTTTTTTAAAAGGATCCTCAAAATTTCTATGTCTTTAGAGATGAGGCGTGAACTAAATGATTCTTTGTTAAGCATCCTTAGAGCACTGGTGAGCAGTTGCCACTGAATCCTTCGTTAATAATCCCTTCCTTTTCCAGAAGGACTTGCCAACACCCATAAAGTATTCACTGGGAGAATTAAAGTCATATAAAAATAATTGGTGTTCGCTTCCTTCGAGGCATACATTTAAATACATTGCTCTATTTCTCTGTTCCTTGGCTGCCTCCTATGTTTAGTAACACTAGGTCAGCAGACTTCCTCTTTTAAGGTTCAGCTGCTGGCCATTTCAATTTCCCAAGAGAAAGCAAACCTACCACTGTTTTACCCTTTCATCTTAATGTTTCATCCATTTATGTCATATTATCTTGTGGGTTTGCATTTCTCAGTAGTAATGGCACTGCTGGTAAATAGAAAACAAAGAATGTGATTATGTACCCCTGGCCATCATTGCCATCATTTGAGCCCTTTTAAAATTCCTATTGTGATCTCAGAAGAGTGGTTATCTATGATAGTAGAATATCAGTGGTTTCATCTTAAAAGGAATGTGTCCTCTATTTTCATGTGAATTATTTTTAATGCCTCAGTGAATAAACACTTTTGCCATTGGCCACTGAGCCCCACTGTAAACATTTCACCTGGTCTGCTTACTCCATCCTCAACTTCTTTACCTAAACATTTTTTAGGAAGCCACATATAAATTTATGTTGTCCTTGTGGCTTGCAGTTTCATGTGTAATTGGCTGAAACCGTAGTGACTAACGTATGCTGGGAGTTAGCATGAAAATAATAGCTAACATTTATTGAGGGACTTACTCTGTGCCAGGCATTGTGATAAGCCTATTACAAGCATTAACTAATTTAATCCTAATCTCTCAGAAAGTAGATGCTATATTTTCTACATTTTAAAGAAAAGGAAACTAAGGCCCAGACTTACATCACTTTGCTCAAGACACCGTGATAGTTGCCATGCCATGCCCTCTTTGGGAATTACCCTTTCCATGATCAGTGGTATAGTTTGCCACCCTCTTTTCTGCAAACTATGGCATTGTTTAGTGGGCTGTTATACAAATGTATCACTAGCTAATAGAGTTGCGTTGGAATGAGCCCTGAGTGTTTATTCAGTTTCCTCACCATGTGCGAAAGAATATGATGAAACAGGCGCTCTCTAGAGCCATTGTGTTCTTTTCTCTCTTCCCTCAACCTGTTTGTAAGCCAGCGACCCAGCTGAACTCCTAGTTTCATAATCACCACCTAGACTCTGTCATTATTAAAAACAACACAATTTGGTCAAGATTATGGCTTTTAATTGGGCTGTGGAAAGAAACCCAAGTTGAAGAAATGTTGCTAGGATCATTGGGGAATTAATAGCCACTTGATGCAAGAGGGAAGCTGTGAAGAACACTAGCTCTCTTATTATGTGGTGTCCAGGCAAAGCAGAGTTATGCTCTCACTATTTCATTTCATTTCATTTTTTTTTTTTTAGAAATTATTATTGCAGAACTATTGGCTTCCTTTCTTTCTCAACTGTAGCTATAATGTTTTATTTGTGCATGTGTACTTTTGAGAGAGTGTTGGTCTCTGAAGAGGGAGTTAGGAGAGGAAAGTATTTGAAATGGAAATATCTTAAAATTATGTCTCTTTCCAGTTGTACATTGGATTTCTTTAGGATTTAGAAACAAAATGGAAATTAAAAATCTTAACCACCTCCTTTTCGAACTAGAAAACACTGTACTATGGGTACAGAGAGCATCTAGTTGGAAGACAATAGATCCTGCATTTCATTGCAGGGTGCTCCAGACATTGATCAGCTGGCAAGGAAAAGCAAATATTAACTTTCTTTTCTTCCCCACCTTCTCACAATGGCTGGGTAATACTTTTGTATTCTTGTTTGGAGGCTTTAATGGCCTTGTTAACATGTGTAAAAACATTGTGATTGGAGACTTTAACAACATAGTGAGTAGGTTTTTTTGGGGGGGAGGGTTCCATGTTTATGTTCTTACTGGGTGTGTGTCTTTCTAAGTGCTCCAGGTTAAGAACTAAATGTGTTAGAAAAACAGATGTAAGGCAAATAAATAGGAAAGTTCTCATTTCCTTCAGAGAACAGAGCTCTGAGTTCCTGAGCAGTAATTTTACAGTACCTTCTCACCGTATCAGAAGGATTTGTGCTGACCCCAGCTTCTTGTCCCTGAGTTTTGTTATATCATAACTGATTCACGATCTATAGAGCCAGACAGCAATCCACCTACATATGCTAGAGGGTCATAATGCACCAACTTAGTGTAGAGATCACTCTTGCCAACAATTAAATGGGGAATTCACTTTATGAAGCCCTGTTTACAGACTGACATCTGGAGAAATTCTTAACCTTGGATCCATTCCAATCTGTAGGATTTATGGACTGTGCTTGCTTTTTTTGTAAATAGGACTACTCTTTTTCTGCTTGGTATATTCTGTTTACATAATTATCAATGGATGAAAATGGCTATGTTCCTGTAATTTCTTAATCCTCTTTACCAAGTGGACCTAAATTCTAACGAGCAATCCAGCTAAAAGAATACTTGGACACCTATCATTATTCAAATTGTGGAAACATCTTAATACCAGGAGCACCCTGCTCTCTTAAATCCAGACTTTCTGACTGGAGCCCTTACACCCTGAGGGACTTAGTGTTCAGCCTTTATGGGGGTTTTAAAACTTGTTGAGACAGACACATGCTAGACCTCTTAAAATGTATTAGACTCCCTTTTCTTCACACACTTGGTCTCTGCTGTGAGGTGTGAAATGGAATATTTTCAAACATAGGTACATGCATAGTCTTGAACACATTTTAAGTTCTCACCGTGTGTGGGGGGATCAAAGGTGGTTATTAAGCAGTGGGATTGAGCTCCAAACATTCCACAGGGCATTATATTGTACACATACTGCAATGACCTTCACCCACCTCTCTGTAGCTAACCATTATTATCTCGGTTGCTGGTGGACGAGCTACTGTCAGTGTGCTTAGCATGGTTTCTGCAAAAACCAGGAGAAAGAAAAGTTGTAGGATGGATTTAAAAGGAACATAGAAAACCAAATATTATGTGTTGGGACTGGAAACCTAAGGCTATATAGAAAGGCATTTTCTTCTGCTGCTTTGCTGAGTTTTGAAACTGTAAAATGATATCAGGTTAAGGGTGTTGTGGCTCCACATGACAATACCATGAGAGGAAGAATGGGAAAGGAGGTGACAGAGATCTGGGCATAAGTTCTCCAGCTCCACCTAGAGAGCAGCTGCAACATCCGATGATATCAACCTGATTCACCATGCTGTGGTAAGAGTATAATAAGCAAAATATTACATTCCGAAGGGTTTTATTTCCGAGATGTGCTTTGACGAGGTCTGTGCCTGTTATATTTATTAGCAATTTCCTATGTATGTGTTTTTTTAGAAAGCTTCTACTCAGTGAGTGCCTTTGAAAACCCAACTTCACAGAAACGTTGGCTCTCCAAAATGGCCCATAAGCACACGACAGAATCATAAACATACTCTCTCTCTCTCTCTCTCTCTCTCTCTCTCTCTCTCTCTCGCTCTCACTTACACACATACGTGCACACACACACACACACACACATATATCATTAGTCAAAAAAAATTCCAATAGGCATGGCTTTACCAATTATTGTATGCTCTTAAGGAAAAGTTAAGTCCAAGTAAGGGACAGACTAGGCCCTTTGGTCTGAAGTCCAGTTTGGAAGAAGAGAGGTCACGGAGGAGTGATCAGAGGAAGTGCAGCCCTACTTCTTCTCCAGAACTTATTGTACTTTGTCTCCACTTTAGCCCTTGTATAAGTCCTTACTAGTGTTTATCCACAGTTCTTCCTAGCTATACCTCCAACTCTGGTTTACATTCTTATAACTGCCAATATATTTTTTACGCTTTAATATTTTGTCATTTACACCTTTACTAAGTCACCTCAAATGTCTTACATAGAAGTATATACACAAAAGCATAAAATATGTTGATGGTTCATCCTTTCCAACCCCCTTTCCTTTTCATCCTGTCCTCTTCTCTCTCCTACCCATCCTCCTTTCTTCCATTCTCCCATGTTGCCGAAAAGTTTCTAAATACTCAGCCAAAATTGCTACACAATCATACAGTAGGATGCATGGCTTTTTATAGCTTATATTCTTCTTGGGCTAGAAAAAATATATTTGAAACAACTAGAAAAATGAACAAAGTAGAAGAAAATTATCAGGAAAACTCCTGTACATGTCTATGTACCTGTGTGCATATATATGAATACCCTCCCCCACACCAGAGAGAGACAGAGAGAGAGAAAATCAAACTTTTCCAAATGAATATATTTACAGAGTCTCTGCGCAAAGCTCTTCACATTCAAGATAGTGCAATATTTTTCACAGTACCCATTCCCCACACTTTACATGAATTATAAACTTTTGAAATGAAATCTGAATGTTAACGTCAAAAAACACTGTATCCATCAAGTAAATCTTAATTAAAAGAAAAATGTTAGTGGTGTGTACTTTTGAGGTTTCTACTGTTTTTAATTCTTAGTGGCAACTCAGGTCATACAAACAGAAGATTCTTTGGCAAGTCAGAGCAGGGTCTGCAGTCATTTCTGATTCCCTAAATGTGTCTCCTTGTCTGATTCCTCTTAAATATATGAAGAAAAAAGAAGAAAAGATTTTCTCCTCCCTGAAAGAGTGGAACACTCTCATCCGTATCTTCATTGATTGCAAAGGTCACTGTTGCAAAAAAATAAACCAGCAAAAAGTCTTCAAACATACCCAAAGAACAGCTTGCCAACTCTCTGCATTTTCTCTGTCATTGGAAAGAAGTACTAATTAGGAGAGCTAACTCATAAGCAAATCCACGAGGATCTTCCTGGATAAAAAGGTGTCCTTGAGAAAGCTCTAGTGTTATAGGAAGGAGGAGAACAGAGCTAGCTGTAGGATGTTAGGAGCATATGCTACCTTCTCTGAGCCTCTGTCTTGATATCTACTAAATGAATGTGATTGAACAACAAAAAAAAAAGTTCTTTGATTCCACAAAAATGGTGCAGAAAGTGCATCTATGCCAAGAAAATGAATAGGAGGCAGTGGGTGATAAAATGTACTATGTGCTGAGCACAGTGCTAGGTGTACCTGATCTCATGGAATGCTCACAATCGACCTGATCATACCCCTTTTCACAGCTGGGGCAACTGGTCACCGGGCCTGGGTCTTACGGCTAGATCCAGTTTAGTCCACTCCTGTGACAACTTAAAGTTCACAGTCTAGCCTAGAGCCTTGCACTTTGCCTCCTCTCCTCCAGTGCTTTCACTTTTGATAGAGGAAAAGAGAAACACCTGGAGACAATCCTAAAATGTTGGAAACCCTAAGAATTTATAAAAAGAAACCTTCTTTAAAAATTTTGCCCTGTCTAATCGTCAGAAGGACATCAGATAAATTCCAATAGAAGGACATCCTGCAATATACCTGACCAGTACTCCTCAAAACTGTCAGGGCTACCAAAACCAAGGAAAGTCTGAGAAACTGTCACAACCAAGAGGAGCTAAAGGAGATACAATAACTAATGCCATGTGATATTCTGGATAACATCCTGAAACAGAAAAAGGACATGAGTAAAAATGAAAGAAATCTGAATAAATTATGGATAAACTATAGACAATAATGTGTCAATATTGGTTCACTAGTTGTAACAAATTTACCACACTAGTGAAAGATATTAGTAATAGGGGAAAACGTGCAGCAGTTATATGGGAATTTTCTGTACTATCTGTTAAATTTTTCTATACATCTAAAACTGTTCTAAAAAAAGTAAAATTTATTAGGAAAAATATTTCATCACTGTCCAAACAAAAGAGAACATTTGTCACACTGGGTCTAACAATATGCTTTTGAACTTATAATAGTAACGTTATAAGATATTCTGGTAGTGATACTATAAGATATCTGGCAGTGCTAAATGCCTCTAGGAACTTTTAGAATTAGGATACTGTATGCAGAGTGGCTTTCCACCAGCCTTGCATTAGGACATGGAAAGCTACTTATGGCCCATGGGCCAAATCTGGCCCACCACCTGTATTGGTAAATAAAGTTTTATCGGAACATAGCCAACGCTCATCATCACATTTATGTATTGTCTATGGCTGCTTTTGCACTGCAATGGCAAAATTAAGTGGTTCTACCAGAGACCAGATGGCCTGCAGAGGCTAAAAATATTTACACTGTGGCCAGCCCCTGATTTACACTACTTTAATTACAAAGCAGGTAGTGAGGGATGTTAGCTGGGCCACCAGGATTCACTTGGGATAAAATCAAATATTAGAACTCAGCAGATCAAATAGCAGGAGAGATATCAGGGTGAGCTTGAGTAAAATAGAGTAGCCAACTCCCTAGGTGGCCATGTGACAAAAGTTTCTGGGTACTCTTCTCTTTGCTACAGTGTTGTGTCTTTGGCCCCAGGGGTATATCAGTTTGCGTGAACACTACCCCTCTAAACCCCACCTTAGGGACCTTATCTTGGCTTATTTACCCTACTCTTCTTTTGGTGTTCCTGACTTTGGCCTGAAAATAAACAGTCAGAACTTAATGTGCGTTTCAATGTGCTAGGCACTGTATACATTCATCTATTTCTCCCTTAAGAAGCAGGGCTGCCATAGTCTCTGTAGATGAGGAAACTGAGACTGATTTCAGTGAAATAACTTGCTCCAGAGGATCACTTAGCTAGTAATGCTGAGCCATGATTTGAATCCAGACTTCAAAGCATAATCTTAAACCCCCTACCTACACCATCCCCACTTTCAGTTTTGGAGCTGGCTTGCGCTAGCTAGTGAGAACCAGTTGTTGAAATTTGTAGAAATGTTGTGAGTTAGTTGTTAAATACAGCCATTATTTAAAATTAGATTATGTAAACTTACAACCAAATAAATTAAAAACAAAGACAATGCATACTCAAAACTCTTCCTAATTATTTTACTATGTTTTACTGTTGTCTATTCTCTTGAAGTTATTTGTGTCTATGGAATCTGCATGGTGCAAATGCTATATAATAATGTGCTACTGCACATCTCTGCCAAGCTCCGCATTTGGTGATGTCACTTTGGTTGTTTGAAATTGGCCATGGTGGGAGTATTTGCACCAAGGAAATGGGCAAACACTGTAGGTGAAAGCTTTACTTTTGCCCCAGCCACCTCCCAAAAGCCAGCTGGTACGCATTTATTAGCATATCACTGCTTACCTTGCATTCTGATTTTGATGTCCAGTATTCTAGATGACAGTCACGTTTGTTTCTGCCTCACCTCCTATCTTAACCTTTGAACTCTATACTTCTTAGAGTTAACTCTACAATAGCAACCTGCAGAGAGGCGCTAAGCTCATTTTGTTGTTGTTTTTTGGTTTGTTTGTTTTTCTGACAGTGGGTAGAAGTTTCTTAGTGTAATTCCCTCGTTGATAAACATGTTCCACTGGTGAGGAGGAGGAAGTTCAACCTTTTTATAATTAGCTTTTGAATGTAGAAACATGTTTGAGACAGCTCGGAATCCCTTAAAAACCCTTGAGTTGTATTATCTTTGTAAATGATATGGGAGGGACTCCTATTTGTTCAGAATTTTAGGTAAAATTTTCTACTTAAATAATTTTCTGGCTAGGTGAGGACCGCTATCTGTATTAATGTGTTATCAATTTGCAAAAAACAAATTTTTACAGCAAGATTTATTTAACACAAATGGCCATGTACATAATTTGATTGTTAACAATTCAGAGTCCTAGGCAGCATAGTAAAGTACCTCAGAGACATCCTTTTAAACATCATTGGTGTAGTCTCCAATTTCTAAACGGTTTTGTTCCAAATGCTCTATGCTGATCGTTCACAATTCGTTATACATGCTTCATGTTTTAACATTTCACATACAGGGGTTAGGTTTCCTGATTAGTCCAGAAAAGTTTTTAAAGCAATAACTGAATTGTAATAGTTTGTTATAAATAAAATTACCACCTATAACATTATTCTATTGTGGAAATGCACCTAGAGTTCCGACTTAGGATGTCAGATTCTCTTAATGAGACTTATCAGAGAGCACAGAAGTAGAAATGGATCTCCATTTTTAGTGGATGCTCCATAGTTATAGCAGCAGGAGTGAGGGGACCCTTTGCACATCCTGTGTTGGTGGGGAGGGGGAGGTCGTTCTGGATACCGTGGCAACTAGAGGGAGCTGCCAGCTAGACTTGAGCAGAAGAGATGTACATACCTTGTGAAAAAACCACGTTGTTGCCGAAAGGAGTTTACTGGCTGATTGAACCATAGATAATTAGGAGTTTGCTGTGTTATTATTTTTAACCCTAATTCTATGTATCATATTAATTTAGGTAGACCATATCTTATAGTTAGTGCTACTCAAACTATGGCCCCAAAACTGGTATCTATCTGCACACTTTTTTTTACCTGACATTGAGAGTAAAGTGTTGAGTAACTTTTGTAGCAATTGACAGGTAGTTTTACAACTATTGAATCTAATACTGAAAGATGAGAGCTGATGTCTTATTTATTTTACTTTTCTAGTAATTCCTTTTATTCATATCTATTGTATTTTACAAAAGTATCAGTATAGATTAGATTGGAAATTTGAAAAGCAGGTGTTTTTGAGAAGCACTGCTGTAGTATAGGGAGCCAGGCTGTAGGAGTACATAGACTTGTTGTGTGACCTTTAGCAAATGACATAATCTCTCAGTTTCATTTAATAAATTGAGAATTCCTAGCCTCACATTTAGTCTGCAAAGTCAGAGATGCAAGAAATGTCAGTGATTTTTATTTTCTTTAATAGTAAGAAGGTGAGGAATTCAGTCTCAATTATTACTGCCCACTCTATCTGGGGAGGCGTATATATGGGGCTGAGAAAATGAAGACAGAGTAGCTGCCTATGGCCTTATTGCCCGAACCCTCAGCATAGTCTTCAACTCCAGGGCTCCCTGTTGCTGAGGCTGGGGCTCCTGGGGCCCAGCCCTCCTCGTGTTCCATGCCTTTGTCCCTCCATGATGCCTTGTTGCCTCTGGGCGGTGGGCCATTGCCTCTGAACTAGCCTGAGTCCCAGCCGTCTCTCACCCTCTGAGCTTTACCCTCTGAGTTAGAACACTCAGTTCCATGTCTTCTGTGAGCCCAGGCTATGGAAAACCAAGGCTAGAAAGGAAAGTACTTCCTGGCTAGTTTTTATTTAGGGAGAGCCCCATTGCATACTTCCCCAAGGCAAGGAAGCATAAAATGACCTGGGGAAACACTGGGGGACAGAAGAAAGGGGAGAGACAGCAGAAGAAAACCACAGATTACTGTCGATACCTTCACCATTGTGAAATGAGGGCAGTGAGTCTTCCTGGCAGGATTATTTGTGGATTAAGTGAGTTAATGTATAGAAAATGCACGCAGGCTGCTTAGCACACTGTAGGTCCATGGGATTACTAGTCCCCTGCCCTCCTAGAGGCCCTTGCCTGATATCCAGGTCAAGAAGCCCCAGTCCTGCTTGTGCTTGTCTGCGTGCTCATTTGTGTCACACACGCCATTTGTGTTTGGATGACTTCGTCCAGCTGCAGTTTTTCTTCCTCTTCTCCTTTTGAGGGATGGGCTCTGAGCCAAGGGTGCTTCATCTGGCATCCGTGGAACCCAGGCTCCACTTCCACAGATGGGCTTCAGAGGGTCTCTGTTAGTTTGGAAGTTTTATTATTTTATTTCTATTCTTTTACTACTTACTCTTAAATTTTTAACAAATATATATTTTTTCCCAGCAAAAATCACATCACATATACTCATCTGTCCTTAGCAGATGCTAATTTAGTAGGTGTGGGGTGGGGCCAGAGATTCTACATTTCTAACAAGCTCCCAAGTGATCCCTGTGCTGCTGCTGGGTGATCTCATTTACACTGGCAAGGCCAAAGAGGCCTTCTCACTTTCTGAATTTGCCTTCCATTGCTCATTAGCTGTCCTGAGCCTGCCATTTTCTTTTTGCAAGGTCTTAATCATCAGAAGCAGCCACCCTACTCTGGAATCCTTATACTTACAAATATTTCCATGCCACAGCTACTTGGTCTCCCAATATCCTGACCTCTGTATGCTCATCATCCCAGTTATCCATGGGTGAGCTTAAGTAATTGCACACCAGGGATTATTACCATCCTGTTTGCCTCCAGCCACAGAGCCCATGGTCTTTACAGATGGGGGAGTCTAACTTCAATATTCCATCTTGAAGGCCTGCTTTCTAGAACTATGAAATGTCCTATTTCCTTAAACTAAAACTTAAACTTTCCTTAAACTTAAACTAAGTTTGACAGTTGGTATCTCTGACATTCACTTTGACACTTCCTGTTTTATTTTTATTATGAAGGTATATCCTCAGTCTTGCAAACACATGTTTTGGCTTGTGATTATTTTTCAAGTTTTTTTTAGAGCAATTTTTGTGAAACTGTGGATAAGTCAAAAATTTGTGTTATTTTCACATATGAGTTCCATCATGGAACCAATGCAGTACAGGCAGCTCGAAATATCAATGAAGTGTTTGGGAAGGATGTGGCTAATGAATGCACAGTACAGTGATGGTTTGAGAAGTGCCATTCTGGTGATTTTAATCTTGAAAATGAGCTACATAGGTGACATGAGACCAAGGTGGATAATGATGAGCTAAAAGCTGCAGTGGAAGTGAATCTATCTCAACTGCTAAGTGTGAATTAGCAGCAAGGTTTGACACTACTATTCCAACAATATTGGACTGTTGAAACAAATTAGCAAGGTAAAGAAGCTGGATAGATGGGTACTGCGTGAATTAAACAAGCAACAGAAGAGAAATTGTCTCGAACCTTGCCTTTCTTTACTGTCATGACAAAAAGGCAAACCATTTCTACACCATATTTACATATGATGAAAAATGGATTCTTTTTGACAGTCACAACACATGTCATTGTGTTCAGCACAATTGATGAAGAGCTGAAATACAGTCCAAAACCAAATATTCATCCAAAAAAGCTAATGGTGTCTGTTTGGAGGTCCAGCGCTGGTATTATCCACTACAGCTTCATAAAACTTGGTCAATCAATTACAGGAGATGTCTACTGCAGCCAGTTGGACAAAATGATGAGGATGGTTGTGATTAAGCAGCCAAGTCTAGTCAATAGAGATAGGCCAATCCTCTCGCAAGATAACGCTTGACCATAAACAACGCTGCTGAAACTACAGAAACTGGACTTGGAAACTCTGTCAACCATTGTATTCACCATACCTTGCACCAACTGACTACCACTTCTTCCAGGCTTCGAACCACTTCTTGCAAGGAAAAATATTCAATTCTCAACAAGCTGTGGAAAACGCCTTTTTTGATTTCCTCACCACTCCCTCTCCAGGCTTCTTTGCTGCTGGCATAAGCAAGCTACCATTAAGATGACAAAACCGTGTTGATATTTTAGGTGCATACTTTGATTAATTGTACTGCTTCTTGTTTAAGATATAGTAAACTACAGTTTTGATTCAGACATTGAAATCAGACGTTTCACATTTAATGACCTAATACTTCCAGTAGCAATGATTTTTGCAAGAGAACAAAGCCTGAGGCAAGGGTTAAAGTAATGGTGGCTTCTTTGAGAGCACAAACTCAAGGAAGGGACAGTGAGGATGAAGGGAAGCAACCAGGGGAATGTGTGAGGTAATGCGCAGAGAAGATAAGTGGTGCGTCCTGCACCAGTGAGTATGCTCTCCAGGAACCATAAAGAGACTAAGCAGGTGCAGCCACTCAGCACACAACCCTTTTCTGGAGGTCTGAAAAAGAGAAATAATCTTTTAGCATGGTCCCAGGGTGAGAGGCAGGAGAGGGATTCTGTGCTCAGCCCTTTCCTTCTCCCATGTCCCACTGGTCAGGCTGCCAGAGCCCATTTCCCATTGTTCCTTCCAAGCTGGAAGTGGCAGAGACTCTGGGCAGACAGTTGGGCAGTCTGGCTGCATGGAGGCATCCAAAGAAAGGGGGTGGTATTCCCAGGGCAAGTGACTGGTGAGCCCCTGCAGTGGGTGTGGACTGGAAGTGGGAAGTGCTGATAGAGGCTGAGGAGGTGCATGTAGTCTGTGCCCAATACAGCACCTGGGGGACAGAGCATCAGGGCAGGGCAGCTTGTCATCTCTCTGTACACAGGGCAAGGCAAAGAGAAGAGAGGAACTTACGTTAGTTGTTGATAATCTTTAGCAACTGAATTTTCCTTTTGTGTCCACATGATAAAGAACTAGGAAGTGCTTTTTAAGTCTTCCTATTTCTGTCTTGCCTGAATATTGAGTCATCTAGTATAAAAGGTGGACACTAATTCATCAGTGGGGACCTGCCTCTTTCCAAGCACTTGGCAAGCATTGCTAACTGCTCATCCCACTCTTTCCCGTCTGTTGGCTGGGGGACGCCTTTTCCTCATTCCTGAAGTTTTCTTGTGCATGAAGGTAGCTGCATGAATGCAGCATTCCTGGCCTCCCCCTGCTCCCTGCCTCCCTCCATCTCAGGGCTGGAGAAGTGACTTAATCTGATTTGTGAGTCGGGAATGAGAAACCCGGCCCTTCTTCTGCCTTTTTGCTTGAGACCAGGGTTCTGTTCAGCAAGAAGCACATCTCTTCCTTCTGCTCTTCCTTGTCATTAGTCTTACACGTTCTCCCCTCAACGAACCTCCCCCCACCCCATATCCTTTTCCTTTTTTCTCAGTTGGATGAGGGTAAAGGAGAAGAAACGGGCTCTTTCTTGGGCTTCTCCAAGGTCCCAGCACCCCTGTGGGACCAGCACTGGAGCTGTATGGCCTTGGCAAGTTACTGAATCTCATGAGACCTCAGTTTTCTTATCTGTAAAATGAAAATAATAATATCTATTTCATAGTGTGGCATGTAGGGATTAAATGAGATAATATGGGCAGAATTTCTGGCACTTAGAAGTGCTCGATAATGATAGTTCTTATTACTATGATCCACAGGCTTTGGAAAGATTAAAAAATAAGCCTGGTTCTCCTCCTGGGTAGGGCCCTCGCCATTTTCACCTACAGCTGGTGAGTTCCGCTGCACTGATAGATAATTCTGATGTTTCCTGTTCAGGGAACCTTTGAGGCTACCTCTAATTCTTATTTTATGAGGGTAGAAATGCTTTTCTCTCACATTTCCATCAGCATCAATTTCTATTTCAGAGTTGATGCAGAGGGATGGATGGTAAGGTGTATTTTCCTTCAGACCTGGGATTTTTCCACTTCCCTCTTGTTTGTATGATGTGGTTTTCAAATCAGTACTGCCCATACCCTCTCTTTCCTCAGGATGATGTGAGCTTCATAAACCCCCTCCTGCATAAAACTAAACTTGAGTATTGAGGCTTTGGACTCAGTGTGTGAGAAGCCTCAGAAAAAGAAATCACACCTCATTAACAAGAAGAATGGCTTTGGAAAAAAACGTGTACGGTATACAACATGTTAGTACATTTCCAGGAAATGATGGCGAATTAGTCAAATCAAATTGCAGATGTAGTCAGGAAATTCTCGCCTGATTTTGAATTTCCCATACAAGATTTTGGTGGATAAAGTCAAATGAGTTATAACCAGTATTTCAAAAGCACGGTGGTGCCAGCTCATCCTCAAGTCACCTTTGAATTGAAATCTTTCACAATGCAGTTCATGGCTTTGCTGTTGAATTATGAAGTGTTTGTGTCTGTGCAGTAAGGTATTGGGATTCAGGGATAGAAGTAAATTCCAGAGAAATACCACCACAATCACTGTGTCAAAACACTAGCAACCTTTCCCTTTGCTCAGGGAAGGGTTCTTTCCCTTGTGGTCCATATGAGTTGTTTCTTTTATGGTTTCTGATGCTCTGGTATTAAAGGGAATTCTTGCGGAGGGGCTATTATAGATATCATATATGCTATAGGTTTTGTCCTTTCTGACTTTAAAAAGGATAAATTTAAAGACAACACTGCTGGTGCTGTTGCCAAGTCATAATCGGTGGAACATGTCTTTAGGGGCAATAACTCATTCCCAGTATTTTCACCAAAGAGAAACATTTAAGATTATTCTTTTTGGTCCACTCCTGAAGATTGTTGTCACATCATTTATTATCTTTATGATTAGTACGTTCCTAAGCTGTGGCTGCTCTGTGGAGAGGCAGATTTCATTACACATTGCTTAAAATATGTTTTGTATCCTTCAACTAGGTGGCTGTGCTACGATCCCAGAATCAGACCTAGAAGAAAGGTCAATAGAACAAGAATCCACAGAACTGTTTACCAACCACAGGCACCTCATTGCAGAGACACCCACGCCTGGTAAGAGAATGGGTGGCCTTCACAAATGACATGTCAGAAACAGTGACACTGGTCAGTTTTTTTCATACCGGAGAGCACTTTGCAAAGCTGCTGTTCTTCAGCTTTTTCATCCTTCCCTTTAGCATTGGTGCAGCCGAATCTGATCATTTTTACATTCCTGTCATTATACAGGCCTTTTCTCCCTTCCTCTCTCACTCTTTCTTTTTTTTTCTTTTTTCCAGAAGTCTCACCCCTCCAAGGAGGCTCAGAATAATCCAGGTAGAGTTGTCTGGTTGAGGGGAAGATACCCTTCCCAAGGCTGACCCCATGAGGACCTCATGCCAAGCAGTTGTAGGGCCGGCCCAGGTGCTTCATAAAGCTTACCTTCCTGGAGATGACACTACATAGAGTTGGGAATTGGGACTTGTTATTTTGCTAGGAGGACTGTTAATACCACGGACAAGCCAGTTGAAACTTGTATTGTCTTGCCGGGAGACGAGGTTGCTGCCTTTGGTCATCTGTATGCTTATAGTCACAGGATATAGCAAGATGAGATAATTTTGGGACAGACTTCATAATGCAGAGATCCAGATCCAAAATAATTTGATACCCCATTTTTTTCCACAGACTTCTTATATAGTAAATGTATCAAGTTTAATAAAGCATCTCATTGTCAAACGGTATCTTGGATTTGATTTATAATGAGAGGGTTATATAAATGATTGCTCTACTTTATTTCTTCAAAGGAAAGGAAAGGAATTGAAAACATTGCTACTCCATGGTAAGACTTGAATGTGATTATTTTCTAAATAAAAGAACTGCTACACAACTTTAATGATTTTCTCTATTAGTCTAAAAGTGGAAGAAGGTAAGTTGTATGAAACTGTTAAAATAGTTTCAAGGAAGCTGGTACATTAACATCCTCTTTTTAATACCCCAGTGGGTGACACCTTTTACAAATCCAGGTTATAAAAGGATTCACACTTTATTACAATTAAAACTTAAGGTTTTTATAAGAAATAAAAGAGGTTTTGCCAATTTCAAGTTAGAATTACAGTTGTAAGACTGATTTATTTGAACAAAAATATGTCTATGCCAATTTTGGAATGTCTCTTAGAACAAAGGGGAAAATCATTCATGGTTCTCTATGTGAAATGTCAAAAAACTGCAGAGGATGTATTGTTTATTATTTCTAGCATCCTTTTTTAGGAGATGGAGCAGAAGATGTAGCATTTTTAATTGTCTGGCATGGAAGTGGAAGACTTCTAGCCTTGGAGCCAGGGTCAACCACTAGGTGAATTTCACCTAGCCTGTGGGAACCAGTGCAAAGATGTCATGGCTCTGTGTATGTTTCTAGTTGCAAAAACACAACACTTCTGGTAGTCTTTGACAGCTTCCATCAAGAAATGTGTATTACTTCTTGAAAATGTGTTTCTGTGTTATGCCTTTCTTTGCATATTTGGTTCCCATGAATGTTTTTTGTACATGTGCTCGTTTCTGTTCTTTCTTTTTTGTGTCATGTTCAGTTTGAATGTGTCCTTTTAATTGCCTTTCTTTGACTCAGTTTCTCTCTTTCCCTTGTCTTTTTATGTTCATCTACCTTGATCAATTTTTCTCTTCATTCACCTATTTTCCCAATTCTTTCCCTTCACCTTTTGATTCTTTCCCTTTATTTCCCATGATATAAAACTGAAGCATATTATTTGGTGCATAAAGGTTATGTTGTATATAAGTGCAGTGATTTCTGTCTCTTTCAGATGCTTCTTCCATTGTTTCCCTTTTATTTATGTAGTCTGTGATTGCTCTGTTCTGTGAGAGAGTGACTGCCAGCATAAATCCAAAAGGCTTCCTCTCTCTGGTTTGGGAGTTTAAGGTGACTTTTGTTACTACAATTAATTACATGTTATACTGAGAGTTTTTATGTTGAGAAGTATATTTGTAAAATGTTTTCTTGGAAACCATTATCAGCATCTTAAGCCTATTAGCATAATTACATGACCAAATAATTTAATTTTTATATGAATCACTTTAACACAGAACTCTATACATATATCATATACATAAATATTTTATAAAATATATCTAATTTATTACCTTTCACATTTTACTGGTTGCCAAAAGAAGTTACTAATTAATCTTTCTGAATTTAAGTTGTGTATCTGTCTTTTATCCTGGTTTTAGCTTCATGATTTAAAAATACACATAAAATCTTTCTACTAACAGAAAAACAATGGAGCCAAGAATCATGTTATACTTTGGAGTGGCATTTTAAAGATCAAGACCCAAATAATTGTTAAAACTGTTCTCATTATTTTGGCATGAGTATTCCAGTCTTTAATAGCAGTTGTCTATTATCTCTTGTGTGCATGTGTGTATGATCTTGGAGTAACTCACAAAAATGGAAGAAGTAAGTTTATTCAAGTTTCTGATTAGCCAGATGGTCTCATAATTACTCAATATATCAGTATAGCTACTAATAAACTAGCAAACATTTATTAAATTCTTACTATGTGCTAGACACAGTGTTTAGCACTTTATATGCAGGATTTCATTCATTTCTTACAACAATACTGAGATGTAGGTACTGTTATATCTATTTTACAAATGAGAGGTTTATGGATGCTAAATAATTTATCCAATATCCCCCAGTTAGTATGTAAGAGAACTGGAATTTTAATCCAGCCAGATTCCAAAAGCCCAAATATACACCTGTATATACAGATTATTGGTAAAACTATAATAAAATACATTTTAAAACTGAAGCTTTTTGATCTAAGATAGTTGCATTTCTTTGACTTCCAGAGTGATTGCTCATTAATAAATAGATACTTTTTGGCCATTTTATAATTCTTTGGTGAATTCCCTGTTTGTGTTCTTTTCCTTTTTGGGGATAATAATTATCTTCTGATTGACTTATAATAGCTTTCTATGTAGAAATGATACTAATCTGGTTGATCATGTATGACATAGACATTGTCCTTAATTTTTCACGTCTTTTCATTTTGTTTCTGGGTTTTTTAAATATGTTTTCTAAATTTTCAGTAGCAAAATCTATTAATGAATTTCCTTGTGGTTTCTGCTCTTGGTGACAGGCCTAGGTATCTAAAGTTCTCTCCTGCTTCTCTGTGCTGGTCTGAGGTTCTGCCCAAGCTTCATTCATATCCTGGCCAGTGATGCACTGGGTTATATGTGCCACAAAGCTGTGTTCTCTTCTGCTCTCCTATATCTCAGAATTTTGCATGAAATGCCTCCTAGGTTTTACCTGCTCTTTATCACTGCTCCTTCACCCTGAGGGAGAATTACCTAAATGACAAACACTGTACTGCATTAAAATCTCTGGTTCCAGCTGATGATGCTTGGGCCACCCTTCTGGGCTCTCCATTAGAATGATCAGCTTTCCCAGAAGGTTCCTTAGCCCTCTGTAAATAGCCTTGCCCACTCCCTCACCAGCCCTCTAGACATGGCCAAACATGTCCCCATCCCATGTGAACACAGGCGAGGTGCAGGTTGGGTATACTGTTCCACCTTAAATCAGTCTGTGCAGAGGCAAGTCAGCATGGAGTGTACATCCTAATTCCACAAGTCCCTGACTGTTTTGGTCCCCCAGCCTCTCAAGGGACTGGCTTATGAGAAGGGGAAGTGGGTCCACAGGTCACATACACCCGGAGCTACAGGAGTTCACTCAGGTTTTATCAATGGAAGCTGAGGAACATCATGTATATGAATAGCATTTCTATAATTTCATTAATTAAAAAAAATTATTCTATGGCTTAAAACTAGCTAATCCAAGCAACCTCTGTAGTTTTTTTTTTTAAATCTGCCTCTAACTAGTTGGTAATCTGTTTTGCAATCTGCACAATTCCCTGTTACTTAAAAATGTAGATAAAGATGAGCAAAAGAATCAAAATGAAATATATGTGAGGAGTGCATAAACCCCTTGAAAATCATTATAAAATACCGTTGGCAGTGGGCATCTGCCATACTATCAGTGTCCTTTTTGTGTGCCAACGGTTGTCCTCCATGGGCCCCTGGTCAGAGATTGAGGGTGTACACAAGAGTCAGGGAGTGGGTGGGTAGGGGCAGACTAAGGGGAATGAGATACAAACTGGTGGTTTTCAGCTTTGATTGCACATTGGGATCTTTTGTTTTCTTCCTTCTGCTTATTTGTATTTTCAGAATATTCTTTAATATGTGTTGCTCCTGTGATAAGAGAATGGATCCCATCTGTGTTTGTATGAGTCAGATGTGAGTGTGAATGATGTAAATAATAATTAGTAATGTACTCTAGTTGCTTAGCATTTGTTATATTAACAGCATGAATTTTAGAGAATAGTGTATTTGGACACTATGCTCTAAAAATTCTGAAAAGTTCAGAGTATAATGTATTATCATCATGAAAACAGCATTATTATGATAATTTATAGCAGTAATATGAGCATAAAATTTTATTGAAATTATAGTTTTCTCCTTATGTCCTTAACATCTTCTGATTTGAAAAGCAAATGTGTCAGTTAAATATGAAAACTATCTTAGAGAGGGTTCTGACAGAGCAGTAGAAGGCTGTGTAGGTTGTATTTGATGCTGCCCGCTCAATAGCCTTTTAATTTATGCAGTGTTGAATTAGCTGGTGTAATTTTTCTATTTTAGCAACTAACTATGGAAGCTATGTGGAGATCACATGTGTTAAAGATTATGTTGATTTGGACTTTGAAAGGTATAACTTACGGTACAGCACAACTGCCAAGGCCTAATTAGAGTAAGATGCCAGTTAGAATAACCACATCTCCCAATGCTTAATGCACTGGGTTCTGGCCGATGTGGGGGAAACACTGAAACCCCCATAATTCTCAGGTTTGCCATCATTTCATTTTAGTTATATTCAATCCAGACCCCAACCCTTCACTTCAAGGCTCATTTTGAATAAAATAATAAATATATCCTCATCTGGATGCCAAAAGCCACATTTGAGGCCCTCTTGGGACAAGTGGAGAAGGCATTGTGGATTGTACTTTTAGCTTCATTTACTAGGTCCTTGTTACATTCTCCTCTTTTTTGTCTTTTCATTTTGCTCCAACTTTCAATGTATTCTCTCTTGTTGTATTGACAGGTCCCTGTAAGCCCTTTAAATCATTTCCATAATGGAATGGGGGATGAATAAGTCAATACTGTCACCCCTTGAGATTTTCCTATCACCTTTGTTGGCAGTCATCATTCTCTCTTTAGAATTCTGGAGAACTCTATGCTTCTCTTAATGTACCTATCTCTAATTCATTATATTTCAGAAGTCATATTTTCCTTTTTTGGTAGGATAGATTTGCAAGTTCATTGGACAGAACTGTTCTTAGATTCTTTTCACTGCTTAGTAAATATTCATTGTATCAACAGATTAATCTCTTAAAAATCATAGAAAAATGGAGAAACCAATGACTTAGAATATTGGCTGTAGTCTAACCTTCTTAATTTAATTTTGTAGATTATGCTGAAAGAGGATGATGTGACTATTCTACCGTATTTACTTAAATTTGGCTTTAAAGAGATAACAGATTCTTAAAAATCAGTACTTCAGATTTTTTTTTCATGAATACTTGGGTGACATTGATTTAAACACAGGATTCAGGTTTTAAAGAAAAAGAATCTAATACAACATTAGCTACAAAAATGAATATTTATTTAGAATAAGAAAATAACAAATTACACATTTGTAAAATGCCAACAATTGCCATAAATACCACCTAATTTATAAATATAACATTAACTACTTGATATACCTTTTTAATACTTCTGTATTTTTTGGCTGCACATTCCTTATTCACCTCTTTAATTATCAACAGTTTGGTAATTTCATTTTATATGGAGTGAATTAAAAGATAATTCAGGGAGAGAGGCAAGATGGCGGACAAGAAACACCTCAAGCCAGAGCATCTCTGCAAGAAGGAAAGATTTTAGATGAAACTGAAAAAAACCAGACAGACAAACATAGATTGATGAGGGTTGGAAGGAAGGGTGCCTGCACCTACTAGAGACTCCATGGGAAGAGGTAGCAGAGCAGAACTGGAAGGAGAAAGGCATCGGCAGGGTCTAAACCCTGAGAGGCTTGGAGACCAGCAACAATAATAGTCAGGCACTTCAACACCCCTCTTACAGAACAGGACAGATCCTCCAAATAGAAAATGAATGAAGAAACAGTGGACTTAAACAGAACTCTAGAACAAATGGAACTAACTGACATTTACAGGGCATTCTACCCCCAAACCACTGAATATACCTTTTTCCCATCAGCTCTTGGGAAATTCTCTAAGATTGACCATATCCTAGGCCACAAACCCTGTCTCAACAAATTTGAAAAAATAGAAATTATGCCATACATCTTCTCAGACCAAATTAGAAGTCAACTCCAACAGAAACTCTCATTTCTACACAAAGTCATGGAAACTAAACAACCTTCTGCTGACTGATTACTGTGTTAAGAAGGAAGTTAAAATGGAAATCAAAAGATTCTTTGAACTAAATGATAAAGGAGACACAAGTTATCAAAATCTGTGGGACACAGCTAAAGCAGTCCTAAGAGGAAAATTTATATCCATAAATGCCTACATCCAAAAGACAGAAAGATCACAAATCACAATTTAATGAATCATTAAAAGAAGTGGAAAAGGATGAGCAAACCAACCCTAAACCCAGCAGAAGAAAAGAAATAACAAAGATCAGAGCAGAAGTAAATGAAATCAATAACAAAAAAAAATATACGGAAGATTAATAAAAAGTTCATTCTTTGAAAAAATAAACAAAATTGACATGCCTCTTACTAGATTAATGAGAAGCAGAAAAGAAAGAACTCTAATAAGCTCCATCAGGAATGAAAAAGGAGAAATTACAAATGATACCACAGAAATACAAAATATCATCTATGAATACTATAAAAACCTCTATGCACATAAACTTGAAAACATGGAGGAAATGGAAAAATTTTTAGAAACACACAGCATCCCTAGGCTCAATCAGGAAGAAATAAAATTCCTGAACAGACCAATATCAAGTACCAAAATTGGAAAAAAAGTCCTGGACCAGATGATTTCACACCCGAATTTTACCAGACCTACAATGAAGAACTGGTGCCTATCCTGCAGAAATTATTCCACAACACCAAGAAGGAAGTAATCCTTCCCAGCATATTTTATGAAGCCAACACCACCCTTATATCAAAACCAGGAAATGACACAACAACAATAAAAAAAACTACAGACCAGTATCCCTTATGAATATAGATGCAAAAATTCTTAACAAAATCCTGGCAAACCAAATTCAGGTGCTTATCAAAAAAATAATCCATCACAACCAAGTGAGCTTCATCCCAGAGATGCAGGGATGGTTCAACATACACAAATCTATAAATGTGATTCAACACATAAATAGAAGTAAAAATAAAGACCATATGATCCTCTCAATAGACGCAGAAAAAGCATTCAACAAAATTCAGCACCCCTTTATGATAAGAATGTTTAACAAAATAGGCATAGACGGGACTTACCCAAAAATGATAAAAGCCATATATGACAAACCCACAGCCAACATCATACTGAATGGGGAAAATTGAAAGCATTCCTGCTTAGAACTGGAACCAGACAAGGTTGCCCTCTATCACTGCTTCTATTCAACATAGTGCTAGAAGTTCTAGCCAGAGCAGTCAGACAACAGGAGGAAATCAAGCACATCCAAATGGGGGCAAAAGAGGTCAAACTATCACTCTTTGCTGACAACATGATCTTATATCTAGAAAACCCCAAAGATTCTGCCATGAGACTACTGGAATTGATAAACAAATTCAGCAAAGTCTTAGGTTACAAAATCAATGTACAGAAATCAGTAGTATTCCTATATGCCAACGACAGTCAAACTGAGAACCAAATCAAAGACTCAATACCCTTCACAATAGCAAGAAGAAAATAAAATATCTAGGAATATATTTAACTAAGGAGGTAAAAGACCTCTACAGAGAGAACTATGAAACACTGAAGAAGGAAATAGCAGAGGATGTAGACAGGTAGAAAGCCATACCATGCTCATGGGACGGCAGAATCAACAGTGTTAACATGTCTATACTACCCAAAGTGATCTGCAGATTCATTGCAATCACTATTAAAACACCAACTTCATTTTTTGCAGATCTAGGAAATATAATTCTACACTTCGTAAGGAACCAGAGAAGACCCCAAATAGCAAAAGCAATCTTAAGCAAAAAGAAAAAATTGGGAGGCATCAATTTACCAGACTTCAAGCTATACTACAAGGCTATAGTAACTAATTTAGCATTGTACTGGCACAAGAACAGAGACATAGACCAGTGGAACAGGACTGATTACCCAGATATAAAACCATCCTCATATAGCCATCTAATCTTTGAGAAAGCAGACAAAAACATACACTGGGGAAAAGAATCCTTATTCAATAAATGGTGCTGGGAAAATTGGATAGCCACATGTAGAAGACTGAAGAAACAGGATCTGCACTTCTCACCTCTCACAAAAATCAACTCATGGTGGATAACAGACTTAAACCTGAGGCATGAAAGTATAATAATTCTGGAAGAAAATGTTGGAAAAACTCTTATAGACATTGGCCTAGGGAAAGAATTTGTGAAGAAGACCCCAAAGGCAATCACAGCAACAATAAAAATGAATAAATGGGACCTGATCAAATTAAAAAGCTTCTGCACAGCCAAGGAAACTATCACGAGAGCAAGCAGACAACCTACAGAATGGGAGAAAATATTTGCATACTACATATCCAATAAAGGGCTGATAACTAGAATTTATATAGAACTCAGGAAAATCAGCAAGAAAAAGTCAAACAACTCCATTAAAAAGTGGGCATAGAATGTCAACAGAAACTTTTTTCAAAAGAAGACAGACTAATGGCCAGGAAACATGAAAAAATGCTGAACATCTCTAATCATCAGGGAAATGCAAACCAAAAGTACAATGAGATATCACTTAACTCCAGTGAGAATGGTTTTTATCAAAAAGTCCCAAAACAGTATACATTGGTGTGGATGCAGAGAGATAGGAATACTGACACACTGCTGGTGGGACTGCAAACTAGTACAACCTCTGTGGGAAGTAATATGGAGATACCTCAAAGAACCACAAGTAGAACTGCCATTTGATCCAGCAGTCCCATTACTGGGCATCTACCCAAAGGAAAAAAGACATTCTATAAAAAAGACATCTGCACTCAAATGTTTATAGCACCACAATTCACAATTGCACAGATGTGGAAACAGCCCAAGTACCCATCAATACATGAGTGGATTAATAAAATGTGGTACCTATGTACCATGGAGTTCTACTTAGCCACAAAAAAAAACAATGGTTGTCTAGCACCACTTGTATTATCCTTGATAGAGCTGGAGCCCATTGTACTAAGTATCACAAGAATGGAAAAACAAGCACCATGTGTACTCAACATTAAATTGGTATTAACTGATCAACGCTTTTGTGCACATATAGTAGTAACATTCATCAGATATTGGGCAGGTGGGAGGGGGGAAGAGGGGATGGGTATATTCACACCTAATGGGTGTGGTGTGTACCGTCTGGGGGATGGACATGCTTGAATCTCTGACTTGGGTGAGGCAAGGCAATATATATAACCTAAACATTTGTACCCCCGTAATATGCTGAAATAAAAAAAAAGAATTCAATTTTTTCTCTGGCATTATTGATCAAACTTTTTTAAAAAATTACTGATAATTTGCAAAAGTTCTCTTGGCTTTACACTCATTTTTAGTAATGTCATATAGGTTTTTAGGATTGTTGTCACATTTAGGAAAACCTCTATTAAACTTCTTTCATACCTACACTATAAGATTTCAGGGCACTTCAATGTTTCCTGTGAGTGATAAATTTTATATAGCCATAGAACTGACCATTCTTCTTAGCCAGTTTGTTATCAAACTCCTCATTGAAATTATTAATATTTTCATTACTACTAGTATTTTATGTCAAATCAGCAAGATATTTGAATATTTTTCAAATGTATTCATATGATTTAATCTTCTTCATTAGCTGGATTATTAAACAACCCAAGAGTCTATTTATTACTTCTGTTTGAAATATATCATCTTAATGAATTAAACTTGGTATGATTTGAAAATATTTTTCTTATAATTTGCTAGTTGATAGAATAATTTTTATTGATTTTGTGTAAAAATTATATGGAAAAAAGTTATTGTATGATACATTTGTAATTGGATGCTCTGAATTGTCAAATATATTCTTGACAGGCAAGAACTTCTGCTTTGACTTGGTGTCCATGAAACTGGAATCTTCTGCTTATGATTTTACATGTTTGATGTTCAGAACATTGGATTTCATATGTTTCAAACCGTGTTTTATCTTCAACATGCTTATACTTCTGGTGCTAGGGGCCATAGAACATGCTTGTATAGTGATACAGCCTTTTGCTGTACACCTTCATCTCATGATACGGGGAAAGGGAGAGCAATGGCTGGTAGTCAAATTCCTGAAATCGATTCCTCTAGCAGAATGGGTACCAATAATTTAACCATATTCAGAGTTGACTGCAAGCCACATAAATATATTCTATTAATGCAAATTAAATATCTCCCCAACTCAACTTCCCCTTAACCAAATCCCCAAGGCTATAGCCACTCCAATGCCCGCTACAAGAGGAAAGCAAGCAGAAGAGGCAGCAGTCTTCACCAATTATGATTAAAATATCTTTTTTAAATTGTACAAAAACATATGACCATGTACCTGGGCAAGAAAGGTGCCCTGAAGTTTAAGCCTGATTAGCATCACAGTAAATCTGTTATATTTTATAGTAAGAGAGAGAGAGAGAATAAGAATGAATAGAAATTACACTTTGAAGAGTTTGGTTTTTAATTTTCTCCATGTTTGAAATAACTCCAAAATAGGTATGAGATAGGAGTATGCATGTCAGGGTGGAAAGGGCAGACTTTGTAAATGTCTTTGTCCTGTGCTACTACAACAGAATACCACATACCGAGTAATTTATAAAGAACAGAAATTTATTTCTCAAAATTGAGGCTAGGAGTCTGAGATCAAGGCACTGGCAGGTTTAGTATCTGGTAAGAACCCAGTCTTCTCTTCCAAGATGGCACCTTGCATCCTCCTGAGGTGGGAAGGAATGTTGTTTCTCAAGTAGCAGAAGAGTAGAAGAGCCAAGAGAGGAAGAGAGGGAGGGAGGAGGAAGGGCGGAAGAGGGAGAGAAGAAGGAGGAGGACGAGGAGGATAAGGAGGCCAAACTCACCTGTTTAATAATGAACCCACTCTGGAGATAACAGCATTTATCTACTCTAGAGGGCAGAGCCCTCATAGCCTAATCACCTCTTACCAGTCCTGCCTCTTAATACTGTTATAATGGCAATTAAATTTCAACATGAGTTTTGGAGAGGACAAACATTCAAATCATAGCAGTAAGAAAGTATTCAAAATTCCTTTACATATACTCTGAGTCTCCTCAAGTATGCCAGTGTGAGACTTGACCTAGCTTTGGGCTCAAATTTAAGTACATCTTCATTTTTCATTTTTGGTAATTAATTAGTCCCTTAGAGATATAAACAAATCCTTATGGACTAGCAGAACAGCTAGTTTCTTGTTCTGTGTCCTTGATTTTGAGGAGAGATGTTTCACCTTATACATTCATGGACAGTTCTACCAACACTCACTTCTTAGCAAACATTCCATGAGTTGTCCCAAAAGGGATTGAGTCAGCCTTCCATCTTAAACTGGCTGAAGGGTCTATTTTAGATAAAAAGCACACAGCAAGCTTTCAAATTTGAGATGGCCTCAGACCAATCATTGGCTCCAGGATCATCAGACTGGTGAGAGTGAAGAGGTTTAAAGTGCTATTAATTTGACTAAATTCTGTTTATATGGCCACAGTAATCATGTTTATTCCTTCCGGTACCAGTTCCAGAGAGAGAAGTTTGTGATGTCACCTGTAAACTATGATTTTTATGTGTCAGCCTTCCCAGAGGAACACTAAGATCATCTGAATATGAGGAAGAGTTGGAAGCAAATCTTTTTATGTAAAAAAAACAAAAATCTAGAAACTTTATCTTCTCACTCAGAACAGAGTACTGATTAAGCTCAGAGCCAAGTCACTAGCTACTTTGTGAAATTTAGGTCTGTAATATTCATGGAATCCTTTAATATCTTTCAGTATTTGGGTCAACTGTTGTATTGAGGATGAAAATTAGGAAATCCCTTTAAATCTCTAGTCATAAGTGAGGAAACTGAAGCTTTTATTTTACTAAGTCTTTTGGGATAAAAATTAAGTAGTTACTCATTCCTTGGGAAAAAGGATGGTGTATAATACTCATCTTTCACACTAAGCAGCTCACAAAAATGAAAAAAAAGGCAATCAACAAGTAATTCTGAAAGAAAACATTAAATATTTCCCAGATTTTAATCACACATGGGATGGATAGAGGAGGAGAGTTGTGATTTATTTTCAACTTCTCCCCAAAATGTCTATAACAAATCATAAAACACATGCAGACACACACACATACATTTCACATTCTCTACTTCTAAAACCAATGGCATCTGGATCTGGTCCTCCTTTTCTATTTCAGTAACAGTGATGTACTTTTCCCCCGGCTGCCATCCAATTTCATCACCTCCTCTGATGCCTGGTTGTCTTTGTTCTTCGTTTGAAACCGTACCATCATTTGAATGTGTATAATTGGTCCCTATAGTGGCATTGGCTCATGTCATTGCTCCCTTATCTTCTGTTGTGTAGTCTACCCCTTCATTCTATCAAAGCTCATCTGCTAAGAACCTTGTTTGCCTGATTATTCCAGCACTTCCTCTGGATGCTTTTCTAAGCTTTACTCCATGCTGGGAATTACTTTTCATCTCCATCCGCTCAAGGTTCAACCTATTTTCAGGCAGCCACTCAAAGTCTATTTCTTTAAGGAGACAATACGATATAGAGAAAAGACCTTGTGACTAGGGGTCAGGTGGCTTCAGTGTTAGGCCTGGTCCTCCTGAAAATGTGTTTTCTGATCTGTGTCAGTCACTTAGCCTCTCTTCACCTCAATTTTCATATGCATAGAATGAAGATCTATTTATTCACCTATTATTCATTTGACAACAAAATTAAATTGTTTTCAGACATTATGCTAGGCACTGTGGCTCCAAAGAATTATAAAACACGGATCTTGTCCTCAAGGAGCTTTCAACTCAGTGCGGGATTGGACAAGAGAATGGACAATTACAAAATAACATGACAAATACTCAAGTGTAGAGGGAAATGCTTAGGAAAGGAAGCTAGAAGGCTTAGTTGAATATCTCCAAGCTCTTGTTTTTTCGTCTGCAAAATGGAGGTAGTAATACCTGTCCCACCATCCTTATAAGATTGTTCTGGAAATCAAAAGAAAGGGCTTCAACTGCTTGGAAGAACTCTAAAATGTAAGATAGTTAATTGTTGCTTAGTGTTTGGAAGAGCAATTATGAATTTCCCTTGACTAATATCTCTTTTAGAACCATAAAATTCCTGTAACACTCTCTTTCTTATCACTTCAAAATTCATGTATTTTAATTTCTACATAACATTAATAGAGGGTGTATAAAGTAGCACAGGAGTTCTCAAACTGGTTGTACATAGAATTTCTTGGGCAGGAGTTGACAGACTGGGAATGGAGAGTTGGGATTGGAAACATGACTTGTATATATCCCATTTGGTGTAGCACCACATAGAAAAATGACAAAAATCCCATTTAAGTGGATGATTTTTGATCCTCATAACAACCTATGTTTGTAATATAGAAAAAAAATATTGATATCCCCATTTCACAGATGAAAAGGTGTAGTATCAGAGTCAAGTATTTTCTTAAGATGGTCCCGCAATTAAAAATATAGCTGAGTTGGGCAAGAAGCCAAGGCTTCTCATCCCTAGTTCAGGGTTCATTATATTACAGAGAAGGCCTGTATAACACCATGAATAAAACCAAAGCTGGGACTTCTATTATAAATTCAATTGAAGAATATATTAGTATCAAGTAGTATTTCTCAGGTTTTGAAGACTTATGTCAATCTAAGAAAGGCAAACCTTAAACTTTATTTCTGGCAGTATGGCAGCTTATGTGCCTTGACAAAAACTGCATTGGTTAACACAATTAAAATGCTGGGAAAATACAATAAATATGCCTTTTTTATGATATGCTGAGCTATTGTGAAAAGTATGAAAGCAGAAATTTTGAGAGGTCAGCCTGTGCCAAAGCCAGCTTTCACATCAATAGTTTCTACTAAATTCCGTGTTGAACAACTTTATGTCAATAAATTTTAAAAATCCAGTGAAATGGTTAAACTCTTTTTAAAATACAGTTTTAAATTGACTAAAAAAGAATTAGAAAATTTGAATAATCTTATAACCATTAAGGAAATTTTATCAGAAGTTAAAACCTTGCCATAAAAAATACAACATGGACATGTAACTTTATAGATTAATCTTACTGACATTCACTTTATAGTTCCAATTGCCCACCCTATTTATCCTATAGTTTCTTATATATTACATCTACTACATACATTTTAAAAATTCCATCTGCACTTCTGTTTTTTTGGCCCAGATATAAGGAGCTTAGAAAATGTCACTCCATCCTAACAAGGGAAAAGCTGAACAAACTGAAAAACTCAACAACTCTTTTTATCTGTCATTGAAGTGAGGTCACAGAGCAAACCACTGTCCTGTGGTTTGGAATAATAGGTGAATATAGCAAATCATGACTCACTGCAGCAGAAAGCAATGAGCAGAAATCTCCATAAGAATTAGTACAAGGTTAGACAAACCGGAAATGTTATTGACTGATTCCCGGAGGTTCAGAGTGGACAAGTCTGAGAGTTAAAAAAACTCCAGGGGACCCAGTCATAAGGGAGACCCCACATTTTTGTGACTTTTACCTCCAGGAGCTCAACCAGGTTCTCACAGTGAATACTAGAGAAAAAATTTTTGTCATGCTTCCAGTAGGGAGAGGGGAAATGGAATCATTTTGAAATATGCCAGAGCTTTCTGTTCTTCTCAACAAAGCCTGCCCTCAAGAAAAACTGTTTTCCAGAGTCTAAACTATTGGGATTTTTATCAGAGCCTAACCAATTAGGGGAAGGGAAATACCCAACTTCAGCACATAAAATCTATCCTGTTCCTGCTAAGGGGTGAGGATGGGGAACCAAGAGGCACTTGTGAACTTCACAGTTCAGGAGCACATGCTCACTAAAACACTGAAACCTGATTAGGACTATAGAATGTTTCCAGAACCACACCCCCAACCTTACCACCACATTATTAAAGGCCTATTTTCCACAGTTCTTTTTACCCAGTATGTCATATCCAGCCACCAAGAAAAGAATTACAAGGCATACTAAAAGGCAAAAAACACAGTTTGAAGAGACAAAGCAAGCATCAGAACCAGACTCAGATATGGCATAGATGTTGGAATTACCAGAATGGGAATTTAAAATAACTATGGTTAATATGCTAAGGCTCTAATGGATAAAGTGACAGCATGCATGAATGGAAAGGCAATGTAAACAGAGTGATGAAAATTCTAAGAAAGAATAAAAAAATGCTAGTGATCAAAAACACTGTAAAAGAAATGAAGATGCCTTTGATGGGCTCATTAGTATACTGGACATGGTTGAGGAAAGAATCTCTGAGCTTGAGGATATATCAATGGAAACTTCCCAAACAGAAAAGCAAAGAGAAAAAAAGACTGGGAAATGTAAATAAAACGTGGAACAGAATATCCAAGAAATGTGGGACAACTACAAAGGTGTATAATATACAAATAGGAATACCAGAAAAATAAAGGAAGAAAGAAGCAAAAGAAATATCTGAATCAATAATGACCAATAATTTCTTCAAATTAATGTCAGACACTAAATCACACATCCAGGAAGTTCAGAGAACTTCCACGAGGGTAAATACCAAAAACCCACACGTAAGCATGTCAGTTTCAAACTGTATAAAATCAAAGATAAAGAAAAAATCTTGAAAGAAGCCAAAGGAAAAAAACCTGATGATAAGAGCAACAAAGATGATAATTATATCCACTTCTCAGAAACTAAGCAAGCAAGAAAAGAGTGGAGCGAAATATTGAAAGTTTTGAGTGAAAAAACCCACCAATCTAGAACTCTGTACTCTGCAAATTGACTTTTCAAAAATGAAGGGGAAATAAAAGCTTTCTCAGACAAACAAAATTGAGGGAATTTGTTGAGCAGGAGACCCTGCCTTGCAAGAAATGTTAAAAGAAGTTCTTAAGGTAGAAGAAAAATAATATAGGTCAGAAATCCAGATCCACATAAAAAAAGGAAGAGCAAAAGAAAAAATAATAAATGAAGGTAAAATAAGATTTTTAATTTTTCTTATTTTAATCAGTCTAACAGATAAGGATTTCTTCAAAATAATAATAGCAACAATGTATTTCATAATATATATCTAAGTAAAATGAATGACAGCAATGATAAAAAGAATAGGAGGAAGGAATTAGATTACTTTGTTATTGTAAGGTACTTTCGCTACCTGTGAAGCAGTATAGTGTTATTTGAAAGTGGATTTGGATTAATTGTAAATGTACATTGCAAATACCAGGGCAACCACTAAAAAACTTTTTTAAAAAAGTATAACTGATATGCTAAGAAAGGAGAGAAAATGGAATCTCATAAAAATGCTCAATTAAAATCACAAGAGAAAGAAAAAGAGTGGAAGACAAAAATAGGAACAAAAAACAGGGTAAGAAACAGAAAATAGTAACAAATATGGTAGATATTAATCCAATTATATAAAAAATCACTTTAAACATCAATGATATAAATATACCAATTAAAAGAGAAATTGTTGGAGTGGATCACAAAACTAGACCCAACTATATGTTGTCTACAAGAAATCTACTTTAAATATAAAGACACATATAGATTAAGTGTAAGGGATGGAGAAAGACATACCATGATAACACTTATTAAAAGAAAGCAGAGTAAATATATTAATTTCAAACAGAACAGACTTCAGAGCAAGGAAAGTTTTCAGGGATAAAGAGGGGCTTAAAGGGGTTAATTCTCCAAGAAGACATAACAACTTTTAGCATGTACACGTAACAGAGCATCAAAATATGTGAGGCAAAAACTACCAGAACTTCAAGGAGAAACAGAGGAACTCACTAATTGGAGACTTTAAACCTCTGTATCAAAAATAGAAAGACACAGCAGGCAGAAAATCAATAAGAACATAGTTGAACTCAACAGCGCCATCAATCAACTGGATATAATTGATATCTGTCAACTACTTCATACAACAACAGCAGAATACACATTCTTCTTAAGCTCATATGGAACATTTATCAATGTTGACAACATTGTGGGCCATAAAACACATCTTAAAAAACTTAAAAGAATAGAAATCTTACAATGTCTATTCTCAGACCACAGTGGAATTAAACTAAAAATCAGTAACAGAAAGATAGCTGGAAAATCTCAAAATACTTGGGGATTAAACATTAGACTACTAAGTAACACATAGGTCAAAGAAGAAATCTCAAGAGAAAATTTAAAATATTTTGAACTAAAAGAAAATGAAAATACAACTAGTGAAAATTCGTGGGATGCAGAAAAACAGTTCATAGAGGGAACTTATGGCATTGAATGCATGTATTAGAAAAGAAGAAAGACTTAAAAGAAAGAAGACTAAGAAGACTTAGAAGAAAGACTCTAAGCTTCCACCTTAGGAAACTTGAAAAAGAAGAGCAAATTAAATCCAAAGTCAGCAGAAGAAAAGAAATAATACAATAAGTGTAGAAATCAATGACATAAAACACAGAAAATCAATAGAGAATATCAATGAGGGCAAAACCTAGTTTTTTGGAAAGATCAACAAAATTGGTAAGCCTTTAGCCAGGCTAACTAATCAAAAAAGAGAGAGGACACAAATTGCTAATATGATAAATAAAAAGAAGGTCATCACTGCAGATCCCATAGACATTAAAAGCATAATAAAAGAATGTTATTAACAACTCATGCCCACAGATTTGATAACCTAGATGAAATAGACCAATTCCTTGAGAGACACAATCTGCCAAAGCTCAAACAAGAAGAAATAGACAATTTGAATAGGCCTATATGTATTAAAAAATTAAATCAATAATTAATAACCTTCTAAAACAGAAAGCACCAGGCTCAGATGAGTTCACTGGTGCATTCTACTAAATATTTGGTTAATAAAACACTGATTCATAGAATGGAACATCTATGGAGACAGGGTTTATGTAGGAACTCTCTATGCCTTTCACTCAATTTTTTTGTTAACCTAAAATTGCTCTAAAATATAAAATATATTTTTGAAGTCTATTTTTGAAAATCTGAGAATGCTATAATTTGTGCTTTCAACTCTCAAACGTATTTTAAAGAACTCATGAGAAAAAGAAAAATTTATTATTTTTGCCAAGACATTTCCCACTTCTGTTGCTCTTCCTACATTTTTGATGCCATAAGTTTCTTCTGAATATTATCTCACTTGTGTCGGAAGGATTTTGTTTAGCAATTCTTCTAGAGTAGGTCTGCTGAAAACAAATTCCTAGAGTTTTTCTTCATCTGAGAATGTCTTTATTTCACCTTAATTCCTGAAGGATATTTTTTACGGGATGTAGATTTCTGAGTTGACAATTAAAATTGTTGTTCTCTTATAGGTAATGTATTATTTTTCTCTGGCTGCTTTCAATATTTTGTCTTTAGTTTTCTGTACTCTGGTCATTCAGGAGCATATTATTTAATTTCCATGTGCTTGTATAGTTGGACCTTTTGTTTTTGACCTCATACTGAGGAAAGAGCAACTACAAGGGAGTTGTAAGATGAACAATTTTTAGAGCTAAAATGAAGCTGAGAGGGGTATTCAAGTTTCGGCTAGCCAGAGGGAAACTCTGTTGAACACTTAGAGGATTTAGTAAAGATACCAAAAGGGTCACATCTTACTAGTAGTGCTAAACCAGACATAGGGTAAAGACTATACTATACCAGCCCTAAGAAAGCTTAAAACAAGACTCAAAAGAATTAAATTCATCTTTGAGTAATTTAACTGACTTCCAAAACAAAACTCAGTAATCTTTAAAGGAAGACAACACAATCTAGCCTTTCCACAAAGTAACTTTCACAATAATAAATGTTTTATATATGAAGACATGTGAAGAAGGAGAAAAAATTATGTTGCATAACTAGGAGAGCAATCAGACAATAGACGTAGACCCAGAAATAATGGATAATAGATTTAGCAAATAAAGACATTAAAATAAGTATTATAAAGAGACTCAAGGATTCAAAAGAAACTATAAACAGAATGAGGAAATAAAGGGAAGATTTTTTTAAAAGAATCAAATAAAACTTCTAAAGAAAAATACAATATATGAAATAGGATGAGCTTAATAGCAAATTAGACACAGCACAAGACTAATGAAATTGAAGCCATAGCAATAGACATTATCCAAACTGGAGATCAGAGAAAAAGAAGTCTGAAATAAAATGAAGCCTCCATGACTTGCGTGAAAATTTGAAGGACTCTATAAAATATATATAATTTGGGTCCCAGAAGTAGGTTGATAGTGGGGGTGGGGGTGGAGGGGTAATGAGAAAAAATATTTGAAGAAATAGTAGATAAAAAATTTCCAAATTTGATAACAATTATAGCGCCCACAAACCCAAGAAGCTCAACATATGCCAAGCAAAACATGAAGATTATACCAAGACATACCATAATTAATTTGCTTAAAACCAGTGATAAAAGGGAAATATTAAAAAGTAGCCAGTGGCTCATGCCTATAATCTCAGCACTTTGGGAGGCCAAGACAGGAGGATAGCTTGAGCCCAGGAGTTTGAATAAGCTTGGGAAACATAATGAGTCCCTATCTCTACAAAAAATAAGAAAAATTAGCTGGGTGTGGGGCTGTGTGCCTGTAGTTCAAGCTACTTGGAGGGCTGAGGCAGGAGGATCCCTTGAGCCCAGGAGTTTGAGGGTGCAAAAAAAAAAGGAAAGAAAAAGAAAAAAGAAAAGGTAGCCAGTGAAAAAGACATATTTTGCACAAGTAAACAAAGATAAGAGAACTACTGACTTCTCATTAGAAACAATGTAACCCAGAAGACAATGGAACAGAAGATTTGATATACTGAAAGAATAAAACTGTCAACCAAGAGTTCTATATTCAGTGAAAATATCCCTCAAAAACAAAATTAAGGTAAAACAATTTTTTTACACCTACAAATAAAGACTATTCATTGCCAGTAGATCCACATTAAAATAAATATTTTAAAAGTTTTTCAGACTAAAGCAAAATGATTACAGATGGAAACTCAGAGCTATATAAAGGAATGAAGAGTGACAGAAACAATAAATGTGTGGGTAATAAAACTTTTTCCTCATTTTTTTATTAAAAGAAAAATGGCTGTGTGTAGCAAAAATAGTAATGTATTAATATTTTAGCACTTATTACAAATGTGGAAACAAAACATACAACAGCAAAAAAGATAGAGGGGGAATTGAAATTATACTGTTTTAAGCTTCTTACATTATACATAAAGTGACATAATAATATTTGAAGGTAAGCTGTGATGTTTTTAACATATATATTATAGACCAAAGAGCAACCACTAAAAAAAACCACAATAGGTATAGAAGCCAATCTAGAACATAAAATGGAGTACTAAGAAATACTCAACTAATCCAAAAGGCAAGAAAAGAGAAAAGTAAAGGAACAAAGAAAATATGGGAAAAAGAGAAAATGAATAGCAATATGATAGACTTATGCCCAACCATATTGATAATCCCATTCAATGTGATTTTTGTGAGACTGGATACAAAGTAAGATCTAACTAAATGCTGTCTACAAGATATAAACTGTAATATAATGACACTGTTAGGTTAAAGGTAAAAGGAGGAAAAAATATACCATGCAAACACTAATGATATATAAACTGGAGTGACTTTATTAATGTCATGCAAATTAGACTTCAAGACAAAGAATATTGTCAGAGATAAAGAGAGACATTTAATAACAAAAGGGATAATTCATCAAAAAGACATAACAATCTTAAGTGTATATATATCTAATAACAGAACTTCAAAATACATGAAGCAAAAATAGTCAAATAGTCAAATCTACAATTACAAGTAGAGATTTCAACAATCCTCTGTCAGTAATTGATTGAGGGAACAGATAGAAAATTAATAAGGATATTAGAGACCATGAACAAGCCCCTCAAACTAATTGACATCTGTAGAACACTACGTCTAACAATGACAGAATACACATTATTGTTAAGTGCCCATAAAACATTCACCGTAGTAGACCATATGCTTGGCCATAAAACAAGTCTCAGTACATTTTCACGTATTGAAATCATTCAGAATGCATTCTCTGATGACAACAGAATTAAATTAGAAAGAAATAACAAAAAGATCATTGGAAAATCCCATATACTTAAAAATTAAACAGCATACTTCTAAGTAACTCATGGATCAAAGAAGAAATCACAAGAGAACTTTTTGAATTGAATGATAATGAAAATATGACATATCAAAACTTATGGGTTGAATCTAATGAAATGCTTAGTGAGAAAATTATAGCTTTAAATACTTATATTAGAAAAGTAGGAAGGTCTAAAATTAATGATCTATGATTCACTTTTGGTAAATAGAAAAAGAACAGTAAATGAAATCCAAAGTAAGAAAAAGGCAGAAAATAACAAGGGTAGGAATCAGTGAAATGTAATAATGGAAAATGATAAAGAACAAATGAAACTAAAGTTGTTCCCTTTGAAAAGATCAATAAAATTGATAAATGACAAATCAAGAAAAAAGAGAAATGCCACAAATTGCCAATATCGGAAATGAAAGGGGGCATGACTACAGAACCTATAGACATTAAAAGACCAATAAGGGAATGTTGTGAATAACCATGCCCATAAATTTGACAGCTGAAATAGACAAATTCTTGCAAATTACAAATTACAAAAATTGACACAGGAAAAAACGGAAAATTTCAACAGTTCAATATCTATGAAAAATTAAACTCATAACTATAAACCTTCTCAGATGGTGAATTCAGTGGTGAATTCTATCAAACATTTAATGAAGAAATAATGTCAACCCTACTCAAAATTTCAGAAAATACATGGAAGGAATCATTTCCAATTTTATTTTTAAAGCCAACATCATCCAGATACGAAACTAGACAAAACTTATTTAGGAAAGAAACAGGCCAGGCATGGTGGCTCATGCCTATAATCCTAGCACTCTGGGAAGCTGAGTGCTAGCGGGAGGATGGCTTGAGGTCAAGAGTTCGAGAGCAGCCTGAGCAAGAGGAGACTGTGTCTCTACTAAAAATAGAAAAAATGAGCCAGGCATGATGGTGGTGTGTGCCTGTAGTACCAGCTACACAGGAGGCTGAAGCAGGAGGATCACGTGAGCCCAGGAGATTAAGGTTGCTGTAAGCTAGCCTGATGCCACTGTACTCTAGCCTGGGTGACAGATTGAGACTCTGTCCCCCCCCCCAAAAAAAAACAGAAAAAGGAGAAACACTAGAAACCAATATCCCTCATGAATACAGATGCAAAATCTGGACCAAGACATTACCAAATAGGAGCCAGCAATATATAAAAAAGGTAACACAGCATAACCAAGTAGGGTTTTTCTCCAAAATGCAAGGTTGGTTTAATATCTAAAATCAATCAAGGTAATTCACCATATTAACATAATGTAGGGGAAAATAATATGATTATGTCAATAGATGCAGCAGGAGCTTTTAATAAAATTCAATTCCTATTATTGGTTAAAAACGCTCAGCAATGTAAGAGTAGAAAAGAACTTTCTCAATGTGATAAATGGCATTTATGAAAACCTACAGCCAACATCATGTGTACTGGTAAAAGACTGAGCCCTTTTCTTTCAAGACTGAAGATCAGACAAGGATGTGTCTGCTCTTGCAATTTCTATTCAGTGTTGTACTGGAGGTCTCATCCAGTGCAATAGGCCAAAAAATGGCGGGGGGTAAGGGGCATAGAAATTGAAAAGGAATGATTAAAACTTTCTTCATCCACATATAATCTTCATAAAAGCTATTAGACTAAGTGAATTTAGCAAAGTTACAGGATACAAGACCAATATAAAGCATTGATAATATTTCTGTGTACTAGCATCAAGCAACTGAAAAATGAAATTAAAATACTCTTCCCTGCTCTCAGATCAGGAAGGACACAAACCACCAAGTAAATGCTATGTGACGAGCGCTCACAGGGCTGCGCACAGAGGACCATGAGCATGAGGGGCTGCCACCCTGCCAGGGTAGGGGACATGGGGGTCCAAGGAAGGAGAGGAGGTGAACTCCAGTTCAACCAAGTTATTGTCTTTCCCCAAGTCCATACTGAGTACTCATTTGTACATCCCGTTGAATAGAGTTTGTACACAAAGACAAAAATATACACTGACCTCAGACTGAGTATATTAAAGGCTGTATAGGGGCAAAAACAGAAACAAGGAGAGTGTACATTTTGTGTGAATTAGGGAGTTAGTTTCCAAAACCAAAGAATGTCATTGACATAATTATTGCTAAATTCTGCATGTAGGATTTGTTGGTTCTTGCTAAAATACTCATGCATAAGCTCCCAGTTAGGGAATTATTTAAGAATTAATCTTTATTTCCTGTTTTTTTTTTTAATTCTGGGTGACAGAAAGGGCAAAAGAACTTAGAGTGGAGTGGCAATCTTGGCTCTACTGTTTGCTTGCTGTGTGACCTCAGGCAGTGCCAACTCCTTCTGAACCTCTGTTCTTAGCACGTGTAAAATGAGTACAAAAACACCTACTGCAGCTGGTTGTTGGGCCAACTAAGCTGAGCTAAAATACGGACCCTTTTGGTACAATGCTTGACACATAGTAGCTCAAACAGTACTATTTTGCTTCTTTCCCTTCCACGTATTTGAAAACTTAATCACTAAACTTTATCAGAAACAAGGTACTTAGACTTCACACATCAAACAATCACGGTGTCATACCCTCCTTTAACGTTAAAATTACATTTTGGTGAAACCATGTATTCAGCTGAATTGCTCTTAAATAAATACAGTCGTTCTTACATTTATCAGCAAATTAAATTTCAACAATTACACTTGCTACTGTGGTTACCTCTGAGTTTCTCTAAAACTCCTCTGTATTTTATTGCTGTGTAAATATTTAAAAGACTTTAAAAGGCCAATTTCGGATTTGGGCCTTCTCTCTTCAACAGTTTATATTTCAAGACCTTTATACAGTTTGGATTCTCATTTGTGAAACCTAGTGCAGCTCTCACATTGTTACTATTTACATTTTTTTTTTTGTAATGTGCCACAGGTTTATAAAACTTTGCATTTCAATTTTTGATGTGATTAGCTGCTTTTAATTACATCTAGAAATCCTTTGCCAAATAATGATTGAAACACAGAAACAGTGTGGTTGAGACATACGCAAAGCAAAACAGATCTACATGAAAAGTGTTCAAGCGGGGTAACAAAAATAAATCCACTTAATTTGCACATATATATATATAGAGGATTTAATTCAAAAAGAAACAGAACAACAGATAAATGAGGTGAGAAAGGCAGATAAGAGGACTTTAAAGTGTACATGTTCCAATCCTGTTTTGTTTGTTTGCTTTTTTTTAATCAGAGAATTCTGATTTTTCTGGGGAGATGTTTTGGAGTAAAAAGATAAAACTCATATATAATTATGGTTCACAGCAAATTGCATTTACCGCCTGTTGAACAAACTCAATTGGATTACTAAACCACAATGTCTCCTACTCCCTAGGGATCAAACTCTCACTCTTTACTAGTTCTGCAAGGCCCTACTTAAGCACACTGCAAGTTTTCTGTAAGGTACGTTTCCAGGCACCTGTCCCCTGCTGAAGACTTCGGCAGATGGATCCCCACCGCTTTCAGCATCACATTCAAATTCACGTCCTCTGTGGACCCAAGTTCCTTCATGACCCCTCTTCTCCTGGCTTTCTCTCTGGGCCTCCCCTACCCACCACACTCCCCTTTCCTCTGGCCATGGTGCGTGGACTCTGCTCACCCAGGCATGCGGTCTCCCGCCCTCTGCGCTCAGTCATTGCTGTGTGCTGTCAGCCACCCAGCCGTTCATCCACAAATGCCTATTGCCTACTGTGTGCCCGGCACTATGCTTAATGGTGGGGCTACAGGAATAAGGCTGAAGGAAGTCCTATCCCTGAGCTCCACAGCCAAGTGGAGGGAACGGACTTTACTCAAAGACTCCCACAAACAACTGCAGAACGGTGCTCGGGTGTCCCGTGAGTGCCACCAAGGCAAAGCTCACGGCTGCCTTACAACGAGGGACCTGATCTCGTGGGCAAGTCGGGAATGCTTGTCCGCCACGTGACGGTGGCGGGAGGCAGGAGGCAGAGCAGGAGTGTGAGGGAGGCTGAGTCGCAGGAAAGGGCGGAGGGCGGTGTGACCGGTCGGTGGGAGGAGGAGAGCGTGGTGGCGCTGGACTTGTCGGAGGGGGACAGCCCGGCCGCAGCTGCCTTAAGGAGTGTGATCTTTACCCCAGCGGCGATCCCTGCCCCTGGGCCCTTCCTCCTCTCCCGTCACCTCCGTCCCCTGCGGCTCAGCCCAGGCGCCCCCTCTGGACCTGTGCCTATTGACCTTCGCAGCCTCCGCGCCTTCCACACGCTGCCGCACGAGGCAGGCGACGCGGAGCCGCGCGGAGGGACGAGTGTGCAGGCAGCGGCCCACGCTGGCCGAGCGTGCTGGAGGCGACGCGGCCGTCTAGGTCCTGTTTTCAGAGGCACTCCCAGTGGCGGCCCTAACTCACACAGGACCCTTGCAGGGGCCCCTGCCCTCAGAAAGACCCCTCCCTTTTAATTCAAACCAAATCCTAGCTCGACGTAATTGCAGATGGCGAGGAAACGCTGGATCCGGCGAGGAAGCGTGGTTTGTGCAGAAGAACTTGGCCATGACCTGCTCCACACTGCGGGTGCCATCCCGAGTCCCCTTGGCCGGCCCAGCGCGGCGTTGCGATGACGAGGAGTATTAAAGGGATCCTGGAGAGGGAGGCTGGTCCCTCCTGGGGATGTTCCAGTGGGCAACAGGGAACCGAGCGGGGAATCACAGCTGCTAACTGGTGCATGGAACGGAACAAATTCCCTCTCTCCCTCTCATCACAGAAAGGAATTGTGTTTCACGTTGAGGGAAAGGAGAGATTTGCCTACAAATTAGGCTGGAACTGTAGAGAAGAAATTGTTTGCTGGCCAGACGTGTGTGCCAGGACTGTAATGAAATATGGCAGAAGGAGAAGGGGTAGGCGCTCACGTAAGTAAGTGGGTTTTCTTTTAACATTTCCCTGCTGTCCTCCCAGGGTCTGACGCCCTCCCGTCAGTGGCTCTTGGCACTCAGCAGATGCTCCTGCTTTGGGCAAACATTAGCCCCTTTGCTCAGCAATTGCTTCCGAGAAGCCACGCAACATCCCTGAGAAACGGTCAGCATTCAGCTTTCTGCTGACTCCATAGAAAAGACGGTGAAACCTTCTTGCCATTTCTTTCAGAATCGTAAAGTGAATTGAAAAGGTTTCTTTGACATTATTTTCTGTTTGTCAAATGAGCCACTGGAAGGCCAGCAGATCCTGCACCCAGAGCCCCTGCACCCACCCTCCGGTCTGCAGAGCCGCCTTCCAGCAAACCGGCTCTCACACCCTCCCTCCTGTCCATCCTGGTATCAGCCCTGCCTCCCCAGAGTGCCACCCCTGCTCCTGGATGCCCCTTGGTGACGTGTTCCTTTGTCCTGCCTTGACTTCCTCTTTTGTCCTGCCCCCACTCTGGGTTTGCCTGTGCCTGTGTTTTCCTGTCTCAGAATGACCCATCTGAACTTCGATGTTTGACTTCAGAACAGCCACTGCCCAAGCCCCAGACTCCAGGCCACCACACTTGCTTTCCCATCTCCCCATCAAAATAAAGGAAAATAATGGTTTAGTGTCCTCTGTGTGTCTGCTTTAATGCATATAGCTTATAACAAGGCCATACTCTTTACTTACATAGTCTTTATTTTTAAAAAAATGGAAATACAGAGACAGATGTCAATAAAAGCATCAGACTGATCTGTGGTTGCTCTTGGGGCGAACGTGAATGAGGGGATGGCTGGAGGCTGCTGAGGCAATGTTTTCATTTTAGCTGTGAGGAAGAATAGCTTTGGTCTGCGACAAGGGATCAGGAAAGCCTTTCAGCTGGGTGAGTGGTCGGCAGTCCAGCCCTTTCTAAGGCTTTGTGTGACCCAATCAGGTGGCCCGAACTAGGATTAACCAAACCAAACAAGGCCTGCGAATTAGACAATTTGTCCTGGGGAAGCCACTTGCTCAAATCCTTAATCCCTGAAAGAGCCACTTACATGCCGCTCATTGAGGCATTGTCCTTACACAAAATTCACTTATTACCTCTGATTTGATTGAATCGTTTTTTCCTATAAGGCAAAGTGCAAATATAGTTACCAGTTTTACCAGAAAGCAGTTCTGTATAGTTTGCTTTAGTTTTGTTTTGAAAAAGATTTAAAGAAAAGACTTAAAAAACTTTAAAAAAATCACTTGATTGACTTTTCTTCTGAGAAAACTGCCAGATATATTTGGGGGAGGGGGGAATACATTTTGGAGCCATTTCTTGGGAAAAATCGTATTACTTAGCTGACAGATTTTTTTTTTTTTTTTCCAGTTACCTTGGAGTTTATTTAAACTAAGAGAAAAAGGTCATAATGTTTTCATGCAATACATACTTGGTTTTTTTAAATAACAATTGTGTAACAAATAGCAGAATGAATTAAGGAATGCTGCACTTGTGATCCATACAAAACACCAACATTTGGATTGTACATAATTAAAGAAATATCTCAAACACTTTCTGAAATACTGTAGTAGCCAATACATACAGGCATGCCTTAGGTGGCCACAGGAATGCAGTTTAGAAAAGAAAAGAAAAAAATCACACAGGAACTACTCAATTTCTTTAAAATCACTGAGCAAGAAAAGCAACACTGAACTTCCATACTGATTTTACACAATTTCTATACAGTACCTTGACTTAAATCCAAGAGCAAAAGTTAAGACTCTCCTCCTCTATTTTTGGTAAACAACTGCATGGTAAACTTAGATGACTTTTCCCCCTGGATTTTACCTGGGAGTGGCCTTTTTAATTTTTTATTTAAAAGAGGGCAGGTTTGGCACTTTTATACTGATGTCACCAATGTTAATATTTCTTGGGATCTCAGGAAGATTCATATTCTTTACAGCTGATACAGCACGGGCTGGAGCTCCCGCTAAGCCAGCCTCAGATTTCTCCAGTTTATTTTGTGCATCAATTTGCGTAACAATCTCATTCATGTTGGTCTCCAATACCATTCCCCCCATCACCATTTCTGCAAGAATATTGTGAACGTAGGGCTGGTAGAACTTCGAAAGCCGCGGCTTCCCGTGGTTGTTGAAGATGAGGATCGCCTTGATCATGGCTGGGCCGGGCCGACCAGGTGGACGCTGGGGGCCAGGGCGGGGGTGGGCGCGCGAGGCTCGCCTCGGGATCTCGCCGGCGATCTTTCCCCACCCGCCCCCTCCCGCACGCGCGCGAGCGCGCTCAGCTGACAGATTTTGAAGGCTGGGAATAATCGTATTGTGAAGCTAGTGAAGTTAATTTTATTTTATTTTTTTAGGTTTGAAAAACACCGGGCTGGGGATAAGAGAGGGGGTCTTTACCAGGTAAATCCCAAAATATATTTATCATGTTATCTTTATGGATTTTACTACAAGTAGTACCTTCCCAAGATCTTTGAAATAGCTTCCTGGTAAAGTAATAAAGGAATACTTGTAGTATTCCTTTCTCTATACTTTACAAGTTCTGAGGAAAAATTATTTTCCTCTTGTAAAAACTCTGTTCCTATGATTATCTTGGGAAATGTGGTTTTGAGGTCAATAAAAGGGAAACTCCTCGTCTGCAGACTACCTTTCCTCAGTGCGAGCTGGGGTTTGTCACTTGGGCATCAAAACTGTTTTCCTACCCACCCCTCTTCGCTCTCTGCCAGCCCCCCTCTGAGTCTTCCCGAACTTGGGAAACAGCGGCTTCACCTAGTGCACAGGTTCAGACCCCAAACCAAAGGACTGAAGCAGACACAGGCCCCACACAGCCCTTCCCTGGTGCCCCGGCCCGGCCACCCCACTTTGGGAAGCCACAGGGGAACACCTTCATCACACAGCCCCTCTCCCCGGGAGACCCACGAGGGGACACCTGTGGGCTCCTGCTCTCCCAAGGGCCCCGCCGTGCCCGGAAGCGCCCCAGCTTGAGTCGGGAGGTGAGTGGACACAGGGCTCCATTTTGCCGGAAGTGCTCGTCCTGAAAGGAGGGCGAGACTCCGCAAAGCCTGAGCGCCCCTGTCCGCGCAGCTGAGCGGCGGGCGAGGCGGCGGGCCGAGCTTGCTCGGGTCTGCAGTGGGCAGCCGGGGGTCCGACCACAGCTCAGCGGTCACACGACTGTCCTCTGAGCCTCGTTTTCCTATCCACGAAGCAGAGGTAATACTGCCTCCTCCGCGTGGCTCCTGTGAGGATTAAACTGCATGATAAGTGTAAAATACTCTGCACACTGCCTGGCACATAGTGGCGATCACAAAAGAGCATTTCCAGACCTCTCCCTGACAGCCTGTCAGATGCCGCCACCATCGGCACCACCTGACATTGGTCCTCTCACCCCAGGTGCGGGTTTCTTCCAGCCCCAGGCTGTGTCGAGTAAAACAGAGTCCGTGCACGTGTGTAGGAAGCGGCTAAAATAGCCAAGCACGAAGCACCGTGCGAGAGACCCCGAGTCGATAAGCGCGAGCGCGGGGTGCGAGCGCCCGCGGAGAAGGGCGGGACTGAAAGCTGGAGCGGGAGCTGGTCAGAATTTGAAGCCCGTAGGGCTAAGGTAGGGTGATGCAGTTCCGCAGCTGGGCTAAACGACGACCCGAAGAAACGGGTCTGGGGCCACAGGGTTCGTGTCACCGGGTGTTGGGTTAGAGGGGGTGGTGGCCTCCTCACACTCTCGCTGTTCCTGCTGGAACCAGAGGTGCAGGCGTGTGCAATGGCTCCGCTCCACGGATGGGTTTAGGGGCAGAGCCGCCTCGGGGGCAAGTGTGCAGTGGGTGACATTCTCCTCCGGTGTCTGTGGCCTCCCCTGCTTGTGACTTTCTCTTCTGAGCCATCAGATACCCAGTGCCTTTCGCTTCCCCCCGATTCAATCCCACGCTCAGAGTTCGATGCTGCGATATGCGTGCGGGATGTGGTGTGGGTGTGGGAGATGCCCTGCCGGCTGTCACTCCCCCGTCCCTCTTTGCTCACAGGCCCCAGGGTGGGCAGAGGATCCAGGCCTGGACCCTCAGAGCACCCATCCCCCAAGCCAGCATCTCCAGGTGATGTAGGGGCCCCAGAGTCAAGCCGGCCAATCAGAGACTTTGCCCGGAATGGTTGAGACTGGGACGGGCTAATGGGGAAGGTCCTTCTGTCTTTGGTTTGTGAAGTTAGAAACACAGAGCCCTCGTCCTGCTGTGTGGAGAAAGCCTGTGTGCCAGGGCCACGCTGAGCCCAAACGGGGCTGGGAGAGAGGCAGCCAGGCCCAGGCCTGGGTTCCAGCACCTCAAGGCTCTAGAACCAGCCTGGTCCACGCATTACCCTTCCAATAAACCTCTCTTATTTTGTTTTAATCAGTTTGCATTGCATTCCTGTCCTTTCTGGAAAAATCCCGTGTGCTTTAATCGACTCCAAGGTCTTCCTTCCTGAGATGGATTTCTTAAAGTCACTATTAAATATCCAAATATAGGAGAGTCTCTAAGGTGTTTTTCTTTGAACTTTAATGAATGACATTCAGGAAATAAGTAGGAAATTAAATTCATTGTAAGATTATTGGTCTGCATGCACTTTTTCAGTCGAAAGTGCTCCAAATGCAGGTAATAGGCAGCTAGAATAAAGACACTTTATTTTTTAAAGGGTAAAGACAATGCTAATTCGATTTTAGATCATTCCAGACTGAGTTCAAGTCAACATGCAGATGACTGGAAACCTGCCAGAAATTAAATGCTGGTTATGGGGACCCAATTTCAGGTTATGACCCAATTTAGGGTCACTGAGGGTATCAAAAAGGGCTGCAAGATTATAACAATTTTTTTTTAAAAAAGCACAAAATACATGTTATCGCTACCTCTGAGCTATACATATTTATTGGGGGAAAGGGAACATTTTCTAAAGGGAAGAGGCACTGGGAGGAAAGTCAGCTGCAGAAGCCAGGCCAAGGGCGGCAGCAGTGCGGCAGCCCTGGTCGAGTGCATACCAGAGACGGGAGTTTTCATATGCTCCATTGATTTGGAACAGGGTAGAAAAGCAGGTGTCATCTTATATGACAACTTTTGACAGATAATAACTACTCAGGAAATTGTGTACATAAAGTAGTCTGAGGTTGAATCTG
>NW_012137636.1:4620442-4655221 GCF_000956105.1 Propithecus coquereli | reverse complement strand
TCTCAATTGATAAATTTTTAGTGAATAATATTTTCCCTGTGAATAGAATTTCAGTTCAAAATAATTTTTCCCTCTTCATTTTGGAGTCAGTACTTTTTGTGTTCCTGCATCTGGAGTTACTTCTTCCATTGTAGGTAAATTGCTTTTCTTTTTCATTCTGGAGCGACAGCAACTGATTTACGAGTGAAGTTGTTTGTTACTTGTTAAAGCAACAGAGAGATGTTCTAGGTAGCCAGAGCTCAGAAATGTATAGTACCAATGTATCTGATTTTAAATATTTACCTGAAGACATACGTCAGCCAGCTGAGGCGTGAATTAATTGACAATTCAGAACTCAAGGATTCGTGATCTATAAATTTCTCCCCTCACTGAGTTTTGACCCCCCTAAATTAGGCCTCTACATGGGTTATTTGTCATCTGATGGATTCTACTCCTGTGGGGAAGAGCTTGGTCCCATGATGTCTCAAGCAAACATTTTTCTTTCTTTGTTCTTTTCCCACTTGTGAGGAATGTGTGTTTCAAGCTCTGTCCCTCACCCCTAAAATTCAGAAGAAATCTCTTTTCTTCTTTAATAATCGCTTAAAGCGATAATGGTGCCATTGTGTTCTAGTGCTTGCTAACGTTAGCTAGATATTTTGCTGCGTGAACAAGAGAGGAAAAGAGGGAGGAGGAGGGAGAGCGAATCCCAAGCCATCAGCCCCTTCCTTCGGGTTTCCCTCTTCCTGCTTAGGGCTTCGGCAGGGCTTCATTATTTTCCTTCTGTTTTGAAGTAACTTAATGCCTCTTATGTTTCACTTTCCTTGAAGAATTTTTTTCTCTTTCCAATTGGCTGAAGCTAAAAACTGTTCGAAAATAATGGAAAGGCTAATGTTATATTTTCAGTTTCTGGTATTGAGGGTGTGAATAATTAAAAAAAGAAAATATAATCTGGATTTGTTTTTAGTGAGATAGATACAGTTTTTACTTCTCCCCTAGTAGAGTATCAGAAAGAAACAGAACTGAGAGCCACAAAATAAAATCTCAAGCCGAGAATAACAATGATTTTGTTATGTTGTCCACTCCAGACGCAATGCTGCCCATTCCAAGATCCATCCTGCTATTTTCATAACACTGTAAATGATTTCACATCTGCAAGTAATTAGTTGCAAAATGATCTATCTTGGGATCATGGGCTAGAGAAGGGTTGGGCAATAGGAGTTGCAACTGTGGTCTAACAATGTGTAAATCATGGATTCCTTCTTTGTCCACTTATACAACTGTTAATACGCTGCATGGATAGAGGCTGTCCCTAAACTTAGCCCTTGGTTTGAGAAGCTCATTATTTATGTTATCAACAATAACAGAACCACCGACAATACCTCCTCTTTATATGTTACCTTACATTTTACAAAGCTCCCTCCCAACGTTATCATAATTCTTTTTCACAACAACCCTGAGAGATAGGAAAGGGTGAGATTTCCATGTGATATGAGAGGAACTTGTGGCTGTCAGCTCTTGAAAAAAAGCTGACATTTCTTCCCTTAAATAAAATTGTTGTCAGTCTTCTCCAGATAGACATACCTACTTAGAAAGACATACTATTTCCATTCTCTCCATTATTCTGCAGAGACATAAAAATGGAGATCACAAATAAAATCTGCAGTGTGCCATTATGAAGTAAGTTCTAAAATGAGTAGGTGACATGATTTGTCTTGGGGGTTTTTTGCAAACATTTAATTAACAGTTCGTTAACTGTAGTAACACACATACAGTGAAGTGCAGAGAATTGTAACGCCATAGCTTGATGAATTATCATGTAATTGGTACCCAGGTCAAGAAACAGAACAATATTGGCATTTCCACACCTCCTTCCCTTCTGACTCCTCAATAGGTGATGGGATTATTTGGGTTGATCGTGTATGGCATGTGAACCAGGACCTTGCAATGCCCGTCTGCTTGATACATTTAGGAATACATCTTCACATGATGAAATGCAACACACATGAGGAAACAATAAGGGAATGAAGATTATCTAACCCAAGGAAAGCTCATCTGAGTTGGGACTTAATAGCTGGATCCGATGTATGAAGGATGAATGTGTGTGTGGAATATTACAAGAAGTTTTATCCATTTCTATCAAGAACTGACAAAAACCCTGTTTACATAGAAAAGAAAAATACGTGGTTTTCATTCTCAGAACTTTGTGGACAAGGGGAAATCCATTTCCTTCTATGGACATTGTAAAATTTAGGCTATAAGTGCTAATTCCAAGATGACTTTGGTTTGATCTTAACCAGAGGCAAGGAATGGACAGTGAGATTTTTCAAGCATTCCTTTTTCTTCCCTATGTTTGGCTGAGAATTTCTATCAGTTTCCATGGAAGAACCTGAACTGTGTTCTTTTAAGGGAAATGATGTTTTGCTGGAACAGAAAGGCCGGTCTAATTTACTTCCCTCACTTGGGGGTGAGAGTGTCCCCAGAGATGAAGTCTGTGCTTGCGAATGTGCTGCGCCTCTTCAGGCTGGGCAGAGCCAAAGACTGGCAGTCATCGCTCCAGCTGGTGTCCTTCATCAGATGAATTTTGGAAGCCTATGTCCTCATCACTATTCTCCTCTGATTTTTCTCCTTTTCCTGGAGAAATGGAAGGCAGCGACTTGTTTGAAATGGCTGGGGCCCATGCATGTGGAGGAATAGACTAAGATGGCTGCCAGGGTCAGTGCTGCCTTCAAATGGAACCCTTCTGGGCTTCGTTGAATAAGGCCGGCACGGGTGTGGTCTCCACCAGAAAAGACCTTTCTCTTTGGAGTCTATGTGTGTCCTTCTGCTGCATCCCAGGCCTGCTGATCTGGGAACAGAGGGACATTGACATGAAGAGAGACTGCCAAGGTTTTAAATTGCATCCATTAAGAGACGAATTATCCTCTTAATCATTTTTTGTTTCATTCCTTAAATGATTAAAATGCTTTTAATTCAATGAAGTTTTGAAAAATAGGTAAGTTTACAATCTTACAAAAACGTGTTCAGGGAAGTAAGAAGAACACCCAGGGAACTCTCTAGAGGATATTAAGAATGACTTACTGAGGTTTTGCTCGTCTTTCATTTCTTTACTGCAAGGGCACTGTGCAGTTTGGGTTCTCTAATCTTGTTTGGGAAACACTTGGACTGTGTTCCCCCACCCCTACTCCGCCCCCTGCCTGTCAAATAGGTTAAGTCAGAGTGTAGGTGGAAATCTTGAAAAAAAGCTGGCATTTCTTCCCTTAAATAAAATTGTTGTCACTCTTCTCCAGATAGACATACCTACTTAGAAAGACACACTATTTCCATTCACTTTCTCTCCATTATTCTGCAGAGACATAAAAATGGAGATCACAAATAAAATTTGCAGTGTGCCATTATGAAGTAAGTTCTAAAATGAGTGAACGTAAGAATAAGGACACATTTATTGCTGAGATTTATTATGCTATGTATTGTAAATGCTTTTGCCCAAGTGTGGGAGGGAGCACAGCAGGTCCTGAAGCTGCTGCTAACCCAGTTGTTCCTTTGTCCCCAGACCCCTGGGTATGGCATGTCCATACTGATCTGAAAACATGACGGAGTGCTTGTGGAAAAGCTTAGGCTCACATGCAATAGTCACTTGGGCCAAATATTCTAAACATTTTCTTAACAAAGCATTGTTTATTCACTATGAAAATATGGTCACTTATCTCGAAAGGGAAATATTTAGAACACAAACCTTTCTTGTCATGAGGTAGACATGGAAATGTGAAGTTTGCGTTGAAGAAGGGCCCAGATCAGGTGCCTGAATGACAGGAAATAGAAACTCGACACCTTGTTATACCCTAGACCATTCACACTCTCCTACATCTCTGAAGCGGAAAAGGAAGATTTAAACTTTAAAAAATTTATTTATAGCATTTGAATTTCAAAAAGTAAATTATTTAACTGACATTTTGAAAAAAATAGAAAAGAAAAATAACAAATGAAATAACGAAATCTCCTTAACCTCATGACTCTTGCCTTAAACAAACAAAAAAATACACTTTTAATTGAAGCATGACTTACATACAGAAAAGTTAAATCATACACTTACACCTCTCTGAGTTTGGACGCCCCTGCGTAACCTATATCCAGATCAAGGAAGGACACCTCACTGGCCCCCAGAAACCCCCATATGCCCCTTCCAGTCACAACTGGATAATCTTAGCTTGCTTTCTCTTCTAACATCTTTGAATAGTTTTGTCTGTTTTTATTTTTCCATACTTATTTTTGATTTTGAAAAATTTCAAACTCATAGGAAAACTGAAAGAATAATACACTCACATTTCCTTTTCCCAGACTCACTGATTGCTAACATTTTGCCATATTTTCTTCTTTCTCTGCACAGTTCTAAAGTTGTAAACATCATGTTTTACCCGCAAACACTATCGGGTCATCATCTAAAAACAAAGACATTCTCCCATATAACCCTGGTACCACCCTCACCCTCATAAAATTCAACATTGATGAAGTAGTGTAATTATAATCATCTTTAACTTTCTCCAATTGTTTCAATAATTTTATAGCTTTTTTTCGAATCCACAGTATGATCAATAATCATCTACTATGATTTGTTTTACCTCTTTTAGTCTCCTTTAATCTGGCGTAGTCTTTCTGCTCTTTTCTAAAAAAATAATGTTGGTGTTTTTCGTGTCTAGGCTGGTTGTGTAAAATGGCCCTCAATTTGAATTTGTCTGACTGTTTCTGAATGATTCAATTCAGATTAAATATTTTTGGCAAAAATATCACATGAGTGATGTGGTGTGTTAAATTTCTGAGTCAGGGCGTTTCCCCCCATATCTCCAAATGCTTGTTATTTAATTAAGGTTGGAGTGTTGACATTTTCTTATGCCTTGTTACTGTTTTGGGAGGAAGACTATTCATCAGCTAAAAGGCTTTTTATGTTCTGTTTTCTTCTTCTGGTCACTTTGCATGGACATCGTGCTGTTTACCCTTCGCTTTGAGGTGTTTTCTCCTCCTGGACCAGACCAGCAAGGACCGTCACACGTAGAGAGTGGTGAGGAGGTGGGGGTTTGGGTGGCGTGTGAGGTTCCTTCATTCCAGAGCCTCCTCTTCTATTTATGAAGTACAGTTTCATTAAGAAATTGCCCCTTTTTTGGGGGGTGGCAATGTGTCTTTTGATTTTATGGTTGTCTTGTTTTGGCAGTATTCTCAATTTCCAGTTCTTTCTTATTTTTCTTTACTACCAAATCTCTGAAGGCTGGCCCTTCCAAGTTATCCTTCTGCAGAACTGATGGCTCCCTGAGGTCCCCATTCCTGTCCCTACAGACTTTCGAGGTCCTTCCTTGTGACTCTTAGTAGCCAGTGTGATCTGCCACTTCTCATATCTATAGTCAGTGTTTTCCCATTTGAGGTAGAACATTTTATTTCTGGGGGCTATTTTCTGTAATATTTCACACAAACACTCTGTCTTTCTTCTTTTCTGCACTGATTGTTCTGAATTTGGTCATTTGTTTTCCTGTTTGGACATAATTTGAAGTCTGGGTAACCTCTGTCTCATAGTCATGCTATATGCGAGGGTTTTGGGTGGTTTTACTTGCTCATCCTATTGATCTATCTGGTTTTCTGGAATATTTATGAAGAGATTAAGAATAAAGAATATTTATTTCCTTTTGAGTTTTATTTCCTTTCCACTTTTTGTCTGTTATAATTTTACATAGTTGTCATCACGGGTGTATTCAATATTTTTCTTTTTAACTTAATATCATTTTAATTTTCCCAATTTCCTTTGTAATCCTATAGACGCTATCATTATTTTTCAGTGGGTCCAGAATATTTTGCCAAGTGGCTATACCACGCTATATTTTCTTCCTTTTCTATTGTTGGATGTTTACATTGGAAAAAGATGATTACAAGTGTGTTTGGCATGAAGAGATTTAGCTCGGACCACTTTGAGGGGTGAGTGCTTGGCCCAGAATGAGTATATAATAAATCTCTGTGGGATCAATGATTCAAAAGAAAAATAAAACTGGATAAGATTGCCCAAATGTGAAGAAAACTGAAGTGTCTTTAAAAATGTCTGGTTAAAACATATAAATCCCATATTCTAAAGGAATTTCATTAACTGTTTAGGACTTCACTTGGAGCACACCAGAAATAAATAGTCTGGGATTGTCAGATTGAATAAACCTAATAATTAAGTAGGTGTCTGGTGGTATCAAAATGCAACGACTGTGTCTTAGAGTGAAAGTCACAGAAAAGAGCTTCAATCTCAGGGTAACTTTTATCAGGGTGACTCCTGGGGATAAGTAACCGTGTGACCTTGTCAGTTGGTTTTCCCTCCGTTGCTTGGGTGGTGATGATCGAACCAGAGAAATGAATGAGGCCTGCAGCTCTGGATGTGGTCAGTCTCCATAAATCATTTCTTCCATTGTCTGAATACATTTGGGCATCCACAGTAGTTTATTTCCAAAGTATATAAAGAAGCAGAGGCCAAGGGTGTAATCTTGGAGCTATTTAAATAGAGTGGTTCCAGTCAAGACATGCAGCTGTTCCCAATTATTAGTCCATATATTCTAGGTGCCAGGGAAAACCCACAAGGGTGTCACTAAATTGAATTTTAAACTGACCTCCTGTTCAGATGAAAATCTCCTAGCTGTTGTTTTTTTCCCCCAAAGGCTGGTCTTCTACTGAACAAGTTAGCAACACTCCTGTTACGAATGAATCATTGCTACTGCCTATAGAGGAAATCTGTATTATTCCATAGGGTTTTCAAGGAACGTGGATTTACCTTCCAGGGGATCCTTTGTAAATGCTGTTAGGCTAAAAGCCTGAACACAAGGACAAGTTGGAAATCTGCAAGAAGAGCAAACTCTAACGATGGGGAGTGGTTTTAATATTTTAAACTTATGTGAGTTGTGTCAAAGCATGATTCCAAGAGTGCCCTGATTCTTGGCACACCTTTTCATGGTTCCTGTAGGAACATCGGACTTATGGCCCATTTCTACTTGGGGAAGCAGGTCTGGCTCTCTCTGAAGCTAACCATAGATTCCAAAAGGCACTTCTGCCAGAGCAGTCCCTGAAAAACATGGGCCCCCAGAGAATGGCAAGGCACTCTTTTAACACAAACTCTTACCATGGAATGTCCTGGTATCCCTTCTACCCAATTCCATAGATTTTAATGTCACAGAGCACAAGCTCTGGAATCATGTTGCCTGGGATTGCATCTTGGCTTCATCACTTATTATGTTATATTAACCTTTTTTTTTCATCTCTATTGTTGTATCTATAAGATAGAGATAATAAACTACTAACTTACTAGGGTTGTTGTGGGAATTTAATGAGGTTATCCATTTGAAGTGCTTGCTAAATGTTCATGGGCATCTTCCTTCCCTTCCTCTCCATTATCACTGACCACTGTCATCCCTCACAAAGGGTATGTGCGTGAAGTTCAAACACTCTTTTTATTTATCTGACTTCTTTTATTGAAGTTATCCATTTGCTGAACATAGACTATTTAAATTATTCAAGGCAAACTATTTTCCTTTTCCTCCTTGCACATGTGTAGAGATTACAGAGAGATGTCTGAGCAGCTGTTTCACAATCCACACAGTGAAGGGTATCCTTTGTCAGGCCAATGGAAACATCTCCCGGGATCACTGGCCAAGCCAGAATGTCACCCCACACAGGTTTTGGAAGTGACCTTAGGTCAGTGAAAAACTCCTCATTGTACGTACTTTCCCTTGGTGATTTCAAGAATTGAAGCTTGGGACAAATGCATTTGTTGAATGTCAATATAAGACATAAAAGCGATGTATATAATGCTATATGCCTCAGAGAGATATATCAGTAGAATATTTATTTCACAACTATGAAAAAGTTCTATTTAATTAGTTGTCAGGGCTAGTGAGTTTATGTCTTAAAGCACATATGAAAGCTCTTTGAACAGCAGCACAGAGAGTTTATTTAGTTGTTCTGTTTTACTGTGGTGAGGTGCCAAGCTGACTCCAGAGAAATCTTGCCATGTGGTGCCTAGGAGTCTAAGTCCTAAATTGAATGCCTAGGCTGCTCTCTGTCCTTCTCTGTCAAGAGTAAGAAAGCAACCTCAAGAGAAGGGAGCCTTTTATTTCACACAAATGAATTCTTAATAGTTGATGTTTATGATTGTTTTTACATACAGTTTTTATGACTTATTTTACGTCTATACATTTCCTTGATTATGTGTCCCTGAGTTCAATTTTTCCCTTTTATTCCCTCAGAGCTAACTGCGTTTGATATGCTGCATTTGATATGCTATCTTTTATTATGCAGAAGCCCTTTGATCTCTACAGAGGAAAGGCGCCATATAAATGCAGAAATCTGTTATAATCATACAGAAGAGTGGCTTTATGGGTGAAGTCCAGCTTAGCAATGCTGTTGGATGGAAGAATGTACTAGGCTGTGGAATGCTAATGCCAAGTGTCTATTTAGATAGGTGGGCTTGTTTAAGAAGTTTATATTCAAGTATCGTTTTTATTGAAGTAAACATACATACAAAAAAAGTGCATAAAGCATATGTGTACAGCTTGATGAATTTCAACCTACTGAATACACCCATGTAATTAGCAGCACTCAGATCCAGAATTAGAACACTGCAGCATCCCTCAAACTCCTTCCCATTTGCTACACCCCTACAAGGTCACCACTGTTCTGATTTCTATCACCATAGATTACTTTCGCTTGACTTTGAACTTCATATAGGTCAAATCGCACAGAATATATTCTTTTTTTTTTCTTTCATATTTCTTTTCTTTTTTTTTTTATTTCAGCATATTATGGGGGTACAGATGTTTAGGTTACACATGTTGCCCTTACCCCCCCCAAGTCCGAGTTTCAAATATGTCCATCCTTCGGGTGGTGCGCATTGCACTCTTTGTGTATGCAAATACCCGTCCCCTCCTCCCTCCTGTCCCCTCCTCCCTTCCCCCTCCCCCCCGCCCAACATCTTTAGGGCCTGGCTTCTTGTTCTCAGCATAGTATGAGTGAGATTCCTCCACAGCGCAATTCTTTGGGTCTATTTGTTGCATAGGGTTTTATTGTACAGATGTATAAAGATTTACTATTTTATTTTCTTTGTTGCTGTTTTGAAAGGTATTGAGTCTTTGATTTGATTCTCAGCTTGACTTTTGGTGCATAGGAATGCTACGGATGTGTGTACATTGATTTTGTAACCCGAGACTTTGCTGAATTAATTTATCAATTCCAGGAGTCTCTTGGCAGAATCTTTGGAGTTTTCTAGATATAAGATCATATCATTAGCAAAGAGAAACAATTTGACCTCTTCTTCTGCCATTTGGATACCTTTGATTTCCTTCCTTTGTCTGATTGGTCTGGCTAGGACTTCCAGCACTATGTTGAATAGAAGTGGTGACAGTGGGCAATCTTGTCTGGTTCCAGTTCTAAGCAGGAATGCTTTCAATTTTTCCCCATTCAGTATGATGTTGGCTGTGGATTTGTCATATATGGCTTTTATAATTTTAAGGTATGTTCTATTTATGCCTATTATTTTAAGAGTTCGTATAAAAGTGTGCTGAATTTTGTCAAATGCTTTTTCTGCGTCTATTCAAAGGATCATGTGATCTTTGTTTTTGCTTTTATTTATGTGATGAATCACATTTATAGATTTGCGTATGTAGAACCATCCTTGCATCACTGGGATAAAGCCCAATTGGTCGTGGTGAATTATTTTTTTGATGTGCAGCTGAATTTGGTTTGCTAGGATTTTATTGAGACTTTTTGCATCTATATTTATAAGGGATTTTGGTCTGTAGTTCTTGTTGTTGTTGTTGTGTCCTTTCCTGGCTTTGGTGTCAAGGTGATATTGGCTTTGTAGAATGAGTTGGGGAGGATTCCTTCCTTTTCAATATTATGAAATAATTCCTGCGGTGTAGATACCTGTTCTTCTTTATAGGTTTGGTAAAATTTGGCCACGAAACCATCTGGTCTGGGACTTTTTTTGTTATTGGGAGATTTTTTTGTTGCTGCCTCAATTTTGTTGCTTGATGTTTGTCTGTTCAGGGGTTCTATTGCTTCCTGATTGAGCCTAGAGAGGTTGTGTGTTTCCAAGAATTTATCCATTTCCTCAATGTTTTCAAGTTTATGTGCATAGAGATTTTTATAGTATTCAGAGATGATATTTTATATTGTTGTGGTATCAGTTGTAATATCTTTTAATATCTTCTTTTTCATTTCTGATTGAGATTATTAGAGTCCTTTCTTTTCTGTTTCTGGTTAATCTAGTGAGAGGCATGTCGATTTTGTTTATCTTTTCAAAGAACCAACTTTTTGTTTCATTAATCTTCTGTATAATTCTTTTGTTATCGATTTCATTTAGTTCTGCTCTACCCTTAGTTATTTCTTTTCTTCTGCTAGGTTTGGAATTGGTTTTCTCTTCCTTTTACAATTTATTGAGATGATTCCTTAGATTCTTGATCTGTGATCTTTCTGTCTTTTTGATGTAGGCATTTAAAGGTATGAATTTTCCTCTTAGGATTGCTTTTGTTGAATGTCACAGATTTTGGTAATTTGTGTTACCTCTGTCATTTAGTTAGAAGAATCTTTTGATTCCTATCTTAATTTCTTCCTTCACCCAATAACTGTTCAGCAGTAGGTTGTTTAATTTCCATGACTTTGTGTAGAGCTGAAAGTTTCTGTTGGAATCAATTCTAATTTTATTCCACTGTGGTCTGAGAAGATGGATGGTATAATTTCTATTTTTTTAAGTTTGTTGAGACATGTTTTGTGGCCTAGGATGTGATCAATCTTAGAGAATGTTCCATGAGCTGATGAGAAGAATATATATTCACTGGTTTTGGCATAGAATATTCTGTAAATGTCTGTTAGGCCCATTTGTTCTAGAGTCCCATTTAAGTCCACTGTTTCTTTGTTTATTTTCTGCTTGGAGGATCTGTCCCTCAAGTCAGTGGGACATTGAAGTCCCCAGCTATTTATTATTTTGTTTAGATCAAGTATGGTTTGCTTTATGAATCTGGGTGCACCTGTGTTAGGGGCATAAATATTTAGGATTGTTATGTCTTTTTGTTGAATTGTTCCCTTCACCACTATTTAATGACCATGTTTGTCATTCTTTACTTTCGTTGATTTGAAGTCTATGTTATCTGATATGAGAATGGATACACCAGCTTTCTTTGTTTTCCATTTGCATGTAATATTGTTTTCCATCTCTTCACCTTGAGTCTGAATGAATTCTTGTGGATTAGATGTGTTTCCTGGAGACATCAGATACTTGGCCTATATTTTTTTTATCCATTCAGTGAGACTATATCTCTTTAGTAGGGAGTTCAAGCCATTCACATTTATTGAAAGTATTGTTAAATGGGGTGGATTTCTGTTCATTCTGTTGAGTACAACTTTATTGCTTTGTTTTACCTCTTGAGCCATTGTAGTATCTGGGCTCTGCTCTTTAGCTTTTTGGGTAATTTTACACTGGTGGGTGTCTATTGTGCTGATCCCTGAATGATGCAGTTCTGAGCACTTCCTGCAAGGCAGGTCTGGTGTGTATTCAAATTTGTATATTTTTTTTTTTCCTAAAGGAAAAATCATGTAATTCTTTTATGTCCTGTTAGGAAATCTTTTCCTATTACTAGTCATGGAGCTATTCTTCTATGTTTTCTTCCAGAAGAGCTATCATTTTATGTTTTATATTTAGATCTACCAACCATTAGGAATTGACCTTTTTATATGTGGATTGAGGTAGGGGTCAATATACACATTTTTTTTTCTATACAGATTTTCAATCGCTCCAACAATATTTATTGAAAAGATCACACTTTCTCCATTGAAATTCACTTTTTAAACAAGTTCAAGATGGAAATTTATAGCAGGGAGATCAGCCTCTTCTCATGCATAGGTTTTCAGAGTGTTGTGCATAGGATTCACCATGGAATGTGTTTAGAACATAGGTACCTAGGCCACTCCCAGAGACTCTGATTCACTGCAGAGGATTCTCCTGCCTGGGGTTCTGGCCCATACTCTGAGGCTGGGCATTTCTCTCAAGGCCACCCTCAGCCAATGAGAGTCTGCACCTCCTGCCTCATTTATCTACATATAGGAATTTTTGCCTCCTGTAGATTGCTGGAGCAACAGTGATCAGTTAACAAGTTAATTTTGGGGGATTCTATTTAGCCTACCAACTGTAATATTTTATTTGATTAATATTCTTTCCCTCCATTAGTCATTCATCCGTATCTATCAGTTAATTATCATTGACTCGAATTTCACATGGGCATTCCACCACCTCCCTTGCCACCCCATTCTGGTACTGAACAAAGCTCACTGCAAAGCAAATCCTTTGAGACAAATTGCTTGTCTCCTAGTAGAGCTTAGCCCAGTTGTCTTATTGTCCTTCTGTTAGGATCCCTCAGATCCAATTAGCCTATATTGAATAACTATTAATACTATTTATCAAGGGTTGTCTTAGAACTAACTTTTTATCCTCAAGGTTCTTAGAGTCCCTGGTGTGAGTATAGGGACTGAGCAACCTCCTGACATATGAGTGCGATGCATGGTAATATATGCCATAAATGGGAGGGGCATAAGTTTGCTCAGAGCAGGAAGTGATTGCCCTTGCAATCACTTGCCTGTGGAAAGTGTAAGAAGACTCATCATTGGTGGTTGAGCTGGGTCTTGAAGAGTGTGTAGGAGTTTGCTGGAGGATATGTGAGAGAGGGTATTTCAGGCAGAGTTAAAAGACATGACTAGCACTCTGGGAGGCTGAAGTGGAAGGATCACTTGAGGCCAGGAGTTTGAGACCAGCCTAAGAAACATAGTGAGATCCTGTCTCTACAAAAACCAGAAAAATTAGCCAGGCATGGTGGCATGCACCTGTAGTCCCAGCTACTTGGGAGGCTGAGGCAGGAGGATTGGTTGAGCCCAGGAATTTGAGGTTGCAGTGAGCTTTGGTGATGCCACTGCATTGTAGCTGGGATAACAGAGCAAAACTCTGTTGCCAAAAAAAATAAATGAATAAAGACATGAAACAGCTCAGCACAGTTGAGGAGCTGGAGATGATTGTGCATGTGTGCAACCCCTCACTAACTTGAGAGCCCATGTAAATTAGGTGGCAGGAACATGTACCATTACCTGTCAAACAAAAATCAACTCAAACTACCAGACAAAATTCCAATTTAAATTAGTGATGTTTTGGGTGAGGCGGTATGTGAGCTGCAGATGCCCGTGGTCCTGGAGGACAGAGTCCATTTCCCCTCAAAGGATACGTGTAGACCAACATGGAAGGGATAGACCTTGACAATGAGTATATTATTCAATTGCTCAGTGCTTGCTGCAGAATTTCCTTGCCTTATAGATGACACCAGCCAGCACCGAGGTGGGGTGGTATCTACCCCTTCCCCTTTGCTGAAGAAGTGCAGGTAGCGAGGAGAGAAGGCCCCTTACTGACCCTTGTTGGGGTGATGGACAGTGAAGGCTTCTGACAACAGCCCCCTTTCCCAACGAGCTTGTGAAGACCTCTGTGCTTCATGGTGGGGAAGGGTATGACTGCTTTTGTACCATAGATAATAAAAAGGGGGAAAACCCTGCTAATTCAGTGTAAAAAAATTGAAAGTCATAAATATCCCCAACTGAAAGCAAATCCCAGAAAGGCTAGTTTTGAAATTGGAGGTAATTAATTCCTCATGCAATGTGCTGAAATTCAACCCAGACATCCCTTTTTTTGTTTCTTTCAGACAGTTTACAGTCCAGTGGAAAGTAAAACCATGCAATCCCTTGGTGTGGTACAGCTTTACTGTGTGTCTCTTTTTATTATTTTGCTCATTTTGATTATTTTTTACGTGAACATGCATATAATGAATTCAGCTCCTCTTGCCCAGGAGGTTTGTTTTACCCCAAGGATCTCTCTTCTATCCATCAGCAGTGCAACTGTGAGTGCATTTCTCAATAAAAGAAAAAGATCTGTGGGCTAAAGCATTGAAGGTAAATGCTGACATTAATTTGAAATTTTGATTTTTTTTTAATTCAGAAAAAAAGCTGCTGTTTAGCAAAATCAGGCTTAAGTTTAAAGTCATAAAAATAAAGTTTAAACTCCCTATCCAGGGAATTAGCAATCTCCATACTGCCCTGACCTTTGAGGGTCTTGTTCTTAAACTCTCTTCTACAGTCAAGTTGAAAATCTTTTTAATTTCCAAATGCGTTTCTCATATTCTCAACACCACACCTTTGTATTATTTAGTCTCCAAGTCTGGGGTATCCACACTGCCATTCTCTTTTTGTCAGTTGGGGTGGCCACTGCAACTCAGACGCATAAGAGAAAATAAAGTTTCTTTTTCTATAACTATCTTGTGCTCTGTAGGAGCCTCTACCCTTCTAGGTAGTAGGAAAGAAGAAAATAACTAAATACAAATCCCACCTTAAATCTTAGCCCCAGTAATAATTTAAAGATGAAACTGTCTTTGGGGATGATTGCTCAGCCTCTCTAATGTCCATCCCCTGTCCTCTGTCAGTCTTTATTCTCTTTATTTATTGTTAGAGACAGGGCCTTTCTCTGTCACCCAGGCTGGAGTGCGATGGTGTGATCATGGCTCACTGCAGCCTGGAACTTCTGGGCTCAAGTGCTTTTCCCACCTCAGCCTCCCCAGTAGCTGGGACTACAGGCATGCGCCACCATGCCCCACTACTTTTAAAATTTTTTTGTAGAGACAGGGTCTCACTATGTTGCCTGGGCTGGTCTCAAACTTTTGGCCTCAAGTGATTCTTCCACCTCAGCCTCCCAAAGTGCTCAGATTATAAGTATGAGACAGCAGGCCCAGCACCCTGCTTGCCTGGGTGTGTGGCATACAGGCTGTGCTTGCTCTCAGGGGCTGGTCCCTGGATGGACATCAAGGTGGACCCTGGATCTGTGAATGGACTCTGGTCCTTCCCTGGCCTGAGAGGCACCGTGGCTGCTGGCATCTCCAGGCAGCCTTGCCCCAATGTGTTTTATTGGCCTCTTTTTCCAAAGTCTGTAGCTGATAAACACATCCCCTCATCTTTCTCGACTGGGTGGCCTTCTTTTTGTTGATGTGACCTCCCCTTGGTCTTGAGACCGCCCTTGACTCAGGCACTCTGCTTAGGCTTTGCGTGGGGGTCAGTGCGGGTCCTGCAAGATCCCAGGGCAGGCCCGTTGGCTCTCAACTTGGCACAGAGGGAGTCTCAGGAGCAGACGCCAGCCCTCCCCACCTGACTGTGCCTCTGCCCTGTTCTCACTGCCGGGTTGTCTCCCATCTCAGTCCTTTCTGATTCCCCATTACTGGCCAGATGTCTGGCCCCGTGCTCTGTAAGTTGCTTTTGAGATTGAACTGGATTGTGAATTCCTTTTGGTACGATGGTTCATGCTTTATTTGGCAAGTAGATGCCAATGACCACTATTTTCTCAAAATTTTTATGAAGTTCATTACTGACATACCCAAAGACAGAGGGGTCTTCTGATCCCTGACTCCTGGCTCTGGGTGTTGTTCTAACCCTTTAAAAATCTCAAGTTTCTCTAGTAAAAACCACCATAGTCTAAAAAGCTAGAATTCATAACTTCATAGAGTGCTCATACCTAAATTTTGAGGAATGCGAACAAAAAGCCAAAAATAAAAAGTCCCCCAAAGGTTGCTGGAGATTTTAGTTTTGTTTGAACATATTTGATGGGAGAGAGAAATGAATTTGTTTGTGATTTACTTACTTTCTGATTTGTTATCCTTAGTTGTTGAGTGAATCTGATCACCTACAGAGAAAGTTCTGGAGAGCACTCCTATGTGGTGACATATGCAGTTTGGAAGTCAAGCCAAGGAGGTATCTAGACGGTTTAAGCAGAAAGTTCCAGAGGTTCTGGGGAAATGAACTTTCTCCTGTTGAGTTGCGATTCCCTTCCTCACCCATAACAAGAGGCACAGCCAACACGCTTATAACAAAAGACAGGTTAACAAGAGAAAAGCATTACAAATTTATTCAATCAAAGTTCTGTGTGATACAGAAGTCTCCAGAAATGAAGACCCAAAGACCCAGGAAAAACTGTCTATTTTTATGCTTAGGTTCGATGAAGAATGGACAGCTGTGTGGAAATGTGACTGGACAAAGGGGATGATCTCATGGTGACAGACTGGAACCCAGCAAGACCTGTCTGTTCAGATTCTTCTTTGCCTCTCTGGGTAGCATTCCTTCTTCCCAGATATGGGGCAGGACCCGTCCGGATGAGGGTCTGCAAGAGAGAGAGAAGGGAGAGAGTGACCTTTCTAGGTTTTGTGGCTTGCTTTAGGGGAGGGGAGTTCTAGTTTTCATGACTTGCCTTGGGGAAGAGGAATTCTAGTTTCTATGACTCAAGTCATTGAGGAAGAAGAGGGGTGGGAAATAGGAGGGCAGGAAAAGGCCAGAGAAACCTTGCTTCTGAGGCCTTCCAATGTCCTTCAGTTTAAAGTACTCAGCACACCAAGGTGCCATCCTTGGGGGTATCGTGTTCTCAGCCCCAACAGTTGTAGGGCTGCAGATGTAAGGGTGTCGGCTAACTAATTCACAAGTATTTCATGAGTGTCCTGTGTATGCCTGGCACTGTTTAGGAGGTCACTGGAAGAGTTGTCTGCAGAGAGAATGGTTGTCCAAGATGCTAAGGCTGCCTATGATGACAAAGGGAGGTTTTGATGGGGGAAGGATGGAAACAGCTCCTAAATATTTGCTAAGAGGCCCACACTTGGAACTCAGACGGCTCTCAAGGTGTCATCTTGTGCCACAGAAAGCGAGAGACATAGTGTATTGGTAATACCATGCATGTATTAACTAAATGCTCATTTTTACAGAGGTTTCCCTTAGAAGTTTTCTTTTCCAGCATTCTTTGTCAAGACTGTGCTCTTTTCCTTTACTGCTTTCTTTGTGACTTCAAACTGTGGATGGTTTGTTTTAGAGTTTTGAAGTTCAATCCTAGATAGAAAACCAACATGGAAACTGAAAACTGATCTAGAGGAATCCTTTTGAATCAAATGTGCTCTGTCACTTTTAAATTGGTGTTAGTTTCTAGTAAGGGAGGTGAAGTGTGATTTATCATCATTGGTATTTCAAACTAGGCTTGGACATTCAAAATAACGTACAAAATTAATGAAGTCCTCTCATAACAACAATGTCTTCCTGACTCTGTTTGTTTTAAGGGTATTTAATTTTTAAGAATGATATTTTTGTCCTGATTTTATAGCAGGTTAAGTGGCTTTAAACACGAACACGTTTATTCTTTTTCAGTGTAGCATTTCAAAGTTTATAGTAAGCTGAGTTTTTAAACTTCAAATTTTTGTATGCTTAAACTTTTATAACCATAGTGAAGCAGAAAAATATAGACATTTGTGTCCAATTTTCTTCCTGTGTATTATCATTTCTATAAATTCCCACATCATTTCCGTTCGGAATAGTAATTTTGATTCGAAGCTTACATATATGTGTATATTTGGTATGTGCATGTGTGTGTGTTAGCACCTTTTGAGGAAGAAAATGAAAATAGGTAGGATGGTGGAAAGACGGGAACAAGATGATAGGATCTTTTTTATGGAGCAGGAATGTAGGTGGTCTAATTTGCTTCACTGTTGGTGCACTGATAAAAAGGAGTTGCTGTTCATGAAATAGTAGATCTTTTGTATCCATTTCATCTTTATTATTTCAATTATCTAAATGCACATGGTAAATGACACTGATTCATGGACTTTGTGTGGGCAGGAGTTCAAAGGCTTCATCAGCAAAAGATCCGGGAACTGAGATGGAACAGCACCCCCACCCTCAACCCACCACATGCTGACTCTATAATAAATTAGCTTCATCAAGCAACTTCATAGCTTTTATGGGGAGAAATTAGGACACTCAATTAACATCATTATCTTCCTCCTTTGGTGCTCACTTTAAAGCATGGCAACTCAGGGATGGGCTAGAAGGAATAGAATTTGGTGCTAACAGAGAGCTGCTGTTGAAGGCAAGAAGAGTTTTAAGGAAAACCCAAACCCAAAGCATAGATCATGATCCCTTTATGGGTTAGGAGTAGAATTGGTTTGTTTCAAGGTGGAACAGTTTGCCAAGCTGTTTCGAAGACTTAAGTTGCAAACACAGTCCCCTGAATCCCAATTCCAGCTCTGCCGTAGACTGCACGTCTGGCCATTCCCCTCTCTGGGCCTTGGGATGGGGCTTGGTTAGAAGGTGTATCCATTTCCAGCCCAGAAAGGCTGTCTTTCCCAGCAGATGCTTTCCATGATGGTGTAGTGTAACCAACTCAGCCTTGGATTTTCTTTTCTTCCAATTTTGCTTAACCTCAGGGAACTACATGGAGATCCTACTGTGAAGTGTTAGTTCCACTGACACTGAGGACCAACATCATGTGCTGATTGCTTGTGGGGCAGTCAGCACTGGCCAGTGCCATCCAACCCCCTAACGTGGATTCACTGTTCTTCAGGCCTATCGCCAGTTCGTGAGGGGGCTCTGGGATACAGAGTCCTCGGGCCAGCGTCCAGTCATTTCCCCTCGCTATGAGCAGCACGAGAGAGTTTAACTCTCCGCTGGCAGCAGGTCCCTCGTGAGGAATAGCATGGCAGAGTACTGATGTGGAACTGGTACCGACACCATTCAAACAGATTTTAAATTCTGCTGGAAGAATTTAAATTTGAATTTTAGCAGTCTCATTCCAGACTCTTTTATTTTTGTGGATTTTTTTCTATTATTTTTAATCACAAAGCAATAAACCATCAGTCTGAGATTTTGCTAAAAATGTTTTGGCATCTTGAACTTGTTTTTTTCAATAAAGTTATGAGACATTCCTTGCCAAAACAGACACTGAGGTTTGTTGTGAAAGTCATTAAAATATAATTGAAGCCTAGTACTATTTTGAGTCATTTGGAATTGTTTGCATTTTTTCCCTCAATGGTCTGGTTTCAAATTTAATTAACTTGGAAAACTAGGTTGCCATCACCTATATGATCTTGAAAAATACTTTTGAAAGAAGTAACATCCTATATATACTCTATACAAATAGACTACAAATTTGGGTTAGTAATTTGATGATTTAACAGGAAAATCATCGTATTTTAAGTAACAGTTAATTAACCAGTGTAAATACTCTGGTTGTCCATTGGTAAGTAGGCAGGAAGGAATATAAAGGCCCAAGGGGTAAGATATACCATGAACTTCAGGTACTGCCAAGGGCAGAAATCAAACATAGCATGCTTTCAGTCCTTTGAATGATCATCTTATACTGCTTCCTTTTAAAAAGTTTCTTTGCACTCAGTTCCTTAAAGAGTGGAAGAAAGCATATATTTATAGATGAGGATAAACATCCAAATAAAAATTTATAAAGGGCAAAAGCAAGAGAATATAGGAATGTTGTATATTGATTCAGGTCTAACAAATACAAAACCAGTCATTGGTGAGGAAAGGATTTTGGCATGGTCTTTAGAATTCTTTTTAATATATGCGTCTATAAAGCTGGCTGTAGAAAACTTTTTCCTGTGGAATATGGTGTTAGAGGTGTACATTTTCAAAAGAGAAGGAAGGAAATGGTCCCACTATGTAATAAAAATCAGTATTGAGATCGAAGTGACTTTTATAAATTACACATTTTAGGATATACATTATACTTTTCTGCCTAATAGTTCTAACAGCCAGATTATAGAAATGCAGACACTGCATGGAAAATGAAACTATTTTACAATCAATTACATCCTCTTGAGGCTAAATCTTTGAATTGCCTAGTGTTTGATATGAAAGAGAATTTTGCTAAATTTAGTCTTTAAGATAAATAAATAGACCCTTGTAGGGATTTCTAGTTTTTAGTTGCCTTTTGGTTCTAGGAGGATTCCTCTTGTACTCTGTGGGTGCTATGGAGGTGTGTCTTCATTAGTCACTGGGATCTGTTGCCGCTTTTTTTTTTTAAGAGTCAACTCATTTCTGTAATCTCACAGATTTCTGAACAATGGGTTTCCCTAGTGTAAGTAGGGGTCACTGCACAAAGGAAATGGCTACTCATATTCACTCATTACCTCCTTCACTTCCAGGAAACAGGAAAGTGTGGTAGAGTCTTATCCATTCACCAAATATTCGTTGAACATCTATAAGTGCCAGGCACCGTGCTAGGTGCTAGCACATGATCCTGGCACTCATAGAGTCTTCTAGAAAATGTAACAGGCTGGTAGCCTCTCCCAGATGGCCTACAAAGATAAAAATCTTCCTCCTCAGAAAACCAAAAATACATATCTTATCAGTGTAAATGGCCTAATAGTATAGCTAATGCCATATTATTAGTTGATCCTTAGCTATTTGTGCAGTGGGATGATACTAAACTAAATGTATTTATTTTGTCCTATTCATAACCTACCTAATACTTTGTTTATATTTAAAAAGTAGGAGACAATTTAATGGAGCTGACTAGTTCATCGCTGATTGGATATATGCTCAATCGTGTCAGCTGCTGTCCTGAGAGTTTCTGTACCCACCACAGGTCACTGTGAGGTGGCATGGGCTCTGTCCTCTGATACTAGAGTCACTGACACACACAGACTCTACAGTCTGGTAATAAAGGCTAACAGCGATTTCTTCTATGATGTAAACTTTTGGGCGATTCCACATTAAGTCTCAGAGTCTTTAATATGTTTCAGAGCAAGGTATATGATCCAACAAATTAGATTAATTATAAAAAGGACAGTGGCAGATCCCACTTATTAGATGGCTGTGAGTGTGACCTGAGAGGACATGTACCCAGGGCCTGGATGGGTGAGGGCTCAGTGGCAGGCCCAGGGGTGGGGAGGCCTGAAACTTATGAAATTTGGAGTGGTCCCATAAGAAAAAAATACAAAATTATTAATTAAAAATATATTAGAGGAAAACCTCAACAAATTCAAAAATGTTAAAAGCCAACAATTGTCACAAACACAACATTCAGAATAATGTGATATTCTTATTAGTTGATAATAAGAATTATTAATAATTATTAATAAGGATACTCAACCTCATTAATACTTTTCCCTATATTTTTGAGCTACACACTCTGGCTACCTCTTCATATAACAATTTGTGTGGTACTATCTACAGAGAGAATTAAGAAGATAATTTTCTCCTTCCTCTCGCAGGGTTGATCAAACTAACTTTCTCTGTTGTTATTGATGATTTTAAAAAGTTTCTTTTAAAAAAGTTTTCTCTTTAAAAAGTTGATTTTAAAAAGCTTACAACTTGCTATTAGCAATGTCTTGTCAGATGTTAGAATTACTGTCAAATTTAAGAAAGCCTCTATCAAATTGGTTTCAAGGTTCTTCAAGTGTGTTTGCATAATAATGAATCCTGAATATTCTTTGAATTGACAGCACTCCTTACACAGTTTGCCATTGATGTTCTTGTTCCAGTGGAGCATTTTAAGTTTTACGTTATCTTCATCTGTAGCAGTAATTTCATGTCAACCAGCAAAAAGAGGGGGGAAAAAAAGTAAAACTCTTTTCTGTGTTCATATGATTCCTTCTTCTCATTGGATGGAGTATCAAGAAATCTAAAAATCTCCCTTTCAGCTGCGGCACATGACTTGGTTCAGAGGAGTTCAAGATGCTGATGAACTTAAGGTCTGATGCCTCAAAGAATCTGTGAAGTTTTTCAAGTGGATGAGTATTTGAATATGTGACCATGGATATATATGGAATAGAGATTTTTACTTTTTTTGTCCCTTTCAGGGTAGTAGCAAGGGTGAGTTTTGAGATCGTCCCAATTATCTATAGGAATATTTATCTGAGAATTTTGTGCCTCTGCCCTGTAGCTGAGTTGGCCCCATAGAGAATTTCTGTGGAATTCAATTTCATTATTTAAAGTAGTTTTTCTATCTACTAGCCCTGGCCTGAAACTTGATATTATGAACACCAGAGAGCCAGTCCTTAATCCTGGTTCACTTATTCTACAAAGATATGACTAAGTCTAGCTCTGCAAGTAGGTCAGTTTTAGAACACATTAATTCTAATTAGATGATCTTGTTTACAACCAAGACAACTTTATAAACTGTGCTTTAATTTACAAAGGTCAGTTTTGAATTCCATTGTTTTGACTATTCTGAAGATATGTTTTACAGGATACTCATAAATATTACTGTTGAGGCAGATATGTGGCAATGGTGGACTTAATTCTGCCTAAGATTAAAGTATCTCACTTTTAAAAACTTAAAAAAAAAAAAAGAAAAGAAATCTAAAAACCTGTTCATGACTTCTATTCAATAAATGTTTCTCCTTCTTAAGGAAGTACTGGGTTTTGCATGCTTTGAAAAATTTTGGTTACAATTTGCTTCTTTATGTGAGAATAGTTTTTATTGGTTCCATATAAAATAAATGACATGTCTTTATTTGGTGCATTTATAATTCATGTGCTGCATATTAGAACTTTCATTTTGATCAGCGTTGGTGAGAAATAAAACCCCTTCTAATACTTCCGATTGGAAGAACTTTCTGCAGAGTAGTTTCTGACTCCATACATTTTAAACCTTGTTTCTCCTCCACCACCCTTATGCTTTGAGTGCCAAGTGCCACGGACTCATTCATATCACACAGGACCCGTCTGGCTTTGCTCCCTCATGTTACATGGGTGAATCAGCACAGAGAGCTGGGGAAATTTTCCTGGAAACCACTCCCACCAGCACAGCTGGGACTGTAAGTGTGCAGGGAAGTAACTGCGAACCATATAACTATATCCCACTAAACCCAAACTAAATGCATCCTCAACTCAATGTCCCCTTAGGTTGGTGGTTTTCAATCACTGGGAATTTTGCCCCATCACCCTCTGAGATATTTTTGGAAGTATCTGGAGACATTTTTGGTCGTCATGACTGGGTGGTGTAGGTACTACTGGAATGGAGTGGGCAGAGGCCAGGGATGCTGGGAAACACCTTACAATGCTCAGGGCAGCTCCAATACAAAGAATTATCTAGCCCCAAATGTCAATAGTGCCAAGACTGAGTTACCCTGACTAGATGGGTCCCCCAAATGCCACAGCCACTCTAATGCTCCCTGTTGTGAGCAGAAGTGCGATGGAGGTAAGGCAAAGTGGAAGTGACTGCAGTCATAACTGATTATGGTTAAAATCTTTTACTTTTGCAAATTTTGGGAAATGGTGACCACATAAACATGAACACATTTCTAGGGAGCCCATTTGCTGACTTTGGAAGGGGCCGGTGGAAGTGCGGCGTCCTGAAGCTCCAGCAAATCTACCTCTTTGGTGCTTTATGTTGGATTCTTCCTTCCTTCCCTGTGTCCTCCAAAGATAGAATGTGAGTGTTGCAGATAAGCTGGGAAAAGCCCATTAAGCACTGAGCCAGGAGACCGTCCCATTTTTTTTAACTGAATAATGATCTGCCGGAGACAGGAGGTACGAGCAGCTTGTCTTCACTTTTCTGCGAAGTCCTGACTGAGTCCTCAGTGATTTCTCACAGTCCCTGCTTCTGGGGGTGGTGCTGGTTCCTTTGCTGGGGCGCAGTTAGCCTTTTGTGCTTCCCCTCACCAGATGTGTGCCCAAATGTGTTGTCTTTATTGTATCTGGACCCGTAGTAGCTCTTTAAAATGAGGCTTTTACCCTTCTGATGATAAAAGCAATTTATACACATGGAAGATAATTTAGAAAGTACAGAAAATATAAAGAAAATCAAAAACATTCTGTAAATTGCCACAATTACTGTAACTTATCAACGTTTTGTTGTATGCATTTCCTTCTAATCATTTTCTGGGATGTGTGTATGTGTGCATGTGTACACACACATTGTCCTTCTCTATATCTTGTTTTTAATATATATCATACTTTCTCTGTCAGTAAATAGTTCTGAAAAAATGTTATGTGTATATGTATAACTATATGATATTCCATCATATGACTGTATCATGATTTATAGAAGCATTTTTTCTTGTTAGACATTATATCCACACCTCCAGTGTCCCTATATCAATAAATAATGCTGTAATGAACATCCTTCTGCATAAATCTTTGACTACATCTTGATTATTTTCTCATAATGGATTCCCAGAATTGAACTAACTGGGCCAAAAGTTGAACATTTAAGGTGATTGATCCAAATTACCAAATTACTTTCCAGGCCACAGCATAATTTAAATTTGACTCCTGATGTCATCATGATGGTTAAGCGGGAGAATCTAAACCCCTGATGTTCTAGTTTAATGAGAAAGTCAGATCTCAACTGAAAATAGCCATATTGTGTATAACGTATTAAACTGTCCTGCCAGGGACATGTCAAGTTTGACCTGAAGGTGACTTTAGACACGGCCTCATTGTATGTGGGTCTAAACTGAAGCCTCCAGAGGTGAAGTTTCTTACTTGAGGTTGCATAGTAGATTGGTGCAAAGATGAAACGAGAACAATGGTGTAATGTCAGCATAATATTGCTTGCTAAAAATTAAAAATATCGATCATACCATATATTTTGTGTGGTTTTTCAACTTATCTATATAATTTGAACAGAGAAATACTATAAAACAGGCAAGGTAAGAGTTATGATGGTCATTTTACAATTGAGAAGACTAAGGCCCCAAGAAGTTCAGAGCTTTGTCCTGTAGCTAGCTGGAATCCTCTGTTTCACAGTGCCGGTGTTCTCCATCTTGGCTGTGCATGAAAGTCACTGGAAAAATACTGATGACCAGACTCTACCCCGTACCAATGGATCAGAATTTCTGGAGCCCTGGTTTTTTTTTTGAAGCTCCCCAAATGATTCCAATGTGTATCCAATGTGTAGCCAGGTACAGAACATTGCACTACGTCCAGGCTAGCGCAAGGCTTCATCTCTCCTGCCACCTCTGATTATTTGGTAGTCTTGCCCGGAGCCTTCTTGTCATGTCTGCTGTGAAGTGACTGAGGAGTGACATCACAAGTGTCCTTGCTATGTTGGCACTACGCCATATTGCCACTCCACTCAGAGTTGCTAGAAAGTATATTCTCATTAAAGACATATAAATATAAGGGTACAAATAAAAGTTAATGTGAGGAGGATGTGACTGACAACCAGTCATCAAGTTCTAAAGCAAATTGCTATGGCATGGTGAGTATTTCGAGAATATTTTTCTAGCAATGGTTATCCTCTGGCCTGTGAAAAGAAACATGAATCACACATAGCATTGCCTGTTAAATTTTGGGATATCTCTCCACAGAATTCATGAGTTGACCTTTTATTTTTCTACGCTTGGAATTGGTTCTGAAACCTTCCAAGGTATATTCTAAATAAAATGGAAGAGTAAAGGCAGATAGCTCTTGTGGCTGTTTGGGACTGGTATTAGTTTGCGAGGACTCCCATAACAAAATACCACAGACTAGGGAGCTTAAATAACAGAAATTGATTTTCTCACAGTTCTGGAGGCTGGAAGTCCAAAATCAAGGTGCCAGTGGGGTTGGTGCCCTCTGATGCCTCTCTCCTTGGTTTGCAGACGTCTGTCTTCTCACTGTGTCCTCACATGGTCTTTCCTCTGCGTATTCATGTCCCTGGTGTCTCTTTGTGTGTCCAAATTTCCTCTTCTTACAGGGACACCAGTCAGATTGGATTAGGGCCCACCCTAACAGCCTAATTTTAACCTACTCACCTCTTTAAAGGCTCTAGCTCTAAATACAATCCCATTCTGAGGCACTGGGGGTCAGGGCTTCAATACACGAATTTTGGAGGGACACAATTCGGCATATAACAGGGCTGATCCTTGCCAAGTGTTGACAAATAATGCCCATCTTCGTTTATTAGGGGCTCAGGCTTTGGGTTGGGACAGTCTCAACCAGGGGCAATTTTGCCTCCTAGGGGACATTTGGCAATGTCTGGAGACAGTTTTGGTTGTCATAATTGGGATGAGGAGTTGTTATTGGCATCTAGTGCGTAGAGACCAGGGATGCTGCTAAGTATTCTATAATGCACAGAACAGTGCTCCCCGCCCAATAACAAAGAATTGTCTGGTCTAAAATGTTCAACGACGTTTTGTGGAGGTTGAGAAACCCTGGGTTAGAGAGACCTCAGTTTGCATCCCATTGTGATCCCTGATAGATGTGTGACCTTGGAACATACTCCATCTTAGTGAACGTCCTCAACTGTAAAGTCCCAACAGTGGGTTAAATGAGATAATCCATTACAGCTTTTAGCACATAGCCTGATTGCTTTATAGATTTCTCACCCACTGATGCCCACAGAGTGCTCAAGCTGGAATTAGCACTGGGAATATCCAGCATGAGGAGAGAGGGAGGGCTGAGCCAGGTGCAGGTAGGTAATTTTGGCCACAAGAAGACAAAGGCCATGGCTTGCAGAAATATTTTGGATTCCATATTTTCTTTGAATGTTTTCCAGTGTCAAATCTGTCTACTTCATTGGGCAAAATATGGCTTGATTTAGGGACGGCTCTTTCTCTGAATGTAAAAGGTTACATCATGCATTTCCAGTATTTGTGCAACTTGCTGCTTCTTCCTTGAAATCATTTAGAAGGAGATTTGTCAGGCACATCAGAGTCCTCGCTCACAGCCTCAGGGCCAGAAGGCCCCAGAGGAGGAGGGAGAGACAGAAGTAGAAAACAGTTGTTCAAGGGAGGACTATTTGACATGCACCAACATCCTCAGAATTTTCTACTAATTAAAAAAGTTATTAGAATGCATTTCTATATCAGACTCTGCACTGCGTACTTGCAGTAAGATTTCCTATAAAGTTGTAGTAGTCTTGTGCTCCCTTTCCTTAACTTCCCCCAACACACACCAGGTGTGGTCCCTGCACCAGCAGCGCTTGCCTGACGGCAGAGCTGCTTAGAGAGGCAGGATCTCCAGCTTCGCTCTGGGACCTGGTGAAGCAGAACCTGCATTTTAACAAGACCCCAGGTGATGCCTACGCAGCGTGAGAAATGCTGCTCTAGACTGTGTGTTCTTTCTCCCTTCCTCTTTTGCCAGAATCCTACCTGTTGCCCTAGTTTAATGGCTTCACGCATTTCTTGTACTTGTGTCTTTTATTGGGAGCCACCTCAAATCCTTTTTGGGTCTTGATGGGGTATAAATATTTAGTAAAACTAAAGTCCCAGCTGTCCTTCGAACCAGGGTTTGGAAATCCAAGCATTTTCATATGTTTTAGAGGAGATATTGTTATAACAGCTTTGTGAAGGAGCAAGGGGAGCAGTAAGTAGTTTTAACCCAATTCAGTGGTAATCAGTAGCTACCATTAATTGAGCGTCTACTGTGTATTAGCCCTGTAAATGCAAACTCACTTAGTCCTCACACAATTCTATGAGGTAGGTGTTTTTATCTCCATTCCACAGGTTAGGTCAGAGGCTCAGGAAGGTCATATGCCTCGAATGAGGAAAGATGTGCTAAGCGGTGGCTTCTAGTGCTTCCCTAGCTTCTATTACCACCATCAAACTGCCCAACTAAAATTTAATCTAATAAGTAAGTAATAATATAATTGCAACAGTTTTGCATAAAATCGGGCATAACAGATGAAATGGTGACTGCTGTACAAATGTGCTTCTAGCCATTCCCTCCCTTTTGACTGCTTATTCTCCCACTGCCCTTCCAAAGGGACCTGTTGGGTTGAAGCTGTCCCCAGCGCCACCTAACTCCACTGTGGTGCCTCTAGGGTTTCGGCTGGAAACTAAGGAAGAGAAAGCTCTAAGTTGCTTGCCAAGTGCTTTAAAATCAGGAAGGTTTGGGAAATTTTCTACAGCATCATAACAGACCTTCCAAGGAGTCTCTCAACTAGCTACTCTGTAGTCACCTCCTGTCTCGTTCCTTTGAACAGAAAGAATGTGATTGACTCTCCTGGGTCATGCTGTTCCCCTTCAAGGCTGCCCCGCAATGTTACAGATGGAGAAACAAGGCACAATGGGTGGTGGAGGATTTCGCCTTTGCATCAGCAACGAGGACTGTAATTTTCAAAGCCAACGTGACGCCAGCATACAGGCTTATTCTCTTTCCATCATGATCTGAGCAGGGTGGAGGGGTCAGCACTGGTTTCTGCGACTAAAGAAGGGCTACAAGGACCTGGGGTAGGACAAAGTCAAGAGCTCCAGCTGTGCGGGTGTAGCAAGGATTGCAAGAAAAGCTAGGGCTGTAGGGTCAATCAAGTTAGAATCCTGGCTTTGCAGCTTACCGGAAGCTGGACCTTGGGCAAGTTGTTTGTAGATAATTGAGTATCTCAGGCTTTTAGAAAAAATTTTAAATATTTAATTGATGAATAAAGATAGAACAAATTCAAGGTGTACAATGTGATGACTCGATATATGTATACATCGTGTAATGATTACCAAGATCAAGTTAATTAACACCTCCTTCACCATCCATGCTATACACCAGATCTGCAGGGTTGTTCATCTCATAACTGAAGGTTGTACCTGTTTACCAACAGCTCCCCATTCCCCCATCCCCAGCCACTAGTAAGCACCATTTTACTCTCTGTTTCTATGAGTTCAACTTTTTTAGATCCACATATAAGTGAGATAATGTGGTATTTGTTTTTCTGTGTCTGGCTTATTTCACTTAGCATAATGCCCTCCAGGTTCATCCATATTGTCACAAATGGCAAGATTTCCTTCTTATTTATGGCTGAATATATATAATCACCCACAATTTCTTTATCCATCATCTGCTCGTGGACATGTAGGTTGTTTCTGTATCTTGATTGCTGTGAATAATGCTACAATGAACAAGGAAGTGTAGATGTCTCTTTGAAATACTGATTTCATTTCCTTTGGATATATATACCCAGTAGTGAGATTTGTGGATCATATGATCATAGTTCTATTTTTTTTTTTTGAGACAGAGTCTCACTCTTTTGCCCGTGCTAGAGTGAGTGCCATGGCATCAGCCTAGCTCACAGCAACCTCACACTCCTGGGCTCAAGCGATCCTTTTGCCTCAGCCTCCCGAGTAGCTGGGACTACAGGCATGCGCCACCATGCCGGCTAATTTTTTCTATATATTTTTAGTTGTCTGATTAATTTCTTTCTATTTTTAGTAGAGATGGGGTCTCGCTCTTGCTCAGGCTGGTTTCGAACTCCTGAGCTCAAACAATCCGCCCGCCTCAGCCTCCCAGAGTGCTAGAATTACAGGTGTGAGCCACCGCACCCAGCCCATAGTTCTATTTTTGTTTTTTGAGAAACCTCCGTAATGTTTTGCATAATGGCTATACTAATTTACATTCCCACCAACAGTGGCAGGGCTCCCTTTTTCTGCATCTTTGCCAACACTTGTTATTTCTTGTCTTTTTGTTAATAGTCATCCTAACAGGTGTGAGGCAATATCTCATTGTGGTTTTGATTAGCATTTGCCTGATGAATAGTGACGTTGAGAATTTCTTCATGTATCTGTTGACAATTTCTATGTCTTCTTTGGAAAAATATCTATTTGGATCCTTTGCCCATTTTTTATTGGGTTATTTGTTTCTCAGGCTTTTTGTGTAGATATGTAATAAAAGATCTGGCACATAGTACAGCCTTAGAAAATGGTAGTTCTAATTACACCAATGAAATGACGAGAACTTTAAAAATACCTGAGTAAGGAAATGATAAAGGACTATGGTTGTTCATCCTGAAGGAGAGAAGTACCTTAGAAACATTCTTCAAACAGGAATTTCCATGCAGTGCTGATGCCTGCTTTTTCTGTGTTCTGACGCATTGAGTATGGAGATCCTGGCCTGGACCATTCAAATGCAGTGAATAAGACAATGTGCCTGGAAGTTAGACAGCCTGGGTTCAATCTGGGTCAACCTGATCCAAGCTTCATGGCTGATCATTTTGGCCAGTATCTCTGAGTCTCAGTTTTTTTCGTTTGTAAAATGGAGATAGTAATATGATGGGACTCCAGTTTTTGTAAGGACTATGCTTAACACAGCGCCAGGCACACAGTTTGTTTGCTGTTACTTGCATTTACCTTGAAATACAAGGCCAGTGCTCCAGATCTGATCAGAATGCTGTGGAATGGCCTGCGGAAAGACCCTGCAGAGTTCCCTTTGAGAAGGCATTTAATGAGCAAGGAAGGTTGCCAGTGTGGAATGAATGGGTCAGAGGGATTCCTTGTTACACTGAAGATCCTGGGGTCTCAGACACAGAGAAAGAACTTACGTGGGTAGCCTAGTGCACCGTGGAGACAGAGTGCCTTTCTCATGAGCCTCAGCTGCAGGGTGTGTCAGCAGGACTGTCGCTAAGAAAACTGCTCATTTACTGTGTAGACTTCCCTGCTGCCATAGTGCCAGTCAGGTAATTTCTGTGTATAACATTTAAAGGTGGATACTTCCAAATTGGTCTCCACTTTGATAGCAAGTTGTTTTCTCATGTTTTCCTAACCTGTGTGATCAGAGCTTCTTATTCAGGAAGGTTTAGGGTGGATTCTCACAAAACAACCCCTACAAACACATGGGTATCATATAAACAGTGTGATTCTTGTGCTTTCTGCCTTTCCCGTTTGTGTCTAACACAGGAAAAGAAATAAGGCCTTCTCGATGATAGTTTAACATTTTTTCTCTTTGTTTCTGTGGCTTATTACCCATCTGAGGTTATATTGGGGGGGGGTTACTGTGATTTTCCCCAGTGCCTATGTGTTAAGGACTAAGCATTCTGATGAGGACGTGAATGAGCAGAAATAAGTGAACTCTGAAGCAAGTAACATCCTATTTTTTCTGAAAATATTTGAGAAATAAAAAATAAGAAAAGGAAAATGCATAAAATGTGATCTGTTATCTCACATTGTTTCTAAAACAAATGCTTTCCAAAAGTAGAGATGAATTTTATTCCTATTCTGCAATTGTCCTGGCCTATAGAAATCCAGTGGGTACTTTCAGCTGGGCTGAAATGTCAGAGAATTCCTGGTTTGTCTAGGTTATAAGATACTGTCTTCATTTCTGTTGTTTTTTGCATAAAGGCCATACATTCATTGATTCAGAACAGCTTTAATCATTCATTCAATAATGTCTATTGAGCATCTAATATGCAGAGATGAATGAGTGGTGGGCCCTGCAGGAAGACATTCATGACGACGGGACAGCAGACACGTGTGTTCACTATTAGCAATGATGGGTTGTGAGCACAGGTTTGTGAACACTGAGCAGGGAGCCCCTCCTGGTGCAGGCTCTCAGGGAAATTTTCCAAGACGTGAGAGTTGAGCTGACTCTTGAGGAATGGTAAAGAATTATCAGCTAAGTCTTGGTGTAGTAAGTTAGAAAAGAAAGGGATTTCAGGGAGAGGAATGAGCACGAGCAGAGAGGCAGGTCAGAAAGTGTGGTGGGTTCATGGGGCAGAAACGGAAGGCAAAGCTATTCCAGAAGGCAGTGGGGTGTCATTGAATGTCATTGATTAAATGCTGTGTAGTGCTACAAAAGAAAGAAAGAAGCGCAGTCTTATGATTCCTTAAGAGATCCATGTTTCCACCAAATTTCAAGACATGTTTTCATATGTGTTTAATCCCACATTGAGAAGGGTCTATTGTTCTCTGTTCTCCAGGAAATGCTCCCATAGTCAAAACATCACTTGACATTCCATCCTCTCGCAGCACCAGGACAGCTGAAGCTGTACTTTGTCTCGTAGTTATGATCCATGACAATTACATTACCAAGAATAACAGTCTTTAGAGCAAGATCGACAAATTTATCACTAGGGTTTAAATCAACGCCCAGTCACTTAAATAAATATCCGCTTTGCTAAATTACTTTCTCTGTCAGTGTCAGTGAGGAAAGGAGTGCCTGAGAGCCTTGGTTTGGTATAGAAATGAAAACCTGAGGGATGGGCAAAATGAAAGAGAAATTTCTTAAATAGTTAAGATAGCAATGCTGTGAAGTAACTGAACAACTATGTGAAAGTATTTGGCTCCAGGGTGTGAACGTGTGTCCCAGTCACCTGGAGGGAGAAATTAGAAAGAGAGAATGCTAAAAAGCACAACCAAACCCATTTAGGCTCAGTCTGTTTGGAGCAGTTGGGAGTGTTGTGAATGCCACGCAGGTGGCTCTGTAAGCTCTCCCTAATCTCGGATGTGTCGTCTGCTTTCTTGTCTCACCACTGGGGCAGCTGTCATTCCCCTCAGACTTGGCAGAAGGTCTTGCTGATAAGGGACAACTCATGAGGCTGGGGGTCTTATGACTAGCAATTTTCTCTGTCTGCTGGGATGGTCTGCCCTGTAATAAAAGCAATAGCCGACGTTATGTGATGGTGTACCAGGCATCAACCCTATGAGATAGGTATTGTCATCCCCATCTTTGGATGAAGAAATTAGTCCAGAGGAGTTTAACTAACTTGCCAAGGTCACCTAACTAGTAAGTGGTAGGGCTGGGCTTGAACCCAAGTAGCCTGATGTCCAAAGCATGTTTTTACACCATAGCACACTATTTCCCTGGGGTATTTGGACTTGTAAGCTTAGGATTTGTGTCCCAACCTCTTAAATTCCTAGATTAGGTTTCTCAGAACACACTGAAACAAGAGTTATCCAAAGAGAAAGGGAGAGGTAGGGAGAAAAATGGAAAACCTGTAAGACTTATGCCTAAGATTCCGTGGCTACAACAGAAAGCTCCACGAATCTTCCACTGTAAACAAGGTGGTTTTGAGCAAGTCATTTGACCTCTCTGGTTCTGCATCTGTGAGCTAAGGAATGGGATCAGATGTTCTCTATGGTTTGATTTGGTCTTCAGATCTGTAAATCTAATTTTTTCAGCAAACAGAGAAAGAGAGGTGGCAGTGGTGGTGGTGGGGAATGTGGGGATGGGTGTCACAGGTCACATCTCTTAAATAATTTAGTTTTCAGGTTTCTATTACAGGAATATGTTCACTGGGGCTCTTCAGGCTATAATTGTGAAAACCCAACCTGACCACAGGAGCTTATCTTCACACTGGAGTTTACTGATTTCATGATGGGGGCACATCATGAAGTCCAAAGACCAGGAGGCAGCTAAGCTTCAGAAAAAGATTCTGTTACTGGGACACTGAGAACTCCCAAATCTCTGCCCTCTTGGCGTCTCTTCTCTGCCCCTCCTGGACACTTGTCTTCTCTGTCTTGCAGAATATTCTTCCCTGTTTACCAGGCCAAGTGGCAGAAAATGACTCTCTCTTAGATCTGATCGAAATTTTGTAGGGACTGGTTTCCCCAGGTTGGGTCCCATTGGACCAATCAACTGCAGCAGGGGGAGTCACGTTGTAGGGACAAGGCGCTGTTACGCACCTTTGGGGGGACAGAAGAGCCATAAACTGATATCAAGCCAGGCTGAATAATTCCAGAGGGTGAAAACCATGGTTCCCATTTATCCAAGGTGATGGCTAAGATGAAGAGATGTTGAAGGACTTAGACACACTCCTATGGCAATAACGGAATGGATTCAGAATAGAACACAGATCTCGGTGTTTAGTTCTCTCTGTCTACTTGAATATATTGAATTAGATTTCATTAAGGAATCTAATAACTTATTTGAGTAGACTCTGTAATCACTTTGAGAGGTAATTCTACATATTAGAGGAAGGAATGGAAATGAATTATTCCCCTTACCCTCCCCAAAAGATATATCTTTTCCTATGCACATTTCATTGGTCCAAAGTATAATTAAATCGAAATTGTTACCCTCCACAGTAAGCTTTCATGCACATCCTAACTTTATAAAACTGTCAGAAAAGATTTTATCATACAATTTTAGAGGTGAGCAATAAATACATCCCACATTTCTTACAAATCTTAAACCTCACACCTCCCAGTCCTCAGATGAGGCCTTTTTGAAGAGCCTCATGTCCCTTCCAATAGGATGTGATCTTGTTTGAGGGACCCAGGCACTTGGAACTATGGAAGAATTTTCTTTGTGTGAAACTTAGCTGAAACATGCTCTGTCACGCTTGATGGAGTTGTTTATGGGCTACTTCCTTTCAACCCCAACCAGCAGGCCCATGGCCGCATTTCACAAGCTATTAAAAACATGAGCGCTCTCCCTTTTTGTGTGTGTGGCATCTAACCATTTATTTTGAATATTACATATTTGGAAAAGCATTCAAAATAGAAAATGACGGCTTTTGGGGGATTCTGACTATGCCCTGAGTAAACGAGATCTATAATCTGAAACATATTCACATTATGCAGGAATGATGACCATGGCCTGTTCTGTTGCCACGGTTTTTACCAATATTTGAAAGCTTCATTTTTCTGTTTTTAGGGAATTATGTTTTGATTTCTGTTTTCCATAGACAGTAGCAGACACTCACTTCCCTTAATCATTCATGACCTTCCCTCACTGTTTTTATTTTGGCTCCAAAGAGTTTCTCTTCCTCCACAAATACCCTCCAGAGCATGCACTATTTTTCTCAGTATCGCTTAAACCAATACAATCTTTTGTTAAACTACATTCTTACCGTTTATGAAACACTTTCAGGAACAGTTGATCGTTTGATCCTCTCCTAAACCCTGTGAAATAGTTATTGCTCTCCTCTTCATCTTACAGATGAGGAAACTGAACTTCCGAGAGTTCCTGAAGGTCACACAAGGTGGAATTAGTGCCCAGGGCCTCATCTACAGAGCCTGTGCTACTTAGTCATTCATTCATTCAGAAAGCAATAATTTAGCACCAATAATATGGCAAATATGTCCCTGCCTCTAGAGGCTCTAGAGGCTCACAGGAATCCAACGGGATGCCTTAGGCCTTCTGGCAGGGTTAGTGCTCTGGGCTTGCTCGAGGAGGCAATAGCCAACTGTGATTGTGCCCTAGAGCACATGTGATTAGGCTGTTTACACGACCTCACACACTCAGCCATGCCTTGCACTAGGCCTGTTGCTTTTCCAGTGAGGGCTAAAACCCATGTTTTGATGCAGTATTTTAAAAAAACAA
>NW_012137636.1:4616764-4620392 GCF_000956105.1 Propithecus coquereli | reverse complement strand
ACATCCTATTTTTTCTGAAAATATTTGAGAAATAAAAAATAAGAAAAAGAAAATGCATAAAATGTGATCTGTTATCTCACATTGTTTCTAAAACAAATGCTTTCCAAAAGTAGAGATGAATTTTATTCCTATTCTGCAATTGTCCTGGCCTATAGAAATCCAGTGGGTACTTTCAGCTGGGCTGAAATGTCAGAGAATTCCTGGTTTGTCTAGGTTATAAGATACTGTCTTCATTTCTGTTGTTTTTTGCATAAAGGCCATACATTCATTGATTCAGAACAGCTTTAATCATTCATTCAATAATGTCTATTGAGCATCTAATATGCAGAGATGAATGAGTGGTGGGCCCTGCAGGAAGACATTCATGACGACGGGACAGCAGACACGTGTGTTCACTATTAGCAATGATGGGTTGTGAGCACAGGTTTGTGAACACTGAGCAGGGAGCCCCTCCTGGTGCAGGCTCTCAGGGAAATTTTCCAAGACGTGAGAGTTGAGCTGACTCTTGAGGAATGGTAAAGAATTATCAGCTAAGTCTTGGTGTAGTAAGTTAGAAAAGAAAGGGATTTCAGGGAGAGGAATGAGCACGAGCAGAGAGGCAGGTCAGAAAGTGTGGTGGGTTCATGGGGCAGAAACGGAAGGCAAAGCTATTCCAGAAGGCAGTGGGGTGTCATTGAATGTCATTGATTAAATGCCGTGTAGTGCTACAAAAGAAAGAAAGAAGCGCAGTCTTATGATTCCTTAAGAGATCCATGTTTCCACCAAATTTCAAGACATGTTTTCATATGTGTTTAATCCCACATTGAGAAGGGTCTATTGTTCTCTGTTCTCCAGGAAATGCTCCCATAGTCAAAACATCACTTGACATTCCATCCTCTCGCAGCACCAGGACAGCTGAAGCTGTACTTTGTCTCGTAGTTATGATCCATGACAATTACATTACCAAGAATAACAGTCTTTAGAGCAAGATCGACAAATTTATCACTAGGGTTTAAATCAACGCCCAGTCACTTAAATAAATATCCGCTTTGCTAAATTACTTTCTCTGTCAGTGTCAGTGAGGAAAGGAGTGCCTGAGAGCCTTGGTTTGGTATAGAAATGAAAACCTGAGGGATGGGCAAAATGAAAGAGAAATTTCTTAAATAGTTAAGATAGCAATGCTGTGAAGTAACTGAACAACTATGTGAAAGTATTTGGCTCCAGGGTGTGAACGTGTGTCCCAGTCACCTGGAGGGAGAAATTAGAAAGAGAGAATGCTAAAAAGCACAACCAAACCCATTTAGGCTCAGTCTGTTTGGAGCAGTTGGGAGTGTTGTGAATGCCACGCAGGTGGCTCTGTAAGCTCTCCCTAATCTCGGATGTGTCGTCTGCTTTCTTGTCTCACCACTGGGGCAGCTGTCATTCCCCTCAGACTTGGCAGAAGGTCTTGCTGATAAGGGACAACTCATGAGGCTGGGGGTCTTATGACTAGCAATTTTCTCTGTCTGCTGGGATGGTCTGCCCTGTAATAAAAGCAATAGCCGACGTTATGTGATGCTGTACCAGGCATCAACCCTATGAGATAGGTATTGTCATCCCCATCTTTGGATGAAGAAATTAGTCCAGAGGAGTTTAACTAACTTGCCAAGGTCACCTAACTAGTAAGTGGTAGGGCTGGGCTTGAACCCAAGTAGCCTGATGTCCAAAGCATGTTTTTACACCATAGCACACTATTTCCCTGGGGTATTTGGACTTGTAAGCTTAGGATTTGTGTCCCAACCTCTTAAATTCCTAGATTAGGTTTCTCAGAACACACTGAAACAAGAGTTATCCAAAGAGAAAGGGAGAGGTAGGGAGAAAAATGGAAAACCTGTAAGACTTATGCCTAAGATTCCGTGGCTACAACAGAAAGCTCCACGAATCTTCCACTGTAAACAAGGTGGTTTTGAGCAAGTCATTTGACCTCTCTGGTTCTGCATCTGTGAGCTAAGGAATGGGATCAGATGTTCTCTATGGTTTGATTTGGTCTTCAGATCTGTAAATCTAATTTTTTCAGCAAACAGAGAAAGAGAGGTGGCAGTGGTGGTGGTGGGGAATGTGGGGATGGGTGTCACAGGTCACATCTCTTAAATAATTTAGTTTTCAGGTTTCTATTACAGGAATATGTTCATTGGGGCTCTTCAGGCTATAATTGTGAAAACCCAACCTGACCACAGGAGCTTATCTTCACACTGGAGTTTACTGATTTCATGATGGGGGCACATCATGAAGTCCAAAGACCAGGAGGCAGCTAAGCTTCAGAAAAAGATTCTGTTACTGGGACACTGAGAACTCCCAAATCTCTGCCCTCTTGGCGTCTCTTCTCTGCCCCTCCTGGACACTTGTCTTCTCTGTCTTGCAGAATATTCTTCCCTGTTTACCAGGCCAAGTGGCAGAAAATGACTCTCTCTTAGATCTGATCGAAATTTTGTAGGGACTGGTTTCCCCAGGTTGGGTCCCATTGGACCAATCAACTGCAGCAGGGGGAGTCACGTTGTAGGGACAAGGCGCTGTTACGCACCTTTGGGGGGACAGAAGAGCCATAAACTGATATCAAGCCAGGCTGAATAATTCCAGAGGGTGAAAACCATGGTTCCCATTTATCCAAGGTGATGGCTAAGATGAAGAGATGTTGAAGGACTTAGACACACTCCTATGGCAATAACGGAATGGATTCAGAATAGAACACAGATCTCGGTGTTTAGTTCTCTCTGTCTACTTGAATATATTGAATTAGATTTCATTAAGGAATCTAATAACTTATTTGAGTAGACTCTGTAATCACTTTGAGAGGTAATTCTACATATTAGAGGAAGGAATGGAAATGAATTATTCCCCTTACCCTCCCCAAAAGATATATCTTTTCCTATGCACATTTCATTGGTCCAAAGTATAATTAAATCGAAATTGTTACCCTCCACAGTAAGCTTTCATGCACATCCTAACTTTATAAAACTGTCAGAAAAGATTTTATCATACAATTTTAGAGGTGAGCAATAAATACATCCCACATTTCTTACAAATCTTAAACCTCACACCTCCCAGTCCTCAGATGAGGCCTTTTTGAAGAGCCTCATGTCCCTTCCAATAGGATGTGATCTTGTTTGAGGGACCCAGGCACTTGGAACTATGGAAGAATTTTCTTTGTGTGAAACTTAGCTGAAACATGCTCTGTCACGCTTGATGGAGTTGTTTATGGGCTACTTCCTTTCAACCCCAACCAGCAGGCCCATGGCCGCATTTCACAAGCTATTAAAAACATGAGCACTCTCCCTTTTTGTGTGTGTGGCATCTAACCATTTATTTTGAATATTACATATTTGGAAAAGCATTCAAAATAGAAAATGACGGCTTTTGGGGGATTCTGACTATGCCCTGAGTAAACGAGATCTATAATCTGAAACATATTCACATTATGCAGGAATGATGACCATGGCCTGTTCTGTTGCCACGGTTTTTACCAATATTTGAAAGCTTCATTTTTCTGTTTTTAGGGAATTATGTTTTGATTTCTGTTTTCCATAGACAGTAGCAGACACTCACTTCCCTTAATCATTCATGACCTTCCCTCACTGTTTTTATTTTGGCTCCAAAGAGTTTCTCTTCCTCC
>NW_012137636.1:4491179-4615915 GCF_000956105.1 Propithecus coquereli | reverse complement strand
CCTCGGCCTCCCAGAGTGCTAGGATTACAGGCATGACGCACCGCGCCTGGCCAAAAAACCAGCATTAACACAGAATTCCATGATGAATAAAATGTCAAGATTTTAAATAAGGACCAGATACTTACAGTGCCCAGAGAGCCATGTGGAAGCGTGAGGCCAAAGGAGCATCCAGTGATATTGCTCCTTAGCTAGAGCATTGAATCCTACATAGGATTTGGTCTTTATTTGGCCTTATCATTCCCCAAAGACCTCACAAATCTCCTTATGCTCGTCCTCAGCAGGTCTCCCTGGGAAATCTCTTTTCTTACTTTAGGAGTATTCTTTACTGTTCATGACTATCCCCAGATTTGGAAAACCCAACTTTTGATTTCCAAGGAAACTTCAGAGCCTGGAAAATGTCTCTAAGGTTTTCCTACGGCAAGTGGCCATTCTGGCGAACCAGGAAGACAGAAACAGCTGTGGCTTCCTGGGCCTCATAAGCCTGCTAGAAATCTCATTATAGCTCTGGATGTGGCAAGAGGAAGCAGGTGTCTGGAGATCTCTGCTTTTATGAATTTTTTTTTGATCCCAGAGCCAGAATTCAAAAGTGTGCTTCATTCCCACTACTTATGTTTGACCTGTTTTGGATTAATGATAAAAATGTTTAGTTTATTTATAACATCTTCTTTATAGATTTCAAAATGCATTACAGATATTAACTCTGGGAAAATAAAGTGAGGTGGGATATGAGACTTCCCTGTTTGATGTCACTTGGCTGACTCATATGTTTGCTTGGGTTCCCTTTTGGTTAGTTGCTAATTAGATAAAAGAAGAGGGAGAATTGCAGGGCATCTGATGTTACGAAGCTTTTATGGGATGTTATGGCTGTCCATTTCTCAGCTGGGGGCCCCAGGCCAGGTGAACAAAAGCCTACATGATATAACATATACAACTGAAGTGCTGGCTGTTTTCCTATAGATTCACATCTTTCTAGAAATCAATATCCTTCCATGAATAGCTCTTTTGAACCATGCCCTCTTAACATTTTGCCTTCTTGGCCAACCTATGGTCCCACAGCTGCTTAGAGACTGTCATTTCACATTTCCTATAGAGTGACCATATTTTCTGATCCCCAAATTTGTTGAACCACAGTTTATGAAGTGTGATCTTACATTGGAAGAGAGTACTTTAAATCAGGAGTCTCTAGGAAATTCAGTATGAATCATGTATCTTTGAGAGGTATGCAGATTCAAAAGTTATTTATTAATTTTGTTACTAGATTAGTACTTCTGTTGATTTGCTAAGTAATGGTGATATACGGTTTTCTGGAAGACCAAGAATGATAAGGCAAAATAGATGATGCATACACACATATGCATAATCCCGTTCATATATAATTCATTTTGGGGAAAAATGAGAGCTGTGCTTTTGTCCTGGAATATCATATTCAGTACCTTCTTCTTGTTGAAATGAACTGTCCTGGAGTTATGTTTTCAGAGCTAAATCTGATTGATTTTACAAAAGGGACCAGCACATAAATGTGTACTTTTAATACTTTCAGGGGACTCTTTATTCTCTGAAATGTAACAGTACAGACCAAGCTGAGTGAATAAGATACTCCCCAAGGTTAGGAGGACTTGAAAGACTGATCCGGGGACGGCCCTTGAGTTCTAGATGGGAGTCCCCAGAGAGGAACTTACCAGTGAGAGCAGCGAGGTCACTGACAGAGGGAAAGGCTCCCTTGCCGCCCTGGCAGCTAAAAACAACAGAACAACAGCATAATAAATACTCCCACCATTAAAACAAAAACAAAAACAAAAACCCAAAAAGACAAAGGTAGTTCACAGTTTCTGGCATTCTTCATTGTACCCCTGTGACTTGAAAATAAAACCGGAGCTATCTTGTGAGCTGCCAAACCATGCCTGTCCCCTGTTTTTACTGTCTGCCTTTTTATTCTTCTGTATTTGTTAGAATAAATGTCCCTTTCGAGTTGTTTTGTGCTCTTCTTCAGCATGACTCCTCCAAATTGCCCAAAGAGTAAACAAAAAAAGGACTTTTTCTTTGAGCCTATTTTTGGGCTCAGAGATATGAATTGATTTGTGTCCTGTGCCTGCCTGATGCGAAATGGACAGCAAACGAGGAAAAGGAAGCGGAAGGGCAGTTCCTAAGCTCAAGCCCCCATCCCCTCAGCCCCGATGCACTGACCTTTTACCACAGAGGGTCAGGACTGGGCAAGGGGGGCTACCAGAATCAGGCAAAGGAAGAAAATGCACACAGAGCTACCATCTTCTGTCCACTGGGCAGGAGAGTGTTGCATGGAAGGTGACCATGTTGTTTTAACATTTTGCAAGCCCATAGAGGAGTGACGCAGTAGCCAATCAATAGTTTTGAGATGGATTCAAGTGGCAGTAAGTAGTCCTCTTCCTAGGTTTCCTCCCACTTAGCGGGGTCGTCTCAGAAAAAGACTGATGTATTTAGCGAGATCGCTGCCTTTGTAGAGAGATAAGTGACCGTTAGTCTTCATTAACTGCTTTTAACATGAGCTTCCTGTTTAGTTAATACTTTTTCGGAAACCTTAATAAGGTATTTGAGAATCTTTCCCACCATTGTGAGGCAATATTTTCTGTTGGATGGAGTGGGGGCTTTAGAATAGACAGACCTAGCTTCAAAGTTTGTTCAGACGTTTACCATCTGTGTGATCTTGAACGAGTTAGTTAATTTCTCTGAGCCTCCATTTTCCCATCCGATCTGTAAAATGGGTAGGATAATGCCCTCTTCACAAGATTGGTGTACGGATTAAAGGAGATAATGCATATAATGTAAATGACATTAATTTACTCTCACACCTCCCCTCCCCACCCTATTTTAAAAGTTTTTAAGTGAAGGTTTTTAAAAAGATGTTCTGACTAACCAAATAATAGGGAATTTCCAAGTGAGGTTTGTTTATGAGCATTATAAACAAACTTAGATAGTTAATTTTTTAACACAGAGGAAAAAGAATGAAAGAAATTAAGTCAAAAATCCAATTTACTTTGTTTAAAAATATTTCAGTTTTAATTTATCTATTTATATCTGGCTTTGTCTGTTTTAGTTAAGGGCTTCATCTCTCTGGCAGACATTTGCTAGCATACTGAGTATATACCATGGTTTGTATTCACATCCTTTAGATAGCTAAAACATTAGAGAAATGAACTGGTTCAGGTTAAAATATCTTGTCTGTTTTAAAAATTTCTTTCTGATTTGATAAATCAAGAAGGGGTCCAAGGAATTGGAAAGCAGCCTAGAGATTTTTGGCAAAGAAGCCCCTATTCCAGTTTGGAACTGGGTACAAATAAGACACTTGTCCCAGATACCCCCTCTCTTTGTGCCAGGTCTTTGCGGCAAAGAAAGGCATTGTTCAAAATCCGCTGTGTTTTTGGGGGTCATATTTGCAGAATAGCCAAATTTTGATCATTCAGGATCAGGACTATGTGAAATACACGTGAAATTCATTTGGACTCTCTAAGTCTTATTTTAACCGCTGGTTTCCACTTCCCCTCATATCAAACAATTTTAAAAACTGCTAAGGGAAAATAAAATACATAGACATGAGATTTTCCCCTTTTACTTTCACTTGACAAGAACTTTGGAATCAGAGGATCAAACAGGAAGAAACAGAGGACCAGGAGACAAAGCCCCGCTAGGGAGAGCCGTGACAGGAACAGTCAACAGGCCTGGAATTATATCCCTGTTCTGCCTCTTATGAGCTAGTTGTGTGATGTTTGGCAAGTTACTTAACCTCTCATCTTGTTTCCTCGGTGGTAACGTGATGAACACAAAAGCAACAGAAACAGATTATTTACTTGCAGATTAATTTGTGAAAATGACTAATTGGTTGGATATTGATATTTTCTGCCTCCAGCTGCTCATATTAATTATTTGCAACTTTTAATGCACCTTAAGAGCATTTTTTAAAAGAACATTCATTAAAAAATTTTTTATTTTGTGAATTCTGGGATGATTTAGCAACTTTTTATGTACCTTCATGTTTTGCCTGTTTGCTTTTCAGATATTTTTATATTTCTAACTTATTTTTAGCCATTTATGAAAATTAATGATGTTAGAAATAAAAGAAAAAATAAAGCCCAAAGAACTACAGAGAAATCAGTAACGGTAAAGCTGTGAGTAATGCCTACTTTTGCCTCTTTTGCCATTATTTCCACAAATTTTATTGCATCATATTTTATTTTTTATTTTTGTGCATAATTTTTGCTGGATATGCCTGAGATAGTCACGTTATTTTAAAAAATGGAATGTGGAATAAAAAGTTGATAAGTATTTGTCTGGACAGTTTTTCAGTATTTGAACATTCCAATAGGTAATGTTGTGCCTTTTTCTCACGTTCACGAATATGCATTTATGTAGCAGGTCCCTTTATTTCATGGTTACTAATAAGGCAAATGGCACAACCGCTGGAAAATGTGCTTAGATTTTTTAAAAAGCAAAGTACTTAGAAAATGAGAAAATAAAGAAAAACTAACATTAAAAATTATAATTAAATATCAAAAAATCATTCCAGTATACATGGACATCATCAATATGTGAATTACTGAGCAGAAACAAGAAATTTTGGACCATTTTACTTTCAGTTCACTTAGAGCTAGAGATAAAAATTTAAGACTCATAAAAAATATTGCCAGAATAGGCAGAATTGGCTAAAAGTAAATAAAATATGTAAAAATCAAAGATGTGGAAAATGCACAAAAATGCACATAAAACTTTGGGTTGCTCTCCAAATTAAAAAACCTGCAAAAATGCATAAAAACTTGTAAAGAATACCAAAACTGCTAAATGATGTACCAAGACAACTAATACATTAATAAAAAAAACAAACACCTATGTCTGGAAGTATTCATTTTTACCTAATTAATCATTTGACCAATTTGTTATTTCAACCAACTGGTTTTAAATTAATTCATGTATAGTCTTAATTTCTTACTTTGAAGAGGGCAACTAAGGATGAAAATAGATGTTTGTAAAGTAACTGGCTCAAAATAGACACTTTTAAAGTGTAGCCCTCCATATTTTTTAGAGGCTCAAAAAACTTGATATCATGTCAAAAAAAGTATAACAAAAAAGTGTAACAAATTGAAATAACCTTTAGTACTGTTGAGGAATAGTTTCTACAAATCATCTTTTATTCAGCATGTCTAATGTTTGCGTACTTAATGAAACTGTTGTCTTTGGCAGAAAGGGAAATACATCTATAGTTGATTCAGTTCTAAAGCTCATTGATTTGCTTGTCAATTTATGCAAAGACTGTTTAGTAAGCCTCATTGGAGGAAGTGTAACCGAAGGCTGTTCCCCATGTCCTCTCCCTGGTCACCCTGCTGTTGGCTTGTGGTGACCGGCACTCATAGCATGTTCTACAGACCCTGATACCATGTGCAATAATATCAGAATTTCGGGTTAGATTTATATTCAGTGATATACACACACATCGGCTATACCAAGTAATATATCATGACTCTTTTCCCTGTTTTTTAAGAACTTTTTGCTTTTTCTATAGTTAATAATGATTTCATTTCCTGCTCCAAAGAGGACTGTCATTCTCTGGGTCTGTTGCCTGGTGTCATCCTGGGAATTCCCTCTGCCCAACTCCTGTCTATTGTTGTATTATCTGTTTTTCAGATTCCATTGCTCCTTCTCTTTTAGGCTTTACTCCCTCATTTTGGTGAAATGTATTCTCTGGTAACATTTTGAGAAAAAAGTCCCTGGGTAGAACTTTTTATTTTTATTTTTTTTGAGATTTTGCATCTCAAAAATGTCCCCAACCTTTTTGGCACAAGGGACCGGTTTCCTGGAAGACAATTTTTCCACAGACAGGGGTTGGGGTGGGGGATGGTTTCAGGATGATTCAAGCACATTACATGTATCGTACACTTTATTTCTATTATTATTACATTTCTCTTGCCACTCACTGATAGGATTTTGATATGAATCTGCAAGCAATTGATTTATTATGGTCTCTGTGCAGTCCAACCTCTCTGCTAATGATAATCTGTATTTGCAGCCACTCCCCAGCGCTAGCATCACCGCCTCAGCTCCACCTTAGATCATCAGGCATTAGATTCTCATAAGGAGCTGCAACCTAGGTCCTTCTTGCGCGGTTTACAGAGTAGCGTTCGTGCTCCTACGAGACCCTAATGCCACCACTGATCTGGCAGGAGGTGGAGCTCAGGCGGTGATGGGAGCGATGGGGAGCAGCTGTAAATGCAGAAGATGCTTTGCTCACTCGCCCACCTCTCACCTCCTGCTGTGCAGCCCGGTTCCTAACAGGCCACAGTCTGGAACCGGTCTGGGGACTGGGGACCGCGGTGATCTTAAACTAACTTTATTTTTTTCTTGTACTTGATTTATGGTTTGCCAAGATATAAGCTTCTTGAGAATTTTTTTCACTCAGCATTTTCAGACTTCTAACATTGGTATAAAAAGTCTAATGTCATTCTGTTTTTATTGTATATAATTTTTTTGTTCTCTGGAAGCTTTTAAGATCTTCTCTTGATTGTTAAGATCCTGGCAAATCCACGATAACATGCCTGAGTGGGGCATATGTCTTTTTTTTTAATAATATGTCTTTTTTGTTTGTTATGCTGGGCACTCAGGGGGCCTTTCCAATCTGGAGCCTGGGAAATTTTTCTTATATTATTTCTTTGATGATTTTCTTTTTGTCACATTCTCTAGTCTCTCTTTTTGGAATTTCTTTTTCTTGAAATTGCACTTCCTGAATAAATTATCTCACCTTTTCTATTATATATCCTTTGAGTTTTTTATTCTACTCTTGGGGAGACTTTTTTGACTTGCCATTTTAACTTTTTGCTGACTAACAATATTTAGCTATTTTTAATATCCAAGAACTCTTTCTTCTTCTCTGATTATTCTCCTTACATAGCAACCTGTTCTTGCTTCACGGTTTCTTTGACATTTTCTCTATTAGAGAATCTGACTTCCCTCTTGTTTATTTGTTTTGGTCTCTCTTGTTTTGCGTGGAAGCTTTCCTAAAACGTCTAGTGATCTTTTGCTGACTCTGCATGTGCAAAGTGTAGGAACTAAAAAGCTAATCGTTAGTGTATGTGGGTGTTGCTTCTCTCTAATGGGATCTAGTTGCTAACTGTCCTTTTCATTAGTGACACAAATGTCAGAATCTATAGATCTTTTCAATAGATTGGCAGGTCTGAGGAGAATCCTCCAATTTGCTGCCTGAGGTTTTCGAGCTGGGCTGCTGGTGTTTAGAGGCGGGTGGGAAAGGGAGCCTAAGAGCACCACTGTTCAGTATTTAGTCTGATGGCCTCCTGAGTGTCTGTGTTTTTGTTTCTGGAGTCCCCTGAGTTCAGTTTCTCCAGAGACCATACCGCCTGTCTCCAGTGGGGGCAGGGCTGACTCTAACCCAGACTTCAAATACTCCCTCTGCTCTCAGCCTCCCTCCTCACCCTGCCTTCTTGGTGTTTCCAGTACCTGAGCATGTCCGGAGTTTCACAGGGTGACTTCGTGGCTTCTCATCCATAGCGCCATCTAGAGACACTTTCATCCTCCTGCACTCTGTTGGGTCCATCCTTTCTCCACGTATATATTGCAACATAAGGTTATAATGTCTCCTAATGCTATTGAAGATAGAGTTTGTGTTTCAGTTTCTCATTCTACTTACAGTTTAGGGTGATTTTTGAGAGGGTAAGGAGTTAGAAATGTCTTTACCATCTTGAAACGTGAAGACTCTGATGCTAACTTTTACATCAGAATATATCAGGAATGAAAAGTTGCTCTCTGTGGCTATACAGATTCATACATTAAAGAAACCCAGAAAACTCTCTTTTTCTTTTTACAATAATTGGGTTTGGTGTTCATGGAATTTTGAACTTGTGCTGACTATTGAATCCTTTTATTTGCCTTAGACTGTCAACATCAAACATTAGCCAAAGATACCAAGTATTTCTGGGAGGAGAATTGGCGACGAGGGAAACAGAGCCTTCTGGTCAAGGACCTTCCACTGTGTGGGTTTCCCTCTTGGAGGTCAGTGCCTCGTGCTGCTTGTGATAATTTACAAGAGCTAACTCTCATCATCTTTGCTTCTTTCTAATCTCTTAATCTGGTGCACAAAAATTGGCTTTATAATTATTTCAGGCTGTGAACCCTAGCTCTGTGCCTTATAAACTTTGTGAACTTGGGCAAGTTAAACAATTTTACAACCTCGGTTTCCTTTCTCATCAGTTGGGCAAAATAATACCAGAGGTATTGATATTAAATGAACTAAAAAAATTCACACTTAGTGAACAAACATTTCTTGAACTCCTTTCAAGTGCCAGGCATAGTGCTTATTGATGCAAAGATGAATAAGCCAACAGTCCTGGATAACAGTTACACAGAGGAGGAAGGCCCAGGAGCAGATGATTAGGGGCTTAAGTGGAAAGTGCTGGGATAGGGGGACGCATTATGGGAGTGCAGTCATGAGCACCTCACGCAGCCCTGGGGTGTGGAGCAATGTCAGGGTGCTCTCTCGAGCGTGCTGCCTGAGACTTGAGCATCAGATCTTAAAAGAACAGCAGGAGTTACCCTGGTGTAGAGGAAGTAAGAGACTATCCATGTTATGGGGACAGCAAGCAAAGACTACAGAGGCCAGAATCGGCACTGTTTGTACAGGAAGGTGAACGTGATTTAGTGCCAATGAATTGCCTAACAAAGATTTCAACACTCCGGGAATGGTAGTCACATCCTGAATGTGGTCTTCTTAAAAATTCAAGGGGGCCGGGCGCGGTGGCTCACGCCTGTAATCCTAGCTCTCTGGGAGGCCGAGGCGGGCGGATTGTTTGAGCTCAGGAGTTCGAAACCAGCCTGAGCAAGAGCGAGACCCCGTCTCTACTAAAAATAGAAAGAAATTAATTGGACAACTAAAAATACATAGAAAAAATTAGCCGGGCATGGTGGTGCATGCCTGTAGTCCCAGCTACTCGAGAGGCTGAGGCAGGAGGATCGCTTGAGCCCAGGAGTTTGAGGTTGCTGTGAGCTAGGCTGACGCCATGGCACTCTAGCTGGGGCAGCACAGTGAGACTCTGTCTCAAAAAAAAAAAAAAAAAAAAAAATTTCAAGGGGTTCTCAATTCTTGGAGGCAAGATGTAGAGATATCAGTCATATGAGTCAGGTACAGCCACTGTGGGATGTATGAGTGTGTGTGCACATGTGTACATATACACACTGACACATGGATGTGTGTGCATGAGTGTGTGTGTAGGTGTGAGTGTGTTCTGTCATCTTTGGCTGATTTACATTGGGTTTCATTAGGAAGCCAGTTTCTTCCTCTTTGCAGTTTCAGTTTGACCTCTGCCATTAGTATATTAGATTAGGATATAATCTAATATGTGGGCATATATTATACACACAAATATACACTAACGTGGCCTATTAGGTTACACTCTGTTGGACTTCTCTATGAACTCTCTGTATAATTCTCTATGAAAATGGCTGTCATGTTCTATGAAACTCCTCTTGCTCAGACTGATACCACAAAGGAGACTTTTTCTTAGCAGTGAGCTATGTTTGCCTATTCCTGAATTCCCTGACTAGGTATTCCTGCCAAGGGCTGTGATGGAATTGAGACATAACTCCTTCATTTGAGGCATACAGTGAATTCTAGCTCAATATTACAATAAAACTCTGCTGCTGAGGTTAACACGGATTTTCTTAATTATATCTCTCACAAAAGGGGATGAATTAATCACCTATAAGTTCTCAGTCTTCTCTATTAGAATCAGAGATGAGTGACGTGGACATCACAAGAGTTGCTCTATCAGTGGTTGTGGCTCTGCTTTTATTTTCCATGAAGAGCATAATGTGGATTGATCATGCTGGGCTTAGCTTATTTCAGAATAATGGTAAACATTTCTCTCTTGAAGTGTATCTTTAAAATGATGATAAAAATCTTAAAGGTTAATATGGCCCACATCATGGTTATTCCCTTGGGAAGGTGGAATCTGGTGCCAAGGCTGCTTTAGATCCTGAAGCATGGTCTATTGGATATTCTCAATTCATTTCATCCTTGAAAGGGCAAATTCCACTGTGGAAAGCTCCCAGTCATGTCTTATGAATGACACATGGAATATCATTTTAACTTACCTATGAGGTGTCACTAAGAGGTAATGAGAAGCATTTTCTTGGATGCCTCGTAAAAATAGTTCTAAAGGTAGCTTAGAAAGGAGTTTCAGAAATGTTTTTTAACATTAATTAAATCACTTTTTAGTTTATTCATTTGCTCATTTATTCATCAGATATTTATCAAGGGCTAATTATTATTATTATTCTGATACCGTATTAGGTGCTGAGAATAAAAAAGGTGAGTGAGACAGAGCTCTGTTCTTTGATGAACACTCAGTTCATTTCAGGTGGGGGGAAATGGAGAGACATAGAAGAAATACATGAAGTAAGGTCAGGTAAGTGCCATGTGTTAGGTATATTATTATGTCATATGTATTGTATTCTACTCAACAGTGACCTGTTCCTGGGTTGTTAGGGTGGACTGCACAGAGAAAGTAAGGATTTCCTTCCAAGCTGACTCTCCTGAAGAACTAGACTTTGTTGGGAATATCTAAGTTATGCCTTTTTTAAAAAGACAGTATCATGACTTTACGGATGTATTTACAGTGACATAATTAGTACTAGATATTTTAAATGGTGTACTGATAGAAAGAAAGATTTCTGGACAAATTAAGAAAGAAAGTCATTTGTGCTCCCTTTCTTTTAGAAATAGTAATTTCTATGATTATTTTCCTAGGATAAAAGTGGACATAAAAATCCTTTTTGGATTGTTCAAATAAGAGTTGTAATTGCTATTATTTTTAAGTGTACCCATTAATGCTTCAAATCAGCTATGAAACACAAGTTATCAAAAGGACTAAGTGGTCCTTGAAGCCATTTTTTTTTTCTTGTAGCAAAGAATTCACCAGTTGAGACTAAACAAAAGAAATAGCAATAAAAATGACCAAAAAGCACAGTTTATTGCATTTTTTTAGGGAAATGCTATTTTATTACTTTGGGGTAAAATGGAGAAGCAACAACCCATTTGCCAAGTGAAAATGATTTAAAAACAGTTATAAATTTGTTATTTACTCCTGTTGGTCTTGTTTCCATTGTTTCATTTCTTTCTACACAACTTTCTTGTGTGGAGATAAATGTCATCCTAACCTATGATAGATATAATAAGACTAAAATTTGTTCACCAATCATAACATTTTGGAGGTGAAATATTGCCTCCTGGCCAACACCAGAATTGGTTGTAGCTAGTGCTAGGCTCTCCAGGGATTAAAAAAGATGCACAAAACCTAGGTCCTTCCTTAAAGAACTTCCCGTCTAGCTGGAGAGGCAAGAATTAATGTGGGTCTCAACAATTTAATGATATTGCCACATTCATGTTAAAAGCTTGCGGTATCCCTGTGGCTCTCTCATGCATAAGCTCCTAGAATACTGAAACTCTGAGAAACCTTTCAAGGCTGACTTAAGTTAGTATAATGTATTCATTTAACTAAAAAGTATGGCCCTAACCTTTGCCAGACACTGAGTTAAGCCCTTGCCCTCATGGAATTCATGTGTTAGCAGATCGAAGGAATAAGTGTATGAGGCGTGGTTTAAGCTTCTTGTCCATGAGCCAACATGCATTAAAATTCAGTTTCATAAAAAGTGATTTTTAGGGCAGAGCTGCAGGAGAAATAAGCATAATGACCTTGAAGTTCTAAAACTAGACCCAATTCATTATGAATTCTTTTTTTTTTTTTTTTAGAGGACACATATTTAATGAGGCAGTGACAGTGGCATCGTTACCACTGGGCATCCCTCAGGCCAGCCTGGTCCCACGCTAAGGAAGCAGCCTTGCATGTACTTTTCTTTTTCTTCTTTTTTTTTGAGACAGAATCTCTCTCTGTTGCCCTGGCTAGAGTGCCGTGGCATCGGCCTAGCTCACAGCAGCTTCAAACTCCTGGGCTCAAGGGATCCTCCTGCCTCAGTTTCCCGAGTAGCTGGGATTACAGGCATGCGCCACCATGCCCGGCTACTTTCTTTTTTTCTATTTTTAGTAGAGACAGGGGTCTCGCTCTTGCTCAGGCTGGTCTAGAACTCCTGACCTCAAGTAATCCTCCTGTCTTGGCACCCCAGAGTGCTAGGATTACAGGCGTGAGCCACCGCGCCTGGCCTGTACTCTTCTATAAGGTGCTGGCTGGGTTCTCCCTACCGTGCTGTGGACGCACAGAAAGATCCACACGTGGGCCCGGCGCGGTGGCTCACGCCTGTAATCCTAGCTCTCTGGGAGGCCGAGGCGGGTGGATCGCTCAAGGTCAGGAGTTCGAGACCAGCCTGAGCAAGAGCGAGACCCCGTCTCTACTAAAAAATAAAAAATTAGCCGGGCATGGTGGCGCATGCCTGTAGTCCCAGCTACTCGGGAGGCTGAGGCAGAAGGATTGCTTAAGCCCAGGAGTTTGAGGTTGCTGTGAGCTAGGCTGACGCCATGGTACTCACTCTAGCACGGGCAACAAAGTGAGACTCTGTCTCAAAAAAAGAAAGATCCACACGTGATTCTGTTTAAAGACTTTGTCACCCAGATGGGCAGGTGGGGAAGAGATGTTGGGTAGGTTAAAAAAAGGGCCCAACCCTTTGTCCAGGAAATGCCATTGTGTTTTTTTCTACAGACACAGTGATTTATAACTGGAATAATGTGAGGTTGATTACACAGGAGGTTTGGGAATGGCCAGTATTCATACAACAGAAATGGCTTGGATGTGGAAATCTCCCAGGATGGGACAGCTAAGTTTACATGCCACAGACGCCTGTGACCACAGCTCTGAAGTACCTCCTGACATGTTATCGAGTTTCAGGGTCTACACTGTGGCCTGAAAGAAATGAGTGTTTATAATGACATGTTTTCACATATGTTTTCCTGACTGCTATATTGTTTAGACACATGCTGTATGGGAAAAAAAAATATGCTTGCCAAGAAAATTAACTAAAAGATTTTGTTGTTAAAAATGACCAACAGACTCGGAGCCTGAAATCTAGTGAGAGATGTGGGTCGTGAGAGGTTAACCAAGCTAGTCTTCAACATTAAGCAAAAAAAAATCTCCTCAGATACTTTCTTAGGTCCCTACGCTAGTTTTTTCGGCAAACCCACCCCACGCACAAACGTAACATTCTTTGCAAACCTTGAACAATAGCCACTGTAAGAAGATCACACCTCGTGGCACGTTTTTGCTCAGGAGAAGGCAGATTTGTGGATGGCTTGGCCTGCAGCAGTTTTCAGCCAGTTTAGTGCTGTGATTGACATGTACAAATAGTTCCTCTAGTGGCAGCACAATTAGGTATCCCGGCTGCTGTGTGTGTACGCACGGCCCAGAGCCTGAGCAAGGTGCTCAGGAGGCCGGGATGGGTGAGGCCGATGGGCTTCCTCCTTTTGTTCCCATTAAACCTCTTTCTTACAATCTGCCGGAAAGACAAGCTTTATATTGAGAAGATTATGCCGAATCCCACTCTGTAAGCAATGAGGTAGTAACTTAACACTCTTGCGACATGCTTTGGGCTTAACTTGCCGATTCCTCATTCAGCGATGTTTGGTGCATCTCAAGAGACCAGAGAAGTCCAGAATACTCCAAAGTCAGCGTGTAACGGAACGCTGCTTGTGGCAAATCTAGACGAAAGATCCCAAGTGGTTAAATTGTTTTTCTCTTGCCAAACACTCCTCAGACATTAAAGGTACAGAAGTAGAAACAAGAGTATGGGCCCGAAAGCCCCCGGGCTTCTGGAAGGCCTACTAAGCAGGTACCAGGGCCATGCCAGGGAGGTGCTTAAAAGGATTTTGTTGCAATTCCCCACTATTCTTTTATTTTCCCCTAAGAGCAGACCCCAAATTGGAATCCCTTCTTAGGCACATAAGTCACCCACTCTGTCTTATCTGGAATCTTCTCTCATGTTTACAGATTAATGTAAATGGGAGAGGAGGTGGCTTTGCCTTGGAGTTTGTCTTTATTTTCTGCATGTTTGGCCTCTGACATAATTACCTTTTCTAATGTAATAAGCGTATGGAGTTACTTTTTCTAAGCACGACTGCAGGGTCAGAGTTTATGTTTCCTTTAATAAGATTACAAAACTTCTTAAAGTTGAGAGAGAATTTCCCTCATGTGATAAAAAAAATTCCTGAGAGGTGTTTGAGTTTTTTTTTTTTGGATGCAAAGACTTGAACACAATGTTTTCATTCTCATTAAAATACCGGTGTGTAATTTAAACTATTGTTCGTCGGACAGTTTACATCCATAGGAAATGTTACAGTGTGTCCTCGTCTCTCTTCCCCATTTTAGAGATGGGAAACTTTATTAGGAAATATTCTGGCAGTTGTTTTCAGATTTTATTTTTACCCCAAACATCCAAATATAATTATGTATTTTAAAATATATGTAAAAATGCAATTTGAAAGCAACTCTTCAAATTCATTTTATTAGAATGGCATATAAATTCCAAATACCTGTACAGAAATCTAAGCTTGTAATAACAGCTGATTTGGAGGTGATTTTTTTTTTCATGTGGTATAATAGAATTCTTTGCCTTATAAAATAACTTTCCACAGAGTTGATTTAAGTAGCATTCCCACCCAGTATGTTTAACAGAGGGTTATGAATATAAAAAATTCCTCAGCATTTTGATGTGCATTTAACGTCTTAAGAACATTTCTACTGAGTGAAGTAAGGCATTTCTATATTTGTATTTCATTCAACGGATATCTTTAAGGTACTTTCTATGTGCTGAATCCTGGACTCAATGCTGAGTGTGCTATTATGACATACGCTTGTCTTCGAGTCCCGTGGGGAGGCTGGCATGTAAACTGGATTTACTGTTCAGCAGGATACAGGTTGTGGTAAATTATGACCAGGGTTTTAGGAGCACAAAGGGAGGCATCTAAATCAGTCCAGAGGAGAAAAGTGGGCTTCTTAAAAGTGGTGATATTTGAGCTTGGTCTTGAAGGATGAGAAGGAGTTAACCAGTTGAGAAAGGAGAAAGAACATTCTATTATAGAGAACAGCATGTAGGAAGACTCCTTAAAATATGGAACATCATGACACTGTCTGGGACCTTCATGTGTGATCAAGAAGGTGAACTTGGGAGAGTGATAGAAGATAATAATAATCTCTCTTGGTTTTATTCCTATTCACTGGTTACTCTTTCTCCGTCTCTTTGGCTGGTTCCTATTTTTATCCCTAAGTTCTTAACTTCAGAGATTCCAGGGGCTCAATCCTTGGTCCTCTCCTCTAGCCACACTCACATCTTAGTGATTGCATTTAGTCTCACGGCCTTCTGCCATGTGAAGGTACGACGTCCCTCCCCTCTGGAGGACACAGCAGCAAGGTGGAAGCAGAGAGTAGCCCTCACCAGAAAACCGAACCCGCAGGCACCTTGATCTTGAACTTTCCAGCCTCCAGAACTGTGAGAAAATAAATTTCTTTTCTTTATGAATTACCCAGTCTCAGGTGTTTGGTTGTAGCAGCACAAAAATACACTAAGAAATTGGACTAAGACAGAGCTATGCCAACAGCTCTCAAATGCGGATATTCTAGCCTAAATACTCTTCCAAACTCAAAACTTGCAAACCATGATATCTTTTCAACACTCTATCTGGGTACCTAATAGATCCTTCTGCTGTCTAACTACCATTTATTAGTCTTTTTATGTACCAGGAACTCTCCTTTAATCCTCACCCATAATACTGCAAGATATATGATCATTTCTCCCACTTCTAGATGAGAAAACAAAACTTAGCTCAAATAACTTGCCCAAGATTTCATAGGTCATAAAAACTCAGAGCTGCTGGGCTCTGAATCTGTGCTCTTAATAGCAACTTTGAACTACTAGAGAAGTAGGCAGGTTCTTGAAGGGCATTGTGCATTCTTGAATTTTCTCCTGAAGTACAAGGATGGAGTTGAAAAAATTTTCAGCAGATGGAATAAACTTAATGTTTTCCATGGAATGTGGGCTCGATAATGTTGTCTACCCTTAAACGATCACATCCTAACCCCCAAAACCTGTCAATGTGTTACTTAGGCTGGTCAAAAGAGTTTTCCAGGTGTGATTAAATCAAAGATCCTGAGACCAGGAGAGTGTCCTGGATTATCTAGGGGGGGCCCAGTGTAACCCTAAGAGGAAGGCGGGAGGACATAGTCAGAGGGAGAAGACGTGAGATGGGAAGCAGAGGCGGGAGCGACATGCTTGGAAGGTGGAGGAGGGGGCCAGGAGCCCAGGGATGTGAGCAGCTGCTAGAAGCTGGAAAAGGCAGGGAAACTTCCCTAGAAGCTTCCAGAAAGAATGCAGCCCTGCTGACACCTCGATTTAGCCCCAATAAACTGATTCTGGACTTCTAATCTCCAAAACTGGAGGATAATTTGTATTGTTTTAAGCCACTAAATTTGTGGGAATTTGTTGCAGCAGTAATGGGAAACTATTACAGGAACCCCTTCCCGTTTCTTGAAATTAATAGAGAATTGATAAAGATCAGGTTTATCCCTAAACCAAGGATTAAAGCACCTATTATTTGCAACTGCAGATATTAATATATGTATCTTCACTCAGTCAAGTCTCTCTTTGTGCATATGTACCAAATCTCTTCTATGTGCTAAAGATATAAAGATGCATAAGACATATTTCCTGTCCTCCCAAGGGGCCAGAATAGCTTCAGATGTCTGTGTCCTGATCAGTACCCATTAATGAATTAGCTTTAGGAACTGGGTTATTGAGTTAAAATGTGTTGAACTAGAAGGTACTAAGTTTATACCAGCCCATTTTTTGAAGACAGTTTTTTCTCCTCCATGTGATTTGCAGCTGCATCTCCCTGGTTGGCCCATGCTGAGTTCACAGCCGGGTGGGCAGAGCCTGGCTCCTCACACCGCCCCTCAACTCTGGATTCTCTGGCTCCAACCCAGGAGGCCCAGAAGACCCAGGAGAGCTGATAACACCCCTTACTGACATTCAACAAAATTGAGTTAGACCCAGAGCATCTTTGACTGCTCATAGAAGCTTGGAAAGGTTAAGACAAATAGAAAAGCCCACCAGGGAAGAACTTATCTGGGAGAGATTTCAGGCTGGTCTTACCTTATTGGAAGGGGAACGTGTTAGAGGAGGAAACCTATGAACACATTCAACACAGCTGGCTTCAGACATAACATTTCCAGTGAATCGTGAGCGACTGTGAAACAGTCTCAGGGCCCAACATCTAATGCTAAAGAAAAGGGAGGAAAGTGTCCTTCGGTATGAGCAAGGTTTAAAAAAGAAGTAAAGCATAGAGTTTTAGGAGGTGGCTATGACAGGACTGTGACACATAATTTAGCAGGTCTTCAAAGGCAGCGTTGGAAAGAGCAAACTCTAGGGTTATGAGCAGTAAAACCGAAGGAATGCAGGCGTGGTGTGAGGAAGGAGAAAACCTGACGGCCCAAAGCTTACGGAGCTGGGGTGGTGTAGGGATGAGAAGGCTGAGGGTGTGACGGATGGGACTCCAGGATGCTGAAAAATAGGGTGAGCCTTAAATATCCCACAGGCCAGGGAAAGCCACTGAAAGATTTTGCAGTTTTTATCCATTACGTTGCATTTGGCTTAATGCACTCACAACTTTATCCCACGTGCCGGCTACTCAGAGTCACGAGGGAAATTCTTTCCATCCACCTCTGGATTTAAATGTGCAAGGGAGCATGTGTCATCTTCCTCATGGCCCACGGAGGAGGCACGTTTTGCACTGCATTGTCACCTCTGTATAGTCCCCCTCCAACAAAAGAACAGCTCACCTCCTCCCTGGACAGACAGCCTGGCTCAGTAAGAGTGACTCGTAGGGCTCACGACAGTGTTACTGAAGATTAGGCTAGGCCACCAGAGTTTGTTGGGAGGGTGGGGAAGGGTGGGGGTGTGAAGGGGCTCATGCTCCATCATTTGGTTGTACATCTACTCTTGACACCCTTCTCCATGGGGCAAGAGGGGGTTTATCTGTACTGCAGTAGACTCGTGTGTTAAATAGGAATAGCTGCTTTTTCTTCTCCAAAGGTGAAAACTAGATAGCGTAGCCCCAGAACAATGCACATATAGAACCAAGTAGATGAGAGATGAAGGGAATGTTTTTTCTTAAGTTCTTGGAGTTTTTCTGATAAAGATGCCATCAGATAAGAAAGTGATTTTTCTTTTCTTTTGCAGTCTGAAGAATGTCATTAATCTAGGACTAACTTGAACTCTTCAGACGGATCACATCATCCTGGGATTCTAGGACACCTCCCTGAACTTCTTCCCATTGAGTGCTTGAATTTGAATGCAGAGGTGGCTCTAGAAGATGCCTGAAGACAGCACTTTGGAAGGCGGTTAACTCTGGGCTGCCAAAAGTTCAGCCACATGCTGAGCTAGCTTAGAGATAGGAACCCAACTAATGTCAACATTTCCCTTCTTGGCATCATTTATAGTTGATAAGGAGTTAAATTAAGTTTGTTTGTTACCTCCCAGCCCAGTCCCAACTTATGAGAGAATTTAGTTTCACAAAAGCAAATTGAGAGAAAACAGAATTGCATTAATATAATAACAGTGCCTTTAGTCTTGGGTCATCTTGAAGATTCAATTTCAGAATGTTTTAGCATAAACACATTTCTAAGATTTCCCAATGCCAGCCAATATAGTCCTTTTGGGAGAAACCAAATGTGCCCAAATGAAATAGCAGTAAATGCAACAGAGAAATTCTCATAGAAGATAAACTATTGCAAAAAGATGTATACTATATATATTTTTACTATCAGTTTTGTCCAGAGATTCAGCAAAAATAGTTCGAAATAAAGTGAGACAAAATTTAAACCATTGCACTTTTGATTAAAAGATGCTCAAAATCATTTATAATAATCTTTCCATCTTCACAAGGGAGTCAACTCTGGTTTGTGCTTTTCAGTATGGCCCTTGTGCACGTCCCGGCAAAGGGCTGACATAAATAGCCAGAACCAGGCACATGCTGAGTGGCATTCTCAGTGTGGCTTGAAATCCTTTCTGCTTGTTCCCTCTGTGGTTTCTTCAGAAAAAAAGTGGGGGATGGCTGTGCCCCTCTACTCAGTAGGGACAGTTAGGTGTTCATAGACTCTTGAGTTAAGATTGTCCATTTTTATCCAACTGTAATTCAGCAAACACTTACTGAACTCTTTCCCTTGAACAGATGTTTACTCTTGTTTGTGCTGTGGTTATAGTGATGCAGTGTGGTCTCTTTCCTCAAGGATTTCACAGTGTCTTGGAGGAGACACATCAGTCACCCAACAATAGCCATGGTGAAGGAACTGGGTGCTGGGGAGGCCAGGGGGATGATTTGTCTTGGTAGTGGGGAGCAGAGGAAGAGTTCCTGGAAAAGCATCCAGAGGAGGCCACACCAGAGCTGATTCAAATACTCTGAGTTGTAAATGAATAAGATAGAATAAGCCTAAACCTTAGTTCCCAGTGGGAAACATTTGTCTGTCTTACTAAGTGAAGGATTGTGACTCAAAAAGAGAAATGTGTCTAAACATTGCTTTACTGGTTTCCCATCCCCAATCTTGCTTCTTCCTTCTTTTAGTCCAGGGAGTTACATACCCACTAAGAAGAAGCCAGTCATCCGAAGTGTCAGGAGGTCATTTTTTAACTCATGACTGCACTGGTTTGAGAGTCTGTTTTCTTAGGGGAAATAATTTTCAAGGAGATCATAGAGACGATACTACCTGCATTTGTATAATACTCTTAGAAAGTACGTCAATGGGCATGATATTATTTGGCTAATACACGACTCATCCTTTCAGTGGCTGGAGCCAATCTTTTGCAGGCAAAATTTCAGAGCCATAGCCACTGTTACGAGTTAAATTCTGTCTCCCTCAAATTCATAAGTTGAAGTCCTTACCCTAAAATGTGACTTTGTTTGGAAATAAGGTCATTGCAGATGTAATTAGTTCAGGTCATACTGGAGTAGAGTGGGCTCCTGATCCAATATGACCACAATCCTTATAAAAGGGTGAAATTTAGACACAGACACTCATAGAGGGACGGCAATGTGAAGAGACACAGGGAGAGGATGGCCACCTACAAGCCAAGGAGAGAAGCTGGAACAGATCCTTCCCTCAGTCTTTAGAAGGCGCCAACCATGCCGACACCTTGATTTCTGACTTCTAGCCTGCAGGACTGTGAGAAACACATTTCTGTTGTTTAAGCTCCCTAGTCTGTGACACTTTGTTACAGCAGGCCTAACAAACTCATACCCATTCTGGGTTCCAGCAGAGGGGATGGGTCTATCGAAAGGTTGCCCCATTCTGTCAGAACTGCTGGCTTTCCTCTGTGTGCCAGGAAGGGACTCAAGACTTTTTCCCAGAGATGCCACACACGGGCTGTGAATTCAGTATGGCCTGACATGGAGACCTTTAGTTTTTTAAAAAAATAGTACTGGAGGAGGATAAAAACTCACAGATTAGCTTTCTTTTATTTTGTGGAATGTTGGACAGGGAAGAAAAAGAGAAAGAAACAGTCCTCAGGGCACTTTAATAATACTTACTTTTAACCAGCAATGAAAAGAATTCATAAGTTATCGATGAGTTATTTTTAAGGAGAGAAGGTATTTTTGTGAATTTCCTTTTCAAATGACCAAAAAACCCAAATAAACCCGAACACTTTTACTTTATTTTCTTGAAGATTTAGTAGCACACTCTGATCTTCGTCTCAACTCCCCCTCTTTATTTTTTACTTTTTCTCTGAATTTCGACCCTTAATGATCAGTGTTCTTTAATTCTATGCTTGTTTCTGGTTACCCAAGAGTTACATAATGTACTTTTCCTTATTGGCAAAGGCGTGTATATTTGTCTAAGGGACAGATTATAACATGATTCCACTTTTTATTCTGTAATGTGATAAGCTGTTATTAGTATTAATAAAGACTATGCATCATGGAATTTGAATTTTGAATATGACCTAGTGGGAAGCAAGCTGAAAAGAAATATGATGTCTAGAATGAGTATTGGACTTAAGAAAATCAGAGCTTGAGTGCAAGCTCGAATGCTTTCTACCTCTGAAACTGTGAACTAATCTCATAATAACACTGAACATTGCTCAAAGCTACAAGATGGTGATCTCCATATGTTTATTCTGAGAATTAAAATTAGATAATGTACATTAAATTATCTGGCATGATACCCACACATGGGTACATCCAAAAAAACATCTATTGGGAATTTGTTAAATTGAAAGCTCTGTTAGAGTAATAAATGGACGTTATTTGTGCTCTAGTTCTGTTTTTAAACAGCATGTTCCTCCTCAAACTTGAAAGCTACTTAAAGTTAAGTAAAAAAGACTTAACCCATAATCTATTTTCCAAGGCACTTAGTTTTAGGAAGTCATTTAATATTTATTGAGGGTTTACTGTGTACCAGAGAGTTTATTATCTATTATGTCATTTGGTCCTTATCAAAATCCAAAGAGAAAGACACTATCATTAGTCCCAAGATGAAACTGAAGCTTAGAGAATAAATCTAAGTGCACAGTTCCCAGCCAGAAAGGGGAGAACTGGCTAGGAAGAGAATTCAAACCAAGGTGGTATGACACTGAGACCAAGCTTTTAACCTCTGTGTTAGGCTGCCCCCCGATAGTAGAAAAATTATCCAAACCACCACTACCCCTCTCATTATCAAGAGGATAGCCTTTGGATGAAGTGTTTTTAACTGAGAACGATAACCAGTGAAAGGGTTTAGATTTATTATTACTGCAGCATAAAGAATGAAGAACTCTCAGAGATCACTGTTGTCTTTAATCTCTTCTTGAAAGAAAAATCTTGGAAAAGGATAAATGAAAGTGAACGATGCCCAGCCTTGGGAGAGAAATGGTTTCCCACATCCGAGATGACTCATGTCTTAACCTTTTTGTTCTAATTTCTCTCTTCGTACATATCCTAGGATCCACTCTCTGGAAGATGGCTCCGTGGTAGACACCGGGCCAACACACACAGACATTATCCATTTTAGAAGAGACGTGTACTCTGCTTTTAAATGGTCACTTTCCCCAAAGTTTCCCATATTTCTTTCCCCCTGAGAATACACTGTCTACCATGAAGTAGGTCAGCAAGCAGAACTATTCTACACAGTAAAAATGGTAGGTTGGTTCTGTGGAGTTTTGCCACGTTGACTACAGTGAATTGATCCTAGGCACTGGGGACACCTATAAAGTCCTCCTGGGACTGTGGCGGTCCTCAAGCGATGCTGGCTTTGCAGTGTGGCATATGCAGGGCTGATCACTGCCCAGTAATCAGGGGCTCTCTCGGTTAACTTTGTCTTGTTGATTTGGTTCATTTTGCCTTAGACACATTTTTCTCCCCAAGATCATCTCTACAAACCCCAGTGCTGAGAAGAATGAATCCCAATAAAGCCCAATAAATCTGACAGAAAAATGTGGAGCTGGAGATCCACGCAGACCATGAGGACTGTCGCATTAAAGACTCCTGGGGATTTTTTTTATGACTTTTTTTTCCTCCCTCTAATGCTTGGTCTCTTGCTTCCATAAATTGTGCAGGCTGGCTTTTCATTAACTCAGAGAGCTGAAATAATTCTTTGTAAAGAATTCTTTAGTCACACATGATTCAAAAGTTCACCAAGATCAAAGCCAGCCTGCTTTGTGGCGGGCCTAACACCGTATATTTCATGTAAACGGTGTGGCTTGCTGCATTCGCGGCTGGAGCTGTTCCAATTTCACACCCCTCTGCAGATAATGGGACCCTCTGATACTGTCCCCGGCACAAGGGGCTGCTCTCTGTTCCCATCTCCCTCAGGAGCCTGTGCAGATGCTGTCTGTACGGGCCAGTGAAGTCATCCTGACATCCCCTCAACATTATCTGAAATTTTATGAAGCATGGGAGACATTCCTGGCCCTCGGGGGTCTGGAGTGGTGGGTGGGGGGCTGGGGAATGGAGCAGAGAAATGCTTCATTGTTCAAGCCTTCTCTGTCTCCCTTATTTTCCCTTCAGGAGGGCGGGATGTATTAAAGAGGCCCAAAGGTGAGATTAATGTAAACCAAGAACAACAAGAACAGACAGTCTTCCTTCTTGGGGATATTGCTCTCTTGTTCTTAGGCTGTCTTATGTCCTTACGTTTTTCATTTAAAATATATGGGCACAGGAGGAAATGATGTGTGAGAGACATGGGAGAAAGAGCTTGACAGTTGGGCTGTAACAATAACAGCTCTGGAATAATAGAGGGCCTTTCAAGGGGCTGGCCACTTCCAAGCATCCCCCCCACCGTGGGCAGAGGCACAGGGCCATTAAGAGACACGCCACACACACAGACGGAAGCAGGGATAGAAAAACATGAAGGAGAGTAAATTCTTCATGATGCAGAAGAGGGAAAAGGGTGTCTGGCAGGTGATCCCCAGGGGCTCATGGTGACTGTTTACCGTGTGCCTGTTGGTCGCTGCATTGATTGATTGATGGCTACTGAAGTCGGTTTCGAGAAGAGGCCATGGAATTCGTGAATATTTGGTCCCATGGGTGGTTAGCAGTGGCTGTGCTATCTGAGAACACACTTCCAGGGGTCTGAAGGAGGCCCATAAGTGAAGGACAAAGACAGGAAATGATGGGCAGGGAAAGGATGTACCAGAGACAAGGAGAGGGAGCAGTCCAGGAAGAGAGGTGGGGAGTCGCCAGTTGTCTGCAGGTAACAAGGGCGTCCCCACCTAGCACATTGTGGTGTGTTGAATGGGACTGGCAGTTCTGGTTCTGTTTCTCAAGGATTTCAGCAGTCCAGGTAACAAGACCTTTCCATTCTACCACAAAATTCAAACCCTAAACAGAAAAGTTTGGTTCTGGGTCATCCCTTCCTCTGTCATGCATGATGCGGAGTTGATTACACGCTATCTTCCTGCTTCGGTTTTCATATTTCCGTTATGCAGATCATATTAGTTGCCTAGGCTTATTTTATCGGGATGTTAATGAATACAGTAACATAGGGAGTAATTCAAACTTTCAGAAAAATGCACTGTTTGCCAACATGGTGGAAATATTGACAGTGAATTTTGAAAAACGAAAACTGGTTTTCTATTACTCTCAGCATTAGCTCATATATCACAGAAGTTGCAAGTCAGCCTCCCCTCCGTCGTCCATAAGGAGCAAAATATATTTTCAAAAATGGAAGCATCTGGTTAAATATTAAATAGGAGAGTCATTCTTCTGAGGTCTCGCATTGCCAGCACTTAGGTAGCAGTTAAGTAAGATGGCGGTTGACTTTGACGGCCGTGCATTTATGGTGCTGTATAAATAATAACTGACAGCAACTCCGTGGCAATCTTTCCACCAGTTTTGCCCCTCTTTGCACTTTCCTCAGCGGTTTATGCACACACACACTTTGCCTGACCATCATAATAGCTATTGTCTTCTCCCCTCCCCATTTCTTTTAACAGATGTGTCCATTTTTAGTTAATGCAAAGGAAATGGCAGCTTTTAAAGGTAGTCTTTCGCAGTGGGAAAGAGCCGCATTAACTGTAAAAACCTTTTAGTTGCACAATTTTTATATTCAGACTCCCCTCCCCAGACATTGCTTGCCCGTGTCTGCATTTCCCTTTAAGCTTACTAGCTATTACTAGGCATCGCTTTGGGGGCTGCAAAGGAACAGTTCACAGCCGCAGCAACAACAGCTGAGAAACTTTAGCTCTAGGTTCCTTGGCCAGGGAATAACAGCATTGAAAGCCTTTAACAAAGTAATATTTGCGTGTTCAAAAAACGTTTTATGGAAAAGTTTGTTGTGCCAACTTGTGCTCAAAAATGCTAATGGTATTTGCCTAGGCCGTGAGCCAAATAAAAACAGATTCACATATATGAAGTAGAAAGACACTTGAAATAATAACTTATACTTTCTATTTGTCTCAAAACATGATCAGCATGTGAGCTCACGAGACTGTGAGATCCATAGGGCCACTGTGGGGAGAAGCTTCAGCCATAAACTAACCTCAAATGAATACATCCAAGAGGAAAACTTGCATGTTTGCAGTATGGGAAAATCTGCGAGTTTTCAGCTGGTGTCACTCTAGGAGAATCCACAGAGGGGCGATGATTCTCAGGTGTTTGGAATGTGGATAAAACTTCCCAGGCAATGGAGAATGCCAGTTCAGGTGCCAGCTCATGACTATGAGAGAAGACCGAAGGACGTAGTTCATGTGGGAAAGATTCTGCAAGGCGATTGATCAACCTGGACCCACCTGGCGTCTAAGGCCTCACACTTTAGCCAGGAAACGCATCCTACAGGACATATTCAACATAATATCTCACCAGAAAGACAAGCCTCCCTCCCTGTCCCCTGCTCTGATGCTGAAATATTGAGAAATGCATAGAAAAATTTGAAGATTCTAAAGCACACTCCAGAAATTTGCAAATGTGGGAAAACCAGCCATTAGCCCAAGTTGGCCCAAGTTGTAGAGCCGTCAATTTCCTCATGGTTGAAGCACTGTCAGCCATTGGAAAGAAACACTCTACAAGGTTTCACCCTTATGTTGCTCTCCATACTTTGGACGAAGGAAAAGTCTTGTGATAGACTTTCCACTCTACCTTCTTCCCCATTGCTGAGCAAAACCTTCCCTGTGCTCCTAAGGTGCTCCCTGCATAGGTGAGCGGAAAGCCTGTCCCCACTGCAAAACACACCCTCTTACGTTAGGAAACTTGGCAGCGTTTCCATACTCCTCTAACTAGAAATGAAAATCACTGAGAAAGACAAGATCATTCATTAAATATTTTGAGCACCAACTATGTGCCATATATTCTAAGTTGGGGGGATATGACAGTTTTCGAGATAGATGATTTTTCATCTTTCTCTGATGAGCCAACTATATTAACAATGAAGATAAACTCCATCAGAACAACCTACCAACACATGAGTTTTTGTTCTTGAGTATTTTCTGTGAGTTCTATTGGCAGATGAAATCTTCCTCCAACTAGTCAAAGTTGCCTCTCCCCTCATGTCTAGACTGGTGGTTCCCAAACTTGGCTTTCACTGGAATCACCTGTGGAGGTTTAAAGTACATTGATGCTCACTCACCTTCTGGGAATTCTGATGTAATTGGTCTGAGGTATGACCTGGGAATGGGGAATTTTAAAAGCTCCCCAGTGAATCCAATGAGCAGCCCATGTTAAGCACCACTGCTAGACTCACGTAATTTTCCCATGGCTGTTTCCAAATACCAGGCTGTACCCAATCTAGCCCCTGGGAATGCCTTCTCCATTCTTACCTGTGGTGTCTCCTCTCTCCAAGCCTATGGCCAGCATTGGGCACTCCAAACATTTGCCAAGTATGTACTATGCCAACTGAAACAAGACGTTCTGATACTAAGAATGTTTCTCCAGAAAGCTGAAGAAAAACACTATGGGTCATTGTATTAGGTTTCTATTGTCACCATAATGAATTACCCCCAATATAGCAGCTTAAGATAACACTCAATTTATTAGCTCATAGTTCTACAGGTTAGGTGTCTCATACAGGTCTCACCAGGCTAACGTCAAGGCATGGGCAGGGCTGTGCAAGGAGGCAGGGAGGCTCTCGGGAGCATTTGTTTCCAGACTCATTCAGGTTATTGGCAGAATTCAGTTTCTGTGTGGTTGTAGGACTGAGGTCCCCATTTCCTTCCTGGCTGTCCACCAGCCCACCCGGCTTCCAGAGGCCACCCACAGTCTTTGACTCTTTGACCCTTCCTCTTTCTTGAAAGCCAGCAATATGGGTCGAGTCCTTCTCATGCTTCAAATCTGCCTGACCTCTCTCTCTGTTAGCACATCTCTCCTCTGTCTTCTCGTCCATCATCTCTCTGTGACTCACTCTGCTGCCTCCCTCTACTGCTTCTCAGGGCCCAAGTGGTTACATCAGGGTCCAGACCCTGTGGCTGATAGAGCAATTCGGGGGAGAATAGACTCATGTTTATCCTGGGCTTTACAGTTTACAAAGGGCTTCTCTAAAATTGGCTTAGATGTTTGAATACTGGGCTCTACGCAGAGGGCAGGCAGGGGATCTCAGAGGTGCCTCAGGGACTGCTGAGAGGTCGGGAGGGTTTGAGTACCAGAGGTTTAAACAGGCAGGCTCACCCCTCCTCCTCCGCCCTCAACTGGCTTTGATAGGTTTTGGATAATGGACTCAAGTACAACTGACTTCTGAAGACACATCAGAAAATCAACTTTTTTGCACTAGTGCAATCTCATTTTGACTTTCAAATACTGTGTTCCAGCTCAAGTATTTTTTAAAAGACATCAGACATAGCCTTCACAATCTTGGACTTGCCCCGCAAATCATAGTATGTCACCATGAAGGATAGTTAAAATGATGTGCCTATGCTGAATGCAATTGCAAAAGAATTTCTCACACAGATAACTGATCGTGTGTGTGTATGTGTGTGTGTGTGTGTGTGTGTGTGTGTGTGTGTGTGTTTGGGGGAGGGGTGGGAGACTTGGAGTAAGTCTATGTCCCATACAGGAGTTTACTTTGAAGAGGACAAGACTCATTTGGGTAGATATACTTTTCTAGCGTATTTGTTAGCAAAAAAAGTAACCTAATTTTTACCATCACAACTCATATTTAGATTTTGATAGATTCAGTAAAGGCCTTGGAAATCACTGGAAAGAGGACAAAGAGGAAATGGAAAATACTCTGAGTCCATGGCATGTTATCAACCAAAATATTAAAGTTGTGCATTGCTAAGCTTTCAGGCTTTTCTCTTGCTTTTGGAAAGGGATGGGTTTTCCTTCTGACTGCAGAATTCACGGTATTATTGAGGCGAGCTGCTATTTCAGAAAGAACTCGGCTGTCTATAAGAAAAGCATTAGCAGTGAGAAGTTAGCGAAGTGGTTCAATGGGGGTATTTCCTAGAGAGAAAATAACACTCCCCTGTCTTTTTTCCCCTTGAAGTGTCCTTGGTGTGGTCTTCTTGAGGGGAGCCGGACAGAGGGGGAGGGGGAGCTTGCTTGGGGGTGAGGCAGTCAGGCCAGGGAAATGCATGGGGAAGAGCAAGCTCAGGATGCTGCCCCAGCCCCCTCCCCTTGCCGGCACGCAGACACATGCACATTAGCGGTCAGCTTAGCTGCAATATTCACGGCACATTTGCTGGGGCTCAATTGATTGCTCCAAACAAGAGGTGGAGTCAGCAAGGATGCGGTGCGGAGAGGCCTGCTGCTTGGGGGCTTCTGCTCTCACACATCATCAAGCCGCATTTTGAAATGGTTTGAATTAATGACACTTATTCAGACAGACAAAGTAGGTAAATGGAAATATTAGACAAGGCTTTTCACCTACTTTGCTCAACATTTCCCGTTACCTTGAGTGCTGGAAACTCTCCACAGCCTCGCTCAGCCTGCCCCGCGAGCTGCCTGGAGTCGGGACGTGCGTCTGCCCGTGTAGGGAGGATCAGGCTAGCCGAGATCATGCTGTCAGGGGCCCGGGGCCCGGCATGCAGACCCTGCTCGGGGACCTGAGTCCCTGTCCTCCAGCATCACGGCTACCCCCTTCTGGGGGTACCATTCCTCTCACAGAATTTTAAAGTTATGATGCTAATTGTCTGGCAGTTGGCAGTGCAGTGTCTTGAGTAAAGTCACCCTTGAAAAATTCGTGCCAAGTGGCCTTTGAAGCTGGCGAGCATCACCGAGTGACAAAGCAAGGGCTTTGGAGTGAGAGCCCAGCTCAAATCCTCACTCTGCCATTCACGACCTGTGTGACTTTGATCAAGCCACTTACGCGCTCTGAGCTTTACTTGCATCAGCCGCGATCTAGATGCCATGTGAGGCTTCGCGGAGGTGAGCTGGGTAAAGTGCACGTGTGAGCACACGGCACGTGCTCACAAATCCTTAGGCCTTTGACCTCCTGGCTTCCGCCTCCTTACCAGGTAAGCTACAGCCACGGGTCATGGGACCCTACAGGGAAGCCAAGGCGCGAGAGCCACCTCACCTGGCAGAAATTTGCAGAGCTTGAATTTGACATTGATAGCCTGCAAAGCTACCCTTTAGCTGGGCCCAGGAATTTGTTCCCAGGCAAGCAGCCAGCTTCCTATCCCATTGCACCCTCCTTCCGCAGGTGAGGGGCAGGGACCCCGCCGTAGACAGGCCCCAGGGTCTGGCAGTGCAAAACCAGGGGATACAGCATCCCTTTATTTCATGGCGTGCTGTGTGAGGTGGGTGAAGGGGAGGCAAAAGCCCACCGATGAGTAGATGAATCTTGCCCTGTCTGCTCCTAGGACTGCTCCTAGGAACCAAGGGAAACTGCCCTTGGTTCCTGTCTGACCTCTCTCTTCCCTGTTTCGTGTACATTTGGCAGCAGGATAGAGAATGAATCAGACTGCCCAGATTCCAATCCAGGCTTCTTATACTTCCTGGCTGTGTGACCTTGGGCAAGTTACTCAACCACCCTGTGCTTCCGTTTCTACATCTACTAAATAGAAGTAGTCACAAAATTCCTACCTCACAGGGTGTCTGCAGAGATTACATGAGAAGTATTTAGCTTAGTAAGTATTCAATATGTGTTGACATTTTTTATTTGCTATTTATCTATGATATCATGTCATCTTCTTAGATTCTAATTTATGTGATTCTTAAAATGCATATAGTGGATTTTCCATGTAAATGGATGGTTTCATGATATTAACAGGTTATTGATTTGGTTCCAGCATTCCAGCACCCATTGTTGAGACAGTGAACAAACCAATGTGTTAAGCCTTGGTTCCCCAAGACCCAAACTCCCTCTGTTCACATGTCCATTGAAACTTTGGCTGACTTTCCCGAGGCTAAGCTATAAACCTCCTTTTACCGATTGAAAGATTTTTATTGTGAAAATATTATTTTCACTTTCCTTTCCAAAGGGAGTTTACTCTTCTCTAATGGGACAATCAGAGTTTTCTTTCCTAGTCCATGTTTTTAGTGTAAATGTTCTAAGGGGGGAGAGTCTATGGTTAGATGAAAGAGTACAGTCGGAGCTCTGTGTGTGTGTGTTAGTGGAGGTTTTCAAATGCAAATAATTGATAGAAATATGTGGGTTTGTTTATTTATGTATATCTATATATTAGAAACGCTAACTTGAACTGAACCATTTAACATGCTTAATCCGAGGCAGATGGAACGGCCAGTGGATTATTTTTGTAAGCCACTTCTGTTGGCATTCAGAGCTTCCTTTTGTATTGATTCCATTCCGGCCGACCACTTGAGGTTTCACCAAAATCGGCTAGTGCCAGACTCCACTTCAATGACATATGTGTTTGTTCCCCTGAAACACAACACAATTGTAAATTTCTCCAGCCCACAGAACCACTTTTGCAACTAATTAGACTAGACAGGGTGCTGCGGAGAAACCACGGACACAGCACTGCATCCTGATGGATATTCATATAGGCCTGTCCTATAACAAAGTGAACAATTGCCCAAATAATTATTTCCTGCTGCAGACTCCTTTTTCTTTTTTTAAAATGCTTTGTTTGTTAAATCCCATTTTCCTTCCTACTTTCCTGTTGACTGCAGCTAAATTGAATTTGGTCCAACCCATCTCACACTGGGTCAGCAAAAACGCTTCACTCTGTGGGGGAAAGGGTTTAACCCTTTGAACGCTGCCTTTCCCATCAGCTCAGGAGCCCACAACTGGTTATCTTTTATTGCAATAGCAGAGCGAGGGGAGAGGAAGGAAGGTCTACACTGATTTGGGGAGAAATGAGGAATGAGATAGAAACAGAATATGTTATATTAGGATCATGGCCATTTTTGGTAAAGAAAGTTTGTCACTTTTCAGGTCACCACTCACAATACAGAATTATAAAAAGTAGAGAACAAAAAATGAACTGGTTAGCAAAGTATCATAAGGAAGGACGGTACCTTTGACCAAGGTATCCTCTGGAAATGTGACATAAATTTGATGTGAAGGGCAGGTTGTCAACAAAATTTAGAAAAACTAGGGTAATCACCTTTGGGTAACAAAATTAATAGAGTGGCCTGAATTAAAAAGGGGGAGGAAATGGAGGCTTTAATTCATATCACATCTTAGAGCAATTAGTGGTGGGAGTACACTTCTCATTTGTGGTTTTCACCGCTTGAAGACTCGGAGGTGTTGTGTTGCTGAGATCGTATGACTGGGTCTGTTCAGCACAGGATCCCTTGTTGTCAAACCCAGGAAAGAGAAACAGCTGTGAGAAATATTCTGGCCAATATCAGCAAGTGTGAGTTTGTTGGGCATGTTGCGGCTCCCGTCCTCCATTGTGTGAAAACTGTCCCCATCCGGTGAGAGTTTATGGAACTTGCTGTAAGCAGAGCTGGTGTCAGAGGCTGCATTTGGCTGTCAGTCCCAGCTGGCCCAGAAATGTAGCTTATGTTTCTGCAGGTGGAATGTCTGGGTCAAAGCATTTTCCTTTTTGATGGATAGTCTCAGATTTCTCTCCTTAGATATTGTATGAAATTTTACTTCCACCTGCAATATATGAGACTACCTGTTTCCCATAGCCCGCCCCACAAAGAGCATGACAAACTTTTAACTTTTTTGTCAATGTATGTTTACAAAACAGTCTCTTGGTTTTGTTTTAATGTGAATTTCTCCTATGAGTGAGTGAGCATCTGTTCATATGGTTCTGAGCCATATGTGATTTTTTTTATGAACTATATAATTGTATGCTTTCCTAACTCTTCTATTGGATTAGTTTTTGCCTATCTATTTACAAAAACTCTTTTATCTCATACATATGTAAGTATATGAGTTCTTGATTTATTATGTAAGTTGCAAATATTTTCCCAATTAGTTGTCAAACTTTAGCCTTTGCTTGTAGCATTTTTGGCTGTGCAAAAATTTTTTTTAAAAAATTTTATGTATTTTGTAATCTTTTTTATGGCTTCCGGATGTTAAGTCATAGTTAGAAAAGCTTTCATTTTCAACTCTGAAGTTAAATAAAAGAATTTTTCTATTTTTTCTACAAAAATGTGAAATGATAAAGGAGGATAAGAGAAATAGAGGAAATTTTAAAAATCATAAAATCTGTTTTGTTCAACTATATGCAAATAAATTTGACATTTAGATGAAATGAATAGTTTTCCAGGAAAATATAACCTTCCAAAACTGACCCCAGAAGAGACAGAAAATTCAAACCAATATATTTCCATAGAAGAAATAAAGAAAGTTGTCAAAAAGTAGTCCCATATAAAAGTATAAGGACCAGTTGGTTTTACAGGGGAATTTTACCACATTTTTAAATAAAAAATAATTCCATAGCATGGGAAAAACATAGAACATACAAAAAGAAGAAAAAATTTCAATTTTTTTAAAAAACAAAGTGCTTTACATTGATACCAAACCCCCCAAAAGATCATAAAATTGAGTTATCTTTCTTATAAATATTTATTTTAAAATCCTAAATTAAATATTAGAAAATGTGATTCAACAGCACATTGAAACAATATTGTATCATTTATTAAGTATTCTAGGAATGCAAGATTGGTTCAATATTAAGAAATCTACAAATAAATTTATCATATAAATCTGAGAAAAATTATTTTCATAGATGCTGAAAGATCATTTGACATAATCCCATGTCTATTATTGATAAAATACTCAATACATTAGTAACAGTCAGGTACCTGGACATCTATTTCAAATCCAGCATGAACTAAACTTAGTGCTAAAAGCATTCCCACCAAAGTCAAGAATATTATATAGATACCACTATTTTTTACTAGAGATACAAACTGATAGATCCTTAACTTAATCACATCAGCATGGTCCTTGTTTTTTTTTTTTTTTTTTCCCTTAACTAATATAAGGAACATTCACAGATTCTAGGCATTAGGACTCGGAACTCTTGAAAAAAATTTTTTTTTTATTCTTAAGGTGGGGGCATTTATTCAGCCTACTACAGTTATCCATGCTCTTAGACATTTGTAGATTGTTCCAACCTTGAAGAAATTTTCAGTGGTGTTAATTTCTTTGCGGGATCTTGTCAAATTCCCAGGCTCCTTCTTATTTCTTCACTCTCCAACCCTTTGCCCTAAAGCTCCCCAATTCCTGCTCACCCAGGATGAAGCTAAGACTTCTGTGGTCTTGTCCTTAGGCCAGCAGCTCGTGCCCTGAGGGCTGTTTTTCCAAGGGTTCATCATAATGTTCTGTTTTCTCTTCCCTGGAGGATTTCTCTTTGGTGTTAAGCAGACACATTTGCCTCTTGGCTTCAGTTGGAATGTAGCTACTAAGTTGATACTCACCACCTTGCTACATGCTCCATTCTAATATCACGGTTCTTCAGTTCAGTTTCCAGCTAAACAATTGTATTATCCACAATAACAATAGCACTGTCTCCGCCTTTCCCCAGCACTTACACTTCAGGTCTTGGCAATTTTAACAGAAAGGAAAAATAAAAACTGTTCACAAATCATGGGTCCCTGGAAAAAGTCCCAAGTCCTGGGCTTTGTTTTTCATGCTAGGTGGTCCTTATCTACTTACCATTCCTGCTCTTGTTTGGCCTCAGCTAAGCTAGAAACCAGGGAGCCCCCTGAAACTCCAAGCAGAGAGAGCTGCTGGAAATCCTGCTGAGTAGACTGTGGGTGCTGGGATCCACCGTCAGCTTCCTACTCCCTCGTGTCCCATTGTGGCAGCCTTCATGCTTGTCAGCCCAGAAGTTTGTTTAATGGGTCAATGACCGAGTCCTCAGTCCTGGGACAGCTTCTGAGAATACGCTAGCAGGAAATTCAGTGGCACATCCATTCCATGATATGGTGGGGTGCAGGCTCATGTCACCCTGACTTCCTTTGCAAATCTCTCCAGCATCTGTGTAGAAACTTCCTTTATTTCCTCGTTTCTGGACTCTGTGTGATCCAATGTAAAGAACATGAGATTTGGTATCAAATAAGCAGAGATTCATACCCTTGATCTTGACAGAGATATGATTTTGTCCAAATTACGTAATCTTATTGAGCCTCAGTTTCCCATTTGGTGACATGGGCCCAGTAAAGTCATGTCAAGGTTGCTGTCAGGACTCACTGAGATGATGGATGTCACACACCTAGCACAATTCCTGGCACACAGGAAGCATCTCAATGTATCGTCCCTATTTTTTTTCATGCTCAGTCTTGAGCCTTGTTTTTTACTCAGTATTTTTCTCCATGAAGTTCAAAGCCCACCTCCTAGACCATACTTACACATAGGTAGCAACATCATGGAAATAATAGATGTTTCCATGTATTAAACCAGATACTACATACCAGGTGCCTTATGTGCATTTTATCATTGAATCCAACCCTTTCTTAAAAAGATACAAAATATAGAAACAGTCGAAACCCCATTCGTATTCCTTTCCAATCTCATCTCTCTCCCTCACACTCAGTTTTGAAGTCAATGAAGCTCTTTTATGGTCATTTTTTCATACCTTTGTTATATATCTATGAATAATATGTAGTGGAGAAAATAATACTGTTTTCTATGTTTTAAAAATTTACACAGGCCAGGCGCGGTGGCTCACGCCTGTAATCCTAGCACTCTGGGAGGCCGAGGCGGGCGGATTGTTTGAGCTCAGGAGTTCGAAACCAGCCTGAGCAAGAGCGAGACCCCATCTCTACTAAAAATAGAAAGAAATTAATCGGACAACTAAAAATATACAGAAAAAAATTAGCTGGGCATGGTGGCGCATGCCTGTAGTCCCAGCTACGCGGGAGGCTGAGGCAAGAGGATCGCTTGAGCCCAGGAGTTTGAGGTTGCTGTGAGCTAGGATGACGCCACGGCACTCACTCTAGCCGGAGCAAAAGAGTGAGACTCTGTCTCAAAAAAAAAAAAAAAAAAAAATTTACACAAAGGCTATTATACTGTATGGTAATTGTAAGAAATAGTTTTCTTCTCCAATCTACTCTTTGAAATCAACAGTGTATTTTAGAGATTTATTCATGTAGATCTAGTTCACTCATTTTAACCATGGTATAATATTCCCATAGATAAAATCACTTCTACTTATCCATTCTTCCATTAATGGACAATTAGCTTGTTTCCAAATTTACACTCTTAGAAGCAATTCCTCAATGACTATTCTTGTTTAGTCTCCTTGTTTCCTAATTATTATTTTTAAAGACAAATCCCTAATTGATGAACATTGGGTATATTTTTAAGATTTTTGTTATTTACTATTGAATTCACTCCGTTTCCACCACCTTCATTTATGGTCCCACTAGCAGGGTATGAGAATGTCCCTTTCTCCACATCATCACTAGCATTATATATGGTGATTTATTTTAATTTTTGCTGATCTGATAGCTAAAAACAAAATAGAAACAAAAAGCCAGCATCTCATTGTTTTAATTTTCATGTCATTGCTAAGCAGTGGGACTGAATATCTTTCCACATACTCATTGGCCATTTGTTGTTTTGCATATTGCTTGTTCACACCTGGCCTATTGTCCTTACCTTCCATATATTTTACAAATATGTTTTGCCCAATTTGCCATTAAGTTTTTGGCTTTGTGGTGATTTTTATTCTACCAAACCGTTAACTTTTCATATAGTGAAATGGTCAAATCTATCAATATTTTCAACTAGAACTTTTTATTTTTTTTTAGTCATTAAGTTCTGTTCAATTAAACTCTATAATTATATGTGCTGTGTGAATGACACCAACGGTTACAAATAAAAGTCAATTATGGCCTCGAGAGGAACTTATAATTTCGTTGTGGGACGAGATATTCCAATAAAACTATAGTCAATAATACAAGCTGTCTATGATGAGTGTCATAATACTTGGCACAAAAAATAGATGATTTCACTTCGGCTGCCAGGAAACTGAGAGCAAAGAGCAAAGAGTGAATGCTGAATCACAGTGACTAGATTAGCGTAGGTGACTCATGGAAATGCAGAATATTAGGGCTGGAATAGTCTTAAGATCCATCTAATCTAATCCCTCCATTCTCTGCAGAGTTGACTGCCCCCAACCCAGCAGCAGCACCGGCCCCCACAAAATGCTCTCCCAAGTGCCCTCCAAGGTATCCGAGTTCATCTCCTCCCCAGGTTTTCTGTTATGGCCCCAGCTCCAGGGGTGGCTGCCATGTGAGCCACCACGGCCCCTGCAGATCCACCAACACCTGCACTAGAGCTGCCTGGCCCTGGCGGCTGACTGGCTCTGGATGCTACAAACCATAGAGGATATTGGAGAAACCAAAAGGCAAAGGACCTGCCCCACGCCAGGGGATCCCCTGCCCTCGAACTCCTTTCTCCACTACATGGGGCTGACAGCTCTTGTGTTGGTGGAGTAAGTTTTCCACGCAGAACTTTCTGCTTGATCTGAAAACCCAGTATTCATTGTGGATCATGATTTCTTCCTTCTTTATTTCTCAGTTATAAAGCAACTGCTTCCTACTTATATGGTATCCTTGTTATTGTCAGATTATTTGCCTACCATACAGGCCTCCAAAGCCCAGGACCTCAGAACACCCTTCTGTAAGGGTAACAGCAGGGCTTGATTAAGCAGTGGGTCAGCTTGGCAATTCCAAGGGTGCCCCCACTGCCTCCTCTTCCTCCTTCTCCTGCACCTCCTCTTCCTCTTTCCCCTCTGCCTTCATCTTCATCTTGTTTCTTTTTCTTTTGAAATAACTATAGACCACAATAAATTGTAACAATAGTGCAGAGAGGTCCCGTGCACCCATCACCCCACTGCCCCAACGATGGCCTCTTACATTATGAAGCTAGGACATTGATTGGCTCAAAACCATCAAGTAGGTCACAGCTCTTACTCATATTTCACCAGTTCTTACGTGCACTCAGTTTTTGTGTCTAATTCTATGATATGTTATCATACATGTAGATTTGTATAACTACAACTACATCGAGTTTCAGAACTATTCCATCACCACAAGGGAACCACCTTGTATTTTCCTGTGTAGTCACCCCCCTTCCCTTTTTTATCCACTGGCAACCACTTCCCTGTCCTCCGTCTCTACAATGGTGTCATTTTGAAAATGTTACGTCAATGGAATCACATAGTGTGCAACCTTGTGACCTCTTGGAATGGACTTTTCTTAGCATAATGCCCTTGAAATCCCTCCGAGTTGTTGCATGTGGCAACAGTTTGTTCCTTTTCGTTGCTGAGTAGTATTCCACAGTGTGGATGCACCACACTTTGTCTTACCATTCACCTGTTGAAATTTGGGTTGTTTCCAGGCTTTAGATATTATATATAAAGCTGCTCGAGTCATGTAACTGGTTGAATACATTTAAGTGCATAATAATCATACAGATATTTTAGCAATAATCTCTCTTAATCTTTGTCAATAGAAAAATATACACATTTCTAGAGGAGTTCTTTCCTACCTCCATGCTTCAGAGGTTTCTTAAAGGGCGTGTCCAAACAAATGACAATTCCCAGGCCACCCTTCTGATGTCTTCCAATGATTTTCAGACCTATACTTGGGAAGACAAAGACTGGTCCTTTTCTGTTATAAGTCACCTTTCTGAAAATTCTAGCTACAGAGATTTGTCACCTGCCAAAGTCATTTTCACTTTGGGGCCACTGTACATCTTCACCTTGTTTCATTGTCTCCAACCCTTACCACTCTCTGACATCAGGATCCTTATTCATTTGTTCCCTTGTGTGCTGGCTGCCCCTTGAGAGCTCCGTAAGAGCTGGAGTCTGCCTTGTTCTCTGCTCTTCCCTAGTTCATAGCTCGAGGGCCAGGCATAGAACAGGTGTATAATAAATATTTATGAATAAATACGTGAATGAATTATATCTTCAATGCATAAAGGGGACTTTAAAAAACTCTCCCCCAAAAGACTGGATTTAAGTAAATATAAATAAAGCTCACCAAGTAAGTATAGAGTGAAGGAAGCCATTCCGGGGCTTGGATTTAGAAAGCCTGAGTCAGAACCTCAGTTCTGTCTTTTACTATCTCTGGATCTGTAGCCAGCTGATCTAATTTCTTTGCCAGAGTCATTTCATTTGCAACACCACCTTCTTCACAGGATAATTGTGAGGCTTAAGTAACTCAGTTTGTGTGAATGCACTTGGTAAGACACCAGCGTGCTGTGTAAACCTCATTGCTGTGGCTGTCACCTCCTCTCCTTCCTCTTCTCCTTCCCTTCCCCCCTCCACCACCATTCTCAGCATCACCACCATTACCACATCCCCTTGATGGATAAAAAGCATTTGGGCAACTGCAAATAGGAAATGATGCCATTCCAACCAGTAGAGGGCAATAGTTCCTATCTGCTAAGTCCAATGTCTTTAGACATCAAGTTGAAATACACATGGCAACTTGCAATCTTTTATATTTATTTATTTATTAAAGAAAATACACACATCCACCCTTATTGTCCTTCCATTCAGCAATCCCCTAGTATTCTCACTTAGTACCTTGTCTTGTAGCCCAAGCCTCTTTTGGAAATGTCTGGCTGCTGTGAATTATTTTATTTATTTATTTTAAAAATAGGATTTGCATTCTTGTCCTCCCTTCCTGGCTGGCTGAGATGCAGTGCAAAATTTGGCTCAGGAATGGTGCGACAGGCATGCTTCTCTTTTGAATATTTACGTCCTTGGCACTTGCTGTAGAAGATAGGGTAATTGCTTGCGCTTGATTAGATTATCAGAGAATTCTCCCACTCCTTAAGGGGATACCTCTCTTTTCTATGTGCTACACTGTCACTGTGTAGTCATGCTGGGTTTGGTGGAGAGAGTTCTTCAGCTGACCTCCTGAGTCTATCCGGTACAGTAGCTGGGAACTCCCCCAGTATTATCCACAGCCCGGTCATTGGTGCAGGGATAGACAGGGATAGACAGGTTGCCCAGGGGCTTTACTCCAGATAGTGAGGGCAGATCTTTCTCCCCCAACCCCCACACCCCCATCTCTGGTGTTTGAATCAGGAGGGGTTTTTGACATATGGCTTTAACCTGCTGCCAGAGGAGCCACTAGAGTAAGGCAGCACCTGCACTTCTGGATAAGCCGAGAGAGAGGAAGAGATACAAAAGGCGGCCCAGTTCTTCCCATTTAACAAGAACTGGTTCAGGATAACCAAACCTTAGCAAGTGCTTACCCACTCTGGAGGGGACCCTGTTTGTTCCATCCTAGGCTGGAGAGGGGTGCCCGGGTAGTCCTGAGACACCTCTTCTCTTGTGTTCATGGAACTCTATTAACCTTAGCCTTATACCAATCTCTTTCATTAAGGAGGCCACCAAGATATTTAAACAAGACTGTTTATACATTTAAGTCATTCTTTCATTCATCTGTCTAATGTCTATAGAAGGCCTACTATAGGTCAGGAGTTAGAGATTCAAAACGAGATAAAATCAGGACCCTTCCTTTGAGTAATTCCAAGTCTCAGGGGGCGTGCAGTGTAAATCATTAATGTTTATAGAGGAGTAAGTGCTGTAACCAAGCTAAGGGCACAGGACCATGAGAGCCCAGTGGAAGTGGTGATTAGCTCTGTTTGCCAGAGGCTTCTAAGGAGGTGTCATTGGAGTTGTGTCTACGTGGTGTGGGGCATGTTTCAGGGGGTGAATTTTCATCTTGTTTTATTCCCTGAGCAAATCTGGTTTCATGTCTATGGGATTGCTGGATGGGATGGGAAGGACATAGTTAATTTTGTTTGTTATCACCCCCCTTTTCCAAGTCTCACCAGCCTGTCCTGGTGTAAGTTGTGATTAGATTTGACAGTAGTGAATTGGTGACCACCTTCCTGAGGGTTAAGGATGGGAGGCCAAATCTTTAGTGTAGGGTACCTTTGGGGAAACACCAGCTTGGCCAAGGAGAGAAATGAATGTAACTTGTTTGGCTTTCTTTGGTAGGGACCACACTCTTTTCTCCCCAAGAAGGGGCATGCCTCTCAGTATTCTGCCATGATTGCTTTTGGGCCACTTGGGAAAGGACACTCTGAGCTCTAGATGGAAGGGGACCTAACTCAGGAGGAAAAGCCAATTTTCCCACTGAAGCCTTATGTGACGTGGGTTGTTTATTCTTACTTCCTTGGAACCATACCACCCTGTATATTAACTTGGTCATTTTGTAAAGCGTCGCCCTCTTAAAGCTGGATCCCCAACATAACTTTAAGGTATTCTTGAGGGCAAAGGCCCAAGCCTTCTTGTACCTTGTATACTCTCTAGCTCTGAGCCCAGTCTTTGGAGTAGAGGGTGTTGAGTTGCTGCTTCTTGGTGGAGTAGGCAAACAGAGCTGACGCACCAGCAGGGTGACCAAAGCTGCAAGATGTGATCCAGCCTGGGGCAGAGCCCAGCCCCAGGGATTGCACGGCCCACACTCCTGGGCTAGGAACATTTCAGACTCATGCTGGCTTGGCTCTGGAGCTGGCTGTAGCCAGCTGGGACACTGAACCATTTGCTTGTTCTGTCAGCAGCCCTGAAGAACTGGAGCCCTTCCCCTGTGGGTAAAGTCTAAATTTAGCCCCAGAGAAGCTGCCTTCCCATTTTGCTGGAGAAAAGCTCTTTTCACTGGAAAGGGCCTCTGCTTTGATTAAGTGGGAGGACCCACATCTGGGAATACATAAACTTTATTGTCCTTGGATGACAAAACGGTTTCCTTGCCTACTGGTTTTCCGCCTTTTTAGCCTGGGGTGTGATCTTCTGTGCTTATGACTGCGTTGGCCAGAACAAGCCATTTTGCTGTGGCCTGGGCTCCCGAGGTTGAGCCTAAGCTGGAGTCAACACCTGGGGCTGTTGTCTTGTCCCCACTTCACCTCCTGAGGACAGCGGTGTGGGTGCAGAATGTGACGGAGAGCAGGAGTCTTGGTCCCTCTGAATGATAATGGGAGGACGTGAGGCCCGGGTTTGTACCCCCTTGGACCAGATCCCAGGATGGCAGGATGCCTGAACCATCCCAGGGCTTCTTTGTAAGGCTTCAGGGTCCAAGGTCCCAGTGCACACCCTGAGCCCACGCTGGAGCAAACACAAGACTCCCATCTTAGAAAGACATCAGCCCTAAGGGGTTCACTGGGAAAGGCTTCTAGGACCCCTGTTGGCCCAGAGTCGACTCCTTAGGTGATCTCTACCCTAGAACCCCTCTGCCATTTCCATCTTGTGTGAATAGTTTGGGGCATTGTTGAATGAATATTCCTTTAAAAGGCAGGTCCCCTAGGGCATTTTAGGTCCCTTTTGATCAATATTTCCTTTGTTATCCAATGATACAGCTCTGGTTAACTCTTAAATAGGTAAGAACTTCTGCAATGGGGGGAAAAGAACACTGGACTTGAATTCAGAACAGCTGGGGTGCTGGGTGGTCTATTTTTATTGCTTATTAGCTGTATGACATTGGGGAAGGTACTTTCTCCAAGCTTCTGTTTCCTTGTTGGAAAATGGCAGTAATAAGACCATATTCACAACTTTGTTGTCAGCAACAAGCGAGAAGATCAGCAACAAGTGAGAAGATGTTACATATTTTCAAATGTTATTTGTAAAAGTTGATTGCATTCTCTGTTAAGTGATCTTGGCTGGCAGCAAATGTTTGCTTGGATTTGACTGGTTGCTTCTGCCTCATGCAAATCTCTTTTCTCTCAAAGAGTCCCCCAAAGGGTACAGGGAGCTTCATAGATCAAGGAACTCCTGCTTTATTGGACCTTTCTGTTTCCACTTTCGTTTGATCTCATGCATCTCACTTTTTTCCCTGCAGGGTGATGGTGTGGAGGTCTGAGAGCAAGGTGACATCCCTTTTGGATCGATTCAGCAGCTATTAGCTGACTACCCACACGCAGATTATATCTGGTCTGTCTTTATCTCAGTGTCTTCATCTGTACAATGGATATGAAGGTATCAATAGACAGGGCTTCAGAAATGACTTAGTGGGAACTCAGAGAGACAAATACTAATAATTTCAATGCTCATTATCCAACTCTAGCACATTTCCTGATCTGAACCTAGAGTTTGGTCATTTTTCCATGCTCTTCTGCATAGCATTCAACATTAGTGCTGGAACAAACCTTCCCATTTAACAATAATTCATGGAATAGAAAGAAATTAGACTAAGTCCAAAAGAAATTAGGCTCTGGATAAGGAAGAACTGGAAAGACACCCTCTTGCTGTAATTTTCCAGGATGCCCTGGACGGCCCCCAGAAGTTGTCAGTATGGAAAGAGCTCAGGAACATTTTATAAGCTAGTAAAACCTTGTCTGAGGGGTGATAGATTCTTTGGAATTTATCTGCATGGCTGATGTCACCTTCTCAGCACAGGGAGCCAAACCGTCTCGATGTCTGTGGCCCCTTGCTGAAATTATTTCTTAGTAGTTAATCCCAAGTGACCCTTCAGGCCACTTCCTTGTCAGAAATTGTTGGTTTGAAGGAGAAGTTGGTTTGCAGTGGAGCTCCTCCTTCAAGCTAAAATACAAGGGAAATTGATGGCTTCTCCAGACAGAAGACCCATGTCTGGACTGTCCAAGCCTCATACTTTAAATCTCTTTGCTGCCACAGGTTGTAGTGACTGTGGCCCTCACCAGCTTTATGCCCTCCAAGTGGAGGCCGCAAAAAGGTGCTGTCTGTGAACCAGAAAGCAGACCCTCACCAGACACAGAATCTGCCAGTGTTTTGATCTCGGATTTCCCAGGTTCCAGAACTGCGAGAGATAAATTTCTGTGGTTTATATAGGCCACCCAGCTTATGGTATTTTGTTATAGCGGCCTGAACAGACTAAGGCATATGGCTTTTTTTTGATTCTCTTGGGGGTTGGCATCTCAACAGAGGTGATGTCATCTTGTGCTGGGAAGATCAGAACAGTGATTCCAACGTCACAATAATGGGGACCCACTGAGACCCTATTTGATAGGTCCAGCCCCCTCAAGAGGCCAATGAGAGGCAACCCAATAGCACGATGGGGTTTTCTAGGCAAACCACTCTCCCCCTCAACCCTGTTGCCCCAAACATTGCCATTCTTCACCTCTATGACAGGGTGACCCTTCACAGACCGGCAGCTCCCAGAAGCCTCTACAGATCCCCAGTGCTGGGTGCCAGCAGTGTTCCAAAATCTTTCTGCTGCCCAGACCAGCCTTGGGAAACAGGCATGGCTCTCCAGCTGGCCAGGCCCCTGGCGGTGACTCATCTGGGCCCTGGAGCCTGGGCACCAGCACGCCTTCCTGCCTGTTGCACCTCTGTGACCGCAGCTGCCAAAGGGGTGGCAGAGGCTGGTTCCTGCCCTGGGCTGCTGCTGGCAGCCCAACCCTGGCAGGGAGCATTCTGGAGGCAGCGAGCTCAGCCGGCACGTCTGCCCATTCCGTGAGCCCCCTGCCCACCTTGCCTGCAGCTCAATCCCCATGACTAAGGGTATGGAAGATGATTCCTTTTCCCAGAAGCCCTGTGACTGAGCTGCGACAGGAGGGATCGGCAGTCCCCTATACTCAGAGACAGCAAAGATTTTTATCCCCCAGAGACAAGGGTCCCCCGGGTGTGAGGTGGTAAGCTGGGGAGCCGCTGCCATGGGCTGTCCTTAGGAAAGGTCTGCCACTGTCTGACCTGGTGTTGACCTTAACTCCAGGGACAGCCACTCCCCTGCCATTTGCTCCTGCAGACAGAGTGGGACAGATGACGCCATGGCACTTTTTGGAGTGCTGAAGTGAAGTTTTGACAAATTCCGAGGAACATCAAAGTGAAGAACAACAGCCAATACATCACAGCCTGTCACCAGGGCCCCACCCCCGATTATCACATTAAATCAGCCGATGGGCACATTTCAGCCGAGACTCAACAGACGCCTACTGGAACTCACAGTTTCTCCTTCCAGCGTTTGACAAATATGGCAATGGTTACATTTTAAATCTGTGTTCTCTATTTTACATTCAGCAGCTGAGCCCTTCATTTCTCTCTCTCTCTCTCTAGCACGCTGCTAAAGAAGGCCAGATAATTGGGATTACACAGCCCCGGAGAATAGAAGGCAGAGTCGGGTTCTAATCCCAGCTCTGCCGCTTAATAGCCTGTTATCTTTGGGCCTCAATTTTCTCCAAATAAGATAAGGACAATAACATTTCTATTTCCAAATTGTGAGCCTTGGTTGGTTAAAGTGGTTCAACATTAGTTCTCACCTGGTAACCATGCACAATGTTTGCTAGTCATAAAGTTTAGTATTTATTCCTTGTTATGTTTATTGTGAGCTCCTGTTTGGATATAAGAAAGATAAAACATTCCTGTCTCCTCAAGGTTTGCCAAGAAGTGCATGTGCGTGAAGTGGGGATCGGCTGCTCGGGCTTGACTTGCAGGTCGTGGAGGAAATATTTGCTGGGTTGGTATTTCCCTGGGTCAATTCGCACTGGGGGTGGGAGCGGAAAGTAATTTCAGAAAGAGCTTGTGCTGATCTTTAGAACGGTTTCTCCCAAACTCTAGAGCATCCAAAGAAAGCAGAGTTATCTGCCAGAATGTCCCAGAAAGATAGCAGGCATGTGACTTCCACACTGCCCGATAGGGCATAAGAAATGTCACATTTCTTTTATTACTTTAAATGAAATCTGATATGTTACTGCAGCCAATCTGCCAGGGTGATGGGAAATTCACTCTCAGACTTTCCTGGAACTCCTCCTTCCCCCCAGTTCCTGTGAACATTCATCCAGAATGTTCAGGTAGGGCCCTCTGGTGTTTGGTCCACATGGGTGACCACAGACGGGCTCATTTGCTAAGTCCTCACGGCTCTTGAGGCTGGTGGCTCCACCATGTCATGGCAAAGCTGTGCCATGGCTATGATTTCTTCCTGAGGCCCTGCCACCTCCCCAGGGTTGCCAGGGAGGTAGAACCTTCTCACGTGGAATCATAGGTCTCTGCTCCGGTCCAGTCCTGGAGGAGGCACTAGAATCCTTTGCAGGCTCCCTTCTTTAACAGGACTGTCTCCTTCTCCGTCTATTCGAGAAGATAACCAGTAATCTCCTTTAAGAGCCTGTAGAAACACAGGCCTCTCCTCCCTGGGAGTGGGGAAAAGATAAGGTATCTAAGTTAACTAGGATGAACTAATTTTGTTACCGAGATGGGTGATGAGATGGGATTGGAGAATTTGTTTGGGGACTGAGTGAGGGACATGCAGGAGAGATTTAGAGACTGATATGTGAAACTGGACACAATTCTGATCGCTCTGAAATACCTGTCACTTTCCTTCCTCCCTCCTGCTTCTACCTTTACAGGTAACCTGAGCAGGGAGGGAGAGCCTGGGAGGCAGCAGAGGATGGAACTGCTTTGTTGAGCACTAGAACCAGCAGCAGATATGCCAATCACACGGCATTCCTCTCTCTGTAAATTCAGAAAGTGCCACTCGGGGATGATCTGGTTTGACAGTCACAGCCACCCTGCAAGGTAGTGGGGCAGTTGTCATCTCTCTGCAGATAAGGAAGTTGAGGGGCAGAGCAGCAGGATGTAGCATCCAGGTCTCCTGATTTTTTTCTTCAAGACCCTGCAGCTTCACTAGGTGTTGAGATTAGGCTGTGGCTCCATCCATCAGTGACTTGTGATGTTTGCCTTTTGCCAAAGAGGAGGACAGATTAACCGCCAGTGCCCTGGGCATTCTGGAAACTTGCTAATAGATTTTGTCTGACTCTTGCTCTTATGCCATTCTTTGCTACTTTCAGGAAGAGAAGCTAGAATACATTTCTTATGACAGAATATGCTCTGGATTTTGATTAATATCTGGTGGGTCCCCAAAGACCGGGTTACTGCAAGTTTAAGACCACATTGCTAATTCTACATGCGTTCAATAGGACTACCTTAGTGAGGGGAGCAATTTTATAGAATTATTAATTCAAGTCTCAAAGAATAATTACAGGAAACGTATTTCTGACTATTTAGAAGTGACTCACTAAGGGAGCATTTGAAAACTATATATAATTTTTATCAGTAAATAGAATTGCCCATAGTCAATGTTATCTCCTCACATCCAGGGATTCTAAGACCCGATTATTCATTTCCCTCAAAACAACTGACAGCAAAGCCGGGAAAGAAAACCCACCAAACTCTCTGCAAGGCTGCCACCTCCCCTAAGCCCACTGCAAACTGATAACACCACACCCTCCTCTGCAAAAGAACAGAGGGGAAGATAAGATGGAAATTTTCATTCCAGTTCCCAATAGTTTCCACAGCCAGCGAGACATCAGAATCAGAAGAGGTTCCACAACCAGAAAATCTTGGCTAGCATTCCACTGTCTGGAATAAAACCGGAAAACTGAGAGCCTCAGATAGCCCTTCTCAGGGGGCTTTGCCAGGATAGGTGCTTTTGAATATTTAAATCAAAACAAAGGACAGCTAAGAATTCATACTCGTTGGTCATTTCCCAGTGAAATATCAGACTGTATAAAATATTTTTATAGAAAGTACATAATGCACTTTTCATTAGCTGGTGTTTGGCCTCACCAAGGAAAAGCAGAAAAATGAAACTCTACCTGCATCAGCCAGATTCTCCTAGACGCAGGTATTCACTGCCTGAGGCATTGCCATCCCTAAATTTTCGAGCATCCTACACTCTAGTGAGTGCCCTTCCGAGATGGCCACAACAGAGCAGTGGTCGCAGCCTGGTAGCTTTTTGAGGCTTGTTCCATTCAGAAGGAAGTGGCCCAGATCTGTCTTCTCTTCCCAACAATCCCTGGGTTTGACACTTCCCGAGAAAGCAGGGCTTGTTCTCTTTGTGTGCCACCACTCTGGAATGCAGCTTTTCCTGTCAGGAAGACAATGGTTTTATGGGAAGGCTAGGACTTGCAGGAGGTAAGATTTGAACAGCTGAGCAGGGTGTGGCTTTGCTGCCCTAGGAAATGGCAGGCACAGAGAGCCCGAGGTGGGGGCGGGTGTTGGGCAGCACAGGCTGCCTGCGGACTGGTAGATAATTCTGTCTGGAGCACAGCACAGGTGCGCAGGAGATACAGGAGGTAAGAAAGGTAGCCGGCGCAGAGGCAGCCCAGAGTTTTCCACACCAGCCTTAGGAATCTGGGGCCTATCTATTGGCCTCTGGCACTCAAAGTGTGGTCCCAGAATGGACAGCATCCTTGTACTTGAGAGCTTGTTAGAAATACAGAAGGCCAGGGCCCCCGCCCCAAGGCCTGTTGAATCACAATCTGCATTTGAACAGGGCCTCCAGGAATTTTATATCTTTTCATTTAAGCAGGGCTCTAGGCTAAGAGGGAGCAAGAACGATTTAGGAGCTGGGGGTGGGAGGTGGTAAAGTGATGGAAAAAGTGTTGGGGATTTAGCTCCCTGGAACGGCTGGAAAACACGCATTTGGGGAGCCCCCCCTTTCCCGGCAACAATCCAGGTGTGAGCAATGAGAGGCGGGAGGACCGGGTGACACAGGTCTTTCCCCACAAGCAAGGACGCCTGAGGTACGCCCCTACCCGGCCTGCCTCTCCGGTGGCTGGGATCTTGCTGGTGATCAGCCCAGACGCTGCGTGTTGGGGAAGTGGACATCCCCAGCATCTGTGTTTTGGAAGTCAGATTTCACTGCTATGGTTTATGTGCCCGACGCCCCGAAGTTCCTGCTCCCGTTGCCACAGGGAGCCGGGGGAGCGTGGCGCGCCGCTGCCGGTGCCCTGCAGCCACACAAACACGTCTGCTCCCGGCGGAACCGGAGCTTCTGGGAAAGACATTTCGGAAGTTTCCTGTGGCTGCAACAAATTGTTCGGGTCTGCACCGCAGCACTTCTGTGACCCGCTTTTCTCCGTCTTAGGGCAGCCCGTTCCCGAAACTGGAAGCTGCCCAGCACTACCCCCCAGCCCCCGCAGGCTCGGCTTCCCGGGGTGGCCCAGATGCCCGGCCTCTGTCCCCGCCGGCAACCCGGCCCAGTGGCTGGGGCGGACTGAGCTGCTGGTGTGTCCTGCCCCGGGCAGGGGGTGGAGCTTCCTTCCCTAGCGGTGGCAAGAAGGTGGGAGGCAGTGATCTGCTCTGGGATCTGGTTAGATCTGCATCTGCAGGCAGAAGAGAGGCTGGGGGACAGAGAGAACTTTCACCTGAAGATTCTAGGGGCCTCAATTTTGAAATGTTACATGATACACTAGAAAGTGCATGAACTTAGTTGACAATGAATTCCTGCCTTTTCCAATCAGTGCTGTGTGACCCTGACAAGTTAATGACTGTCTCTGAGTCTCAGTCTCTCTGAAATGAGATGATAATCCCTTCTTGAAGGTTGTGAGACCCTGAACATACGACTTGGGACACAGATAGTTAAGCAATATTATTAATAGTTTCCCTACTCTTCCCTTCCCTTGCTTCTTCTTTCCTACTGAGGTGTTGCAAATAAACTTCTGAATTAAATAGTTCTTGTCTGGTAATTCAGATCAACTGGAGGAAAGACAAGTCTTGAATATGATATTTTGTATCTGAAGGCTACATTTAAAAATAAATGTAACCATTTGCTGAAACCAAACCGCTGCCTAGAATGGAGTCTTTTGTGGGCCCCGCTTCAATGAACAGACCAGAGTGTAATTAGCACGTGAGTTATTTGGTAGCAAATGGGTTCTCTTAGGACATAGATATAATTAAAAGCAGTTTGTTGTAGTGTCTACAGTTTAGATGTTGCCCACTACATTCTTGTTTCTACTCTTAGCTTGCCAACTAAACCCGTACTTTGTTAGTCCAAACACTAACCTCTGATCAGTCCCATTTATTCTAAATATATTCTCACATAATGGGTTCCATAATTCAAGGTATTTTCTATTTGCTCCCTGGAGACTGAGACGTTATCAGTGCTGTGAGAACCTTCCATGAAGTTTTCCTCTAATACAGGCTTGGGAGCACAGAAGCCTCCTTGAGTGGTCAGACTCACCATTTCCCAGGACCATAAGAAAATATATATTTTTGTCTCCTCCCCCAAACACAGTGGAACTCACTTCCCATCTTTCCTAGGAGATTGTGGTACTATGTAGAAGCCTGGGGGGTCTCCTGGATAAAGCAGCTTGTAAAACAACCGTGGGGGGATTCCAAATCGGACTTAATCAACGTTTCTCAAGATCTGTAGACCAATAAAACTGTTTGCTTTCTTACCACAGTTCCACCGGCTGATTTATTTCTCTCACTCTGCTGAAGCTGTCGCTGCTCAAAGCAGTTCATTTGTCAGGTCGAGAGAATTACAATTCACAGGACCTCTCACTAGTGCTATCTCAGTTTATAAATTTCACGAATTACAATTTATTGCGGCGCACCCCGCAGAGTCTCATATTAATAAATTGTGGCTCATCTGCAAAAGCACGTGTATATCGCTCCCTTGGACATAAGCTTACGGTCCTGGAGCTGGTGCATGGGCTGCATGTGGCCGACACACAAATGTAGCTCTTCCGGTTCCTGCTGCCTCTGTCTGATTCTCCCTTTACTCGCAATGACCGTTTGCTTTCCTTGATTTCTTGTTTTTACCTCTATAAGGATGCCATGTAAAGGAGACCAGATGCCATCTGTGCCTGTTTGTGTTGTGGTGGGAGGGATTGGGCTCAAGGAAGAACTTAATTCTTTCCAAAATGCACAGACTTTTCCCTTGTAGATTTAATTGTCCTGTGGGTACAAAGAGAATTGCATTAATAATGCAAACCTTTCTTTGCTGACTCTTTTCCTTCCCAGCCACTTAGAACCTCAGCTCAAGCTTTCCGGAAGTCCTTGGGGGTCTTTCATGTGCTCTGAGAAGCTCGTCCAGTCGCCCATTTGCTCGGGTCGGCCCCCACCAGGCATCTTCCACTTGCTGCCTTTCACCCTGCTCTGGCCTTTTCTGGGCGTGGCTGCTGGCTCCTGGCCAGCCTGTGCCACCTCTGCCCGGTGCCCGTGAGTTCACTGGGTACCTTTGTTTCTTACTGAACACCTTCTGGTGGTGTCTGATTCCCACGGGGCATGCTGGGACTTCCACTATCTCTCAGTCTGCCCCTGACCCCCCCCCCAAGTCTCCATTACGGGCCAGATTGTGTCCCCCCAAATTCATACGTGAAGCCCTCACCCCCAGTACTACAGAATGTGACTGTATTTGGAGTGAGGGTCTTTAAAGTGGTAATTAAGATAAAAGGAGGTTGTTAGTGTGCGCCCTAATCCGATATGACAGGTGTCCTTATAAGGAGAGGAAATTTGGACACAGAGGGAAAGAAGTGGGAAGACACAGGGAGAAGATGCTCATCTGCTAGCCGAGGAAGGAGGCCTCGAGAGAAACCAGCACCCTGATGTCTGGCCTCCTGAACTGTGAGAACACAAGTTTCTGTTGTTTAAATTACACAGTCTGGTACTTTGTTATGGCAGCCCCAGAACACTAATGCAATCCCTTACCGAGAAATGTCTGGAGCCTTCATGGTGACCAATGAAGTACCGGTCAATGACAAGTGAGGGGTGAGAGCTTGTGGCTTCTGTTAATGTTGTGCAGTTAGAGGAACGCCCACTGCTTGCGTGGCGTTGTCAGTGTCTGTGGAATAGCCCATCCCACTCTGGAATCAGGCTGGTACCCCTTCCCTCCTCCCATATGCCCTGTGCTCTGGTCACGGTGGAGCCATCATTCTCAGAAGCTCTCATGACTTCTAGTTACAGCAGGGGGCTGGGATCACCCAGAGGACCCTGGAATCACAGTGATCCTATTCTGGGGGAGCCAGAGCCAGGGAGGAGACAGAAGCTGCTGGAGATGCCACTCAAGACTGACAGAGGAGGGAAGAAACACCCTGGCTGCCCCCTTCCTACCCCCTCAGTCGCCTGGCAGTGCTCCATTGGCTGAGCCCAGCTGGAAACCCGGAGTCGGGAAACACAGCCTGCAGGACCCAGCCCCTGCCACGGGGAACAGAGTAGGAGAAGGATGAGGAATGGATCTGGCACAAACAGCCCAGAACCGGTGTTCTGTCCATGGCACTACATTAGTTTCCTGTGGCTGCCACAGCAAATCATTACAAATTTGGTGGGCTAAAACAATGAAAATTTATTCTGTCACAGCCAGAAGTTCAAAATCAAGGGCCATACTCCCTTTCTAGGATCTGGGGAGAGTCCTCCCATGCCTCTTTCAGGTTCTGGGCGCTCCAGGTGTCCCTTGGCTTGTGGCCACATCTCTCTGACCTCAGATTCCTTCTTCATCCAGCCTCTCCTCTTCCTGTGGGTCTCTCCTGTGTGTGACACTTGTCTCTTCTCTGTGTGTCATTGGATTTAGGGTCCAGCTGGATTGTCCAGGTTGATCTCATCTTGAGATCCTTAACTCAAAGACATCTGCAAAGACCCTTTTTTCAAATAAGGCCATGGTCACAGGTTCCAGGGGTTAGTATGTGGGCATATCTTTCCGGCCACCATTTCACTCACTATAATCTCCTTAATTTTGCTCAAGCTATTTTTTCACATGGAGTGTCCCCAGCCCTTCTCTATCTAGAAAAGTCCTTCAAATCCCCTCTCAGGTGTCACCTTCAGTGTGAAACCTTGCCTGAACTATGCTATCAGACAGACTTACGACCCCTCCTGAGCCACATAGGTCTTTGTTCACGCAAAGGGGACTTATCTTCCTGATAGTCTGTTCCTGTTAGACCAGGAGCTCCTCAAGGGCAGAGCAGGGCCTGTGTCCTCTGCTCCAAGGGCCAGCGTCACCTCTAGCTCCTCTCTTCATTAGCACTAATGCTGTTCAGTCTGGGTTCCTGTCCTCTCCTCCTGTTTTGGGTCAAAACAGCTTCCTTACACCCTCTTGAGCCTCATGTGGTTCTGCCCCTCACCTGCCAGACACTCGCCAAGCACCTCAGAAGTCTGGAATGTGTCTGCCATTTGCCCGAACCCCTCCTGCCTGGACCTGCGTCACACATGGCTTCCCAGAACTGCCCTCGTGCGGGAAGCGCTGCCGACGAAGAAGTCCTGTCAGAAACAAATGCGGCCAGGACCCGAAGTGGAGAAAGAACCATTTGGTTGTCATAGCATTTCTAGGAGAGAAATTTAATCTGGAATTGGGGATAAAGAATGAATCATTTAAAGCTGATAGGGAGATGCTTTTCTATAGTGAATGATTATTTTGTTCTAAGAAGTATTTTAAAAAGCCTCCTAAAGTCCTATAGAGAAAAACCCTGGTTACCTAGAACACTTGGGAAATGGGGAGCTCTGTTCTTTTAATTTTGCGGGAACCAAAACTCCTTTTGTTTTTTAACTCTTGGTGCAATTTCGCCTCACGACACGTATCTTTTCTGTGTTAGGAGGTGAAGGGCAGCAAATGGGTGCACCCTTTCCGCTCACATGGTAGAGGACTAGAGATGTAGGTTTGGGAATCGGGCTGAGTAATGTGGGGTCATAACCTTAATAAATCCCTTTTATCAACTTGTTTTTTTCTTTTTTTGGAGATTTTCTTCTTTTCTCCAAAAGTGGAGAGCAGAACATAGTTAGGAGTGAAGGTTTCTTTTGCCGACCTCTGACTAATTTGGCTCTCCTTCTGACGTGCTAAGAATATTTTCTAAGCAGTAATTGATCGCATCTCTATAGCGGGTAGAGGCTCTTATAAATATTGCCATGGAAAAAAGTTTTGACCACTTTTCTGTGTTTCTTCCTACATTTAGTTTGTCTATTTTCTCATCTAAAATGGGAGTAGTTCTTATCTTGACTTATGGGATTGTTATGGGGATGCAATCAAATGTTTTGAAAATGCTTCATGAGTGAAACACTGCACAGACTTCCTATGGCATTACTACGACACCCAGCTCTAGGAAGAAATGGCCGGGCTTTTATAAAGCTTGACTCTTGGTTGTGAGTCTTATTGACATTTTACGTACCTCACTGATGCTGCTTTTGTCACATCTGGGTTCATCGCGCACAGGCCACGTCCGGGCCCTGTCTCCAGCTTGATCCTCCTCCTTTCCTGGCTTTTCTTTAGACAACCAGTCACGCACTGCCAGCCTGCTCCGCCCTGGTGCACAGCCATTTGCTATGTTCCCAGGAGAAGCTAAACTCTGCTCTCTTTCACCCAGCAAAAAACTTGATGTCTCCCTTGTGTGAAAAAAGAAAAAAAAAAAGAGGATCAGACGCCAGCGAGACACTATATATAGTTTTTCTTTGACTGCTGGAAAGATAAGTGCCCGACGAGAGACAGGAATTGTTTGCCTATAAACTGAGTGCCAGCAGGTTTATCACTGGGCGCCATAGATTATGTCAGAGGAGCAATCGGGAGGAAGAACGGGAGGCTACAATAACACTGTGATAGCGACTGTTTGGACTCCACAATCAAACCCTCCTTGACTTCTGTGCCCTGGCTGGAAAGTGCTTATGTTACAAAACAACACGAGGTCCTGGCCCCAAGATACTTATATGTCTCACAGGCAGCGAGGCGGTCCACTGCCAGTTAGATTGGTATGCTTCTTGGCTGGGTCCGATGTCACCTGAGAGGACTGGGTGGGACGGTGGGGATGGCAGGGCTTCCTCCCACAGGGCACGGTGCCGGCCTAGAGCCGGAATCCAGATGGCTGCTGGGGACAGTGAATGCCTGGTGCAGAATAATATTTGGGCAGCGTGTTCCTTGAACCACGGGAGGCTCGCAGTTGTCTAGGCCTCCCTCCCCCTGCAATCCTGGAAGCTGCAGGTGATTAATAGTCTCTTCAGTCCTAGTGGCGCCCAGTGTCTTCACGGAGCACCCCGGCTGGCCCCTAGATGAGGCCACCAAAGGGGCTGCAAATCACATCACGACAACTTCTGTGGGCTCCAAAGCCTTTCTGCTGTATTGGTGCCGTTCCCGCGGTGTCCTGATCTGAACGGTGAGGGTCCTCTTCCAAGGAGTCCTGTGCGACGGAGGGAAAGCAGGACAGCGGTCAGGAAACGCAGTGACGCTAATGTTCTGCCGGCAACTGTAAATCAATTCTGGGAGATTTCTCCTCCCTTATCGTGGCAGAGGGTTTGCTTTCTCGATAAATCACCCTCATGTGCAAATGGATCTGGCCCAGATTAAGTGTCTCTTGATCATGTAATTTGCTCACAGTGTGTCTCATTGGTGACTCCGGGGGGCTCACAGAAGCGACAGATTGGAGAGTCTGCATTCCCCGGGGCAGCCTGGTGTGTGAGTTACCTCAGTACCGTAAGGCGAGACGCAGGGTCTCAAAGAGGAGCCCATGGTAGGTGCCTCTTCCAAAAGAGTCGAATACGATGCCTGCAAAAATGTCCCAGGTGCTCCTCACTGTTTTCAAAACGAAGCCTAACCTCCCTCTCCGGGGAGGCACCAAGGCCTCAGCCTATCTTCCAGCGTCATCTCTTGCCACTCCCTGCCTGTGTACCCTGGCCTCTGGCAGCACCAAGTCCTTTAAATTCCTCAAACAGCTCATGTATCCATGCTCCTGGGCATTGCTCAGGCTAACCCCCTTGGGCTCAAATGCCTTTCTCTCTGGTGAGCTTCTATTCATCCTTCAAAACCTCACTCAAGGCTTCCCTTGTTATAACTTGGGGGCCATCCGATTCTCCTTACTGCCACTCTGAAATAGACTGAAATATTTCCGTGTCTGTGCTCTTCAGGGCAGGGGGTCTATCCCTCTAGGGTAAGACTTATCATCTGGTATGATAAGCATTTGTTTAAGGCCTTTCTTCCTCACTGAATATTAGATTCCTCAAGGGCCGAGATCTTGCTTATTCATCTCTAAATACCCAGTAACCAGCATGCGTTAGATCCTCAGTTTCTTCTGAATTAAAATGATATACCTGTAATGTATGTGACAAAACCAAGTGCCAAATACTTCTTACTCACTGAGCCCTTATGAGGGTAGAATGAGATAACTCCTAGGAAGGCACGATGATCTTTAATGGCCACCTCATGGCACGTTGTGAATGAGAGTAAGAAGCAATGACAGTACGGTGGATCGAGATTTCCTCTGCAAAGATTTATGTGTGCTCCAAAAGTTATCTATTCCCTCTTTGTGGCGGGCACAGCGATTTGCCGAATTCATATTCCCTCATCTCTTCTTCCTCATTTTCTGTATTAATTATCCATTGCTGCATAACAAATTACTCCCAGACTTAATTAAAACATCAATAATCACTTACAATCTCCCTCTGCTTCTGAGGCTTAGGACTTGTTATGATTGCAATGTTTACGCCCCACCAAATTCCTCCATTGAAATCGTAACTCCCAATGTGATGGTATCAGGAGGTGGGGCCTTTGGGAGGTGATTAGGTCATGAGGGTGGAGCACTAATATTTGGGATTAGTGTCCCTATAAAAGAGACCCCAGAGTGATCCCTTGCCCCTTCTGCCATGTGAGAACACAGCAAAAAGATAGCTGTCTGTGAACCAGGAAGAAGGCCCTCACTGGACACTGACCCTGCTGGCATCTTGATCTTGGACTTCCCAGCCTCTAGAACTGTGAGAAACAAATCTTTGCTGTTTATAAGCCACCAATATTTTTGTCAGGGCAGCCAAAGTGGAATAGGCAGAAATCCTGGAGGGGCTTAGCTGGGCGGGTTACAGCCGAGGCCACAGTCATCTGAAAGCTTGATGGGGCTGGAGGGTCTGCTTCCCCAACGGCTCATTCACAGGCTGGCGTGTTAGCGCTGGTTGCTGGCGGGAAGCCTCAGTGCCTCAGCACATGGACCTCCACAGAGCCAAGGGAGTGTCCTCACAACATGGTGGCTGGCTTGTCCCAGATCTTTCTTTCTTACTGATCTCGAGTTTTGTTCAGTGCAGCATATGCCTACCTTACAAAGTTGGATTCCCAGGCTCACTTGCACTTAACGTGGCCTGTGACACAGTTGTAGCCGATGAGATGTAAGTGGACGTCTACTGCGTGGCGCTTCCAGGACAGCTTTTATTTTCCTGATTAAAAGAAACAGTCTCACTTGGCACGTGCCTTTTGACCTTTATAGTTACCTGTTTTGCTTTACTTTTTTTTTTGAGATAGGGTCTCGCTCTGTTTCCCCTGCCTGGGCTAGAGTGCATAGCTCACAGCAACCTCAAACTCCTGGGCTCAAGCCAATCCTCCTGCCTCAGACTCCCAAGTAGCTGGGGCTACAGCTGTGCACCCCCAGGCTTGGCTATATTTTGTATTTTTTGTGGAGACGGAGTCTCGATATGTTGCTCAGGCTGGTCTCAAACTCCTGGTCTCAAGTGATCTTCCCACCTTGGCCTCCCAAAGTGTTGGGATTACAGGCATGAGCCACCGCACCTGGCCTGTTACCTGTTTTTTGTGTCCAGAACTCGTGTTTGATATCCGGATGTGCAAGCAGTCATCTTATATGCATGGCGATGAAAGTCACAAACGAGAAGCTGTAGAGGGGAAATGATATAAGGAGTTTGGTGCCTGATGGCTTCATGGAGCTTCTGTACCTACCCTGGATGCCTAACTCTGCACTGCTTGTTATTTGAGAAAAACAACCCCGATTTGCTTTTGTCACTGTTGTCAGTTTCTTGTCACATGCACCTGGACACAATCCCAACCCCAGCACACTCCTGTGTCATCTTCTGACTTCTGTTACTACACATGTCACACTGAATGTTCATTCCTTATTTACATGGATTTCTCCTCAATTCTCCAGCGAGTTACTTAAGGACAAATGTCAGGGGAGACTTAGCCTGGTACAATACATTTTTATTAAACTGATGAGCTTATATTTAAAAGCAACCTTTAATGAATTCCTTGAGCTTTGACCTCAGAGATTAAGCTCAATCATTCCACTGGTGATCAGCAAATCTGGTCTCATCCCGACTTTCTTTCCCACTAGTGCCAAGACCTGGGTCAGAGACTAGAGACATCAAAGGCAGCAGGGGTGGGGGCTGGGGAGACCTGTTTGATGTGAAAATAGAGGGAGGGGTCTTTCCTGGGTGACTACAAAGAAGCACTTCTTTTGTGAACGTGGCTGCTGGCTCACCAGGTCATTATTTTTGCCATTCACCTTACATGGGTCAGAGGACTTGAAGATAGATTCCTGCAGCCAGAGAGTCTAAGCTCGTTGCAAACATGACTCCAACCTTTCACTACCTGCCACCTCTCTTTTAAGGCCTCTGCCTCAAAGGATAAGGAGAGAAGAGTCAGAGTTGATTCCAGGGTGATGAGGTGACTAGGAGGATGGCTTGTCATTAAGAGAAATAGGTGGTCAGGGCTGGGGGGCAGAGAACACAGTGGGCTTTCTTCCGACATCGTGGCGGAGGTGCAGCAGGCCAGCAGGGATTTCACTTGGAGAGTTGTCAGGGTGGAAGTGGGGATGGAAGTGGTCCCCCAAGGAGGAGAAACAGGGCAGGGTCAGAACTGTGGGGAATCTCTCAACTTGGGTGAAAAAGGAGAAACAAAAACAGGATTTTTAGGGCAGTGGAACTATCCTGTATGATTCTGAGCGGTGGATACAAGTCATTATACATTTGTGAAAACCGGCAGAATGTGTAGCCCAAACAGTGCACTCTAGAGTAAACTCTGGGCTTTAGTTAATAACACTGTATCAGCATTAGCTCACCAATTGTAACAAATGGACCGTGCTAATGCAAAATATTAATAATGGGGGAGGCTGGGGGAGGGGGGAGTTATATTGGAATTCTCTATACTTTCTGCTCAGTTTTTATGTAAACCTAAGACTGCTCTAAAAAGTGAAGTCTATTAATTAAAAAAAAAACACACAAAAAATAGAGAAAGAAAAATGGGTAGGAGGAAAACAAAAAGATTTTGGTGTCTTGGATATCAAAGGAGAAGGAAAGGGGGAGGAGAGGGAAGGAATATTCAGGATTAATGGGACTGACACGAGAGCAGGAAACAGAATAACCTATATCCAGCCATTTACTATGTGTGACTTTGAGAAATCCACAGAGTATGTCTGTTATGCCTGGGATTCATTACTCATTGTCTTCATCTGTGTAATGAATAATAGAGTGTTTTCCCAAAACTTGGCAATCATATTACTGGTGGTTTTGGAGATACTGGAATGTGACCTTTGGTGATATTGAATCACATAGTAAGAAAGTTATCTGTTTTCCAGTTTAATTTCTGTCCTACTTTGCATGAAATAGAAAGTCTCAATTTGGTGTTAGTATGAATTCAATGTCTTTGTAAGAAGTAATTATTGATCATATTTTTTCATTGTGATGAAATACACATAAGATTTACTGTTTTAACCATTTAAATTGTATGGTTCAGTGGCATTAAGTACATTCCCATTGTTGTGTAATTGTCACCACTATATCTCCAGAACTCTATAATCAATTCTAATTGAAACTCCATATTCATTAAATAATTATTCCTCATTGCCCCCGGCCCCCACCTCCCTGGGCCCCTAGCAACCATTATTCTACTTTCTGTCTCTATTAATGTAACTTCTCCAGCTATCTTATGTAAATGGGATAATACAATACTTATCCTTTTGTGTCTGGCTTCTTTCACTTCACATAATATCTTCAAGGTTCATCCACGCTGTAGCATATGTCAGAATTCCATTTCTTTTTAAGGCTGAATAATATCCCATTGTATGAATATGCCATATTTTGCTTATCTATTCATCTGTTGATGGACACTTGTGTTATTTTCACCTTTTGGCTATTGTGCATAATGCTGCTATGAACATGGGTGTACAAATATGTCTTTGAGATCCTGCCTTGAATTCTTTCTGTATATACCCAGAAATGAAATTAGTGGAACACATGGTAATTCTATGCTTAGTTTCTTGAGGAACCTCTATACTCCTTTCCTTAATGGCTGTACCATTTTATATTCATACCAACAGTGCACAAGGTTCAATTTCTCCATGTCCATGCCAACGCTTGTTTTCTGATGTGTGTGTGTGTGTGTGTGTGTGTGTGTGTGTGTGTGTTATAATAGCTATTCTAATGGATGTGATGATCTTATTTTTAAATAAAGTGCTGTGAATGGACCGTGGGTGCTAAGCCTTGTCAGACAACAGTATCCCACCTAGAATTAGAGAGGAAATGTTGGAAACATTACCACCACAGTGGCTCCCACTGTGTCCTGCCAATACCCCAGCTCCTTGCCTCTTTTATGGGCTGCAGCAGAAGCTCACCTGGGTGTGAGTGAGGCCCTGGGCTCTGCTGAGATCCTTATTGTGAGGACTGGTGTGCAGCTTCCTCCTGGCGGGTTGGACGGTGGTTGGAGGGCAGCGTCCTGAGAGTCTGGAAGTGGGGGAAGGGCTGACATTGACGCTTTGCGAGTGAGCCAGACCCTGTGAATCTGGAGCAGTTGGGAGGGAGCGCAGTAGGTGGGCTGAGCCTTTCTACTCTCTGGGTGGGAGCAGTGGGCAGCCCAGAGAGCTGACTTTCTCTAGGGACCCAGGAGTCCACCTTCAACTACAGGCCCCCAGGCCAGAGTCTCTGACTTTGAAATTAACAACACTGTTTTGTTTTCATTGAATTTTTTTATACTAGTGCCTCTTATTTACGATCAATGATGTTGATTTTCCATTTATGAGAACTGTAGACATTTTTCTTTCAATAAATTTGTTAAAATATGTGAATCGATTTAAGAAAAACACTGAGTGAATAACTCAGGGGCAAAAGGCTATGGTAAAAATTGGGAAGGTGGTGGACTGAAATTTGGGACTCTCTGAGACGTTATATGCTTCGTTCACAGGGTCATGAAGTGCAGATGACAAACTGTGTGTAAAAGTATTTTATGAGCTGTGAAGTACCCTTTGGATGTAACACAGCATCATTTTCATGACAAATGCTGCTGAATTGGTCCAGTAAAGTGGTGTGGGCTGGAGTCTGCCTGTGAGAACTGAAGAGGAAGCAGGAGGTAGGGAATGAGAGTGGGGTAGGCAGGTGGTTCACTAGCTGGTTTCAAGGTGAAGGAAAGGCAGATCTGATTTTTTTTTAAGAATGGGGACATTCTGAGTGTGCTCACACATGGAGGAGCAGGAGAGGAATCTCATTCCATAGCCCGTGAGTGAGAGTACGTGGGATGTAGTGCTGTCTTGGATAAGGCATCAGAGGTGAGATGATGGGCAAGAGTGAGAAGGGGGTGACTCTTTGTCAGAGGCAAGGGCTTGCCAGTTTGGCGGTGGCAGAGAGGAGAGGTGGGTTTGCCAGTGGGTGTCCTCGATGTCCTCAGGGAGCCCATGTGGACAGGTCTGCAGTTCCTTCTTGATGGGAGGGAGGCTGTCGGGGACAGGAACCCCAGGGCAGCATTCTCCAGACATTATGAGCAGAGCATCTCTTGGGCAGAGGTTTTAGAATGCAGATTCCTGGGCTCTTCTCTCTGCCTCTACTTCCAAATGTCTAAATCATGGGCCTGGGAATTGCATTTTTTTTTTTTTTTTGAGACAGAGTCTTGCTCTGTTGCCCGGGCTAGAGTGCCGTGGCATCAGCCTAGCTCACAGCAACCTCAAACTCCTGGGCTCAAGCGATCCTCCTGCCTCAGCCTCCCGAGTATGGGAATTGCATTTTTAACAAGCACTCGGAGGTCATGATGCTGGTGAATGACCAGGAAATACAATGAGGAAACCAAAGGTGAACAAAAGAGACTGTCGACGCCTCGGTTGGTGTTAGAGATCATAAATGCATTATTTCATGGACTTCATCCAGTTTTCGCTAATTTGACAGGCATCTATTGTGCACGGGTGTGGCCAGTACTGTGGGAGACACAGAAAAAGGAGGCAGAGCTCTTGCATCCATCTGGGGAGGCCTGGCAGCACTTCTGGCTCTGTCTCCCCTTGACCGAGGCGGCTCATGACTGGTGCTGATACCGAGGGGCCGTTTGATCTTGAAGAGTGTGAGTGCCTGGGCTTTGACATCCAGAGAGACAAAGGCTACAGTTTCAGCCTGTACATTTAGTTTCCCCTGCCATGTCTAGGTAGACAACGACTCAAGCACTCAAGAAGCAGTCCAGAGTCGTGGGTGCTGGATGATTTCTATAAGGCCAGTTGGGATTGTCTGTCCATTAATGAGCCATGGATGTAAGAGTCATTGGTGAGCCCCCTGAGGCCAGGCCTTATTCTGCTTCCTTTCTTGTGGTGGCATTGGTTCCTTCTGGTTTGAGCTAACAGAGACCTCTCCTGGTGTTGGTGCTAGCAATCTTCCAGATGAGATTAAAACCTAAAATGTGCATTTATTTCATCTTAAAAGTATTTTACAAGCTAGCTTGTTTGCAGAGATCTGTGCTCTGCAATCATCCCAGGGAATGGAATCTAGGGTTTTAGGCAGGGACAGGTGATACAGTTAGATTTGGTGTTTAGGCTTGAAGACTGTAGCATTGCAACACTCAGTTGGACGTGATTCAGAGCAAGTTTAGACAGTCTTCCGCCCAGAAATCGACGCAAGTCTGCACTCTGTTTGCCAGGAGGCTTGCAGGCGGCTGGCTGCCAATGTGTTCATATGGAATTTGGACAACGCTTCTGGCCCCTCTGGACTGTTCCTAAGCACACTCCAAATGCTCACCGTGCTTGTTTCGTTTCCGTCATTCTATTGAGATCTTGGTTGTCGTTCCTCAGTCTTTCCCTTCATGCTACGCATGGCATGCCCCTTACCAACCTTCTTTTTAGCTGTACCAGATCAACTATTCAACTGCAGTAGCTGTTGGGCAATCAGAGACTGTCTTTTCTTTTGCCTTCCTGGAGAGAGGCTTTGTTGGCTCCAAGTAGCAGGAGCTCAGAGGTGGAGGGGCCTGTTGCTTACACTGGGGACAGTGGCACGTCCACAGCCTTGGTGGGTTTGATGCAGCACGATGGGGCAGACGATAGAACAGTCAATCTTAGACTGGGTCCTCTGATGGGGGAGAAGGAGTCATTAAAATATCTGCTTTAGGAGGAATCACTCTAGGCTGGGGCAGGGTCCCAGGTATCCATGAGGACTTCCGCATCTAGCGTACTCAGAGGTACAAATCTCACATCTGAAAGGAGCCAGTTCTTGCTCTGCTCTGATTTGTTCTTCAGTCTTTTGAATTGAGATAAATCTGTTCAACAGAGCCCCCTTGTACAGGGTGATAATGTCCAACTCTATATTAAAGGCTCTGAGAAGTCCTGCAGCAGGGAAGCCTGTTTCTTTTAATTCTACTCTCCTCAATATTATTATACCATAGAATCCCCTTTTCCACATTTTACTATGTATTTCCTGGGAGAACTAATGTTCCACAAACTACACTTTGAGAAGAATTTGATAATTCCCAAACCTCCCTTGCTCTTTTTTTTTTGAAGAAAAAACCCAAATCTGTGTTCTCCTCATGATTTGTCATAATAAGCTTAAAATAAAAAAGTTAGAAGGGCTTTTTTTTTATTTCTTTAGAAACAGCAAGGAAATGAATATGTAATTAGCATATGCTAACTGCTGTAACAAACAACTCCCTACATTTTGGTGATCTGAAAGTATTACAACGATTTATTTCTCCAGCATGTCGCAGTCCAGTGCAGTTAGTGGGGAGCTCTGCTCCATGCAGTCCCTCAGGGATTCATACTCCTCCCCCTGTGTGGCTTTGCCATATTCAGAACAGGGTTTCAAGGTCACCCTGGTGTGATCCAACTGGCAAATAGGGGAAGAGAGAACGGGTGAAGAAGACACACACGCTCTGAACTCCCTGGGCCCAGAAGTGACAGCCGGTTCTTCTCACATCCATGGATGACACCCTTTCCTGTGCCCTTCCTGGATGCAAGTGTGCTAGGAAAAGCAGCTTAGTGGTGTTCCCGGAAAACTGAAACATGCATGTGAACATCTAATTCCTCTCTGCCACCATGAGAGAGAAAAGACACAGAGTTGAGGTATTCGAATCCTATTCTGATCTTAGCTTGGTGGAGACCTGTGGAAAGTAGAGGGAAGAGAACCAAGAGCTAGAGAAGGTGGTGGATGCTCCTGAGAAGAGGTGGAGGGAGGCAGGCAGAGTCCGTGGGGTATGCAGCAAGAAGAAAAGTCTACCCAGGAGCTAGCCTAAGAGATGAAGAGTCGAAGAATCCACACTGTCCATGAATAGAAGATGCCGCCTTTAGGCTCTGGGAAGGGATTGGATGCTTTTAAAGAAGTAGGGGAGAAAAGGAAGAAAGACGCAGGCAAACACAAATCCCAGCAAGCACGTGAGGGCAGTAGCTATCTGCAGGTACCTTCCATACCAGGGAATAGTGCTCATTTTCTTTGCAGCATATCTAAAGAATATACATTTATCTGAGGGAAAACAAAAGCATTTCTTTTGAAGTAGGCACAAGCCAGGGAAAAGTTTCCTTTTACTTTTACTAGCTTTACTTCTGTAAAATATTTTTGTTCCGCTAGCCCAGAGCTTCTCAACCCGTGTGCCACCGACGGGTTATGGGTGTTCAGAGACAATAGTCTTCCCAGACTTTGGGGGATGACACAGGGTGGGAACAGAACCCCTCAACAGTCTCCTCTGGCTCTGAGGAATCTCCTCCATTTCCCTGGGTGAATCCCACCAACATCATCATTTTCAATGTGTGCCACGATGTGAGAAGCTCTGGGAGGAACCACAGTAGCTCAATCTCCGCGACGGCTAAGGCACTGGGGGGGTACCCACCACAGTGACCCACCATCAACCCAGATTACCATGTTCTAATTGTTTACACCCTGTGTAGCATAAATGACTCCAAAACAAGATGTAATCAAATCAGAAATAGTTAAAGAAAATATGACGAAGGAAAAATAAAGGTTGGAAAGAAAAGAAAGAGCCAGGAGTGGGGGTGGTACACAAAAAGGCATGCGCAAGGAGCTTGGGTCACTTGTGCATTCTACATCATCAATAAGATAAAAATAAAGGGAATATTCCAAAGCAGCACTATTCTTAGTACTAAAATAGGTCCTAGAAAAAAGACATTCTTTTTCGTAATGATCCAAACCTTCTACAACATTATAGTGACTACAAACACACATTTTGTGGGATTCTTCTTCACAATGTGCTTTGATGTACATTCAGGGCAAAATGCCAAAGTTCAGGTAGGGAAAGCAGTTTGGGAAGAGGCAAAGGTGGGGCCAGGAATGCATCTGTGTGTGATGTCCAGCGTCACCAGAATCCATAAAATGCAAACACAAATGCAAATGTAAATGCAGTGCTACTCTCCAGCGATCAGATGAGCAACAATTGTAAAGACTAATTCGAAAGAGCAATAATGCCTCATACCTGTGAGGGTGTGTGGAGACCAGAACTTCTTATGTTACTAAATTGATACAACCTTCTTTCATGGCAGTTTGGCAATGTAAAAACACATCAAGACACATATAGCCTTGAGGAAGGCTCTTTCTAGGAAATTCACCGAAGGAAATAATCATGGGTGTGTCCAAAAATGTAGTTACAAAGATGTTCACTGCTGTGTTGTTTCTTGTATCTAAAAACGAGAAAATAGGGGATTAAACAAATTATAAATTAAATTTATTTGCCCATAAAAGAGGATAGGCAGTAAAAATCATTGAAGAAAAAAATTAAAAAAATAAACCATGTTTACTGACATGGAAGTGCATTTGTAATGACAGATGAGATAAGCATATTACTATGGAGGACAATTTGATTTTCTTTCAAAAAAAAAAAAAAAATGCACACAAGCATATGGCCGCCCAGCCACCCTAATCAAAATGTAAATAGTGGTTTTCTTCTTAGGGTGATATTATGAGTAATATATAGCGTACAATTTTTCCATTTTCACTGTTTCTTTTTCCTTGTCTTTATTTTCTAAATTTCCTACACTAAGAAATAAAACTCCATTTTTAAAGTGGGGGTTAAGGGATAATCATTTTAACACCATTCCGAGTCTCTTTTCAAATGATGATAGTGAGCAGAGGAGTGAATTCTATATATTATACTGTCCTCTCCAGTAAGGGATGTGAACAACGCTCTCTCCAGAAGTGGGTCTCACGTTATGACTCAACGCCATCACCTCTGTGGTAGTGTGTGGTGGAATTTTCCATTTAGGTTACTATTTCCGCTTACCAAAGGGATGGCTTTCAAGAAACTAACCCGTCCACCATCCTCTCAGCTCCATGACTATGTGATCCTTTTCTCCCCCCTTCAACTTCAGTGGCTTACTCCCATGGTCATGTCCCGGTCCTTGTCAATTTCAGGAACTTTTCCATAAAAAACAAGCTTCCCACCCTCCAACGTGGCCTCTGGTCCCTCCCAGTCTTTATTCAACATCCCTCCCCACCTTCAGTTACTCTTAGAATTAACTGGGACCGTCGACCAGCTGCCCTCATCCACAGGCTTTCTCATCATCCATCACCTGCCTCCTGTCTTTATTTCCTTATTGTTCAATCCAGATTTCATAAAACTAATCTATTACGTACTCAGTAAACTCCTATGCATTCTTGCCTTTCCACAATGGAATTAGCAAAACTCCAACCCTAGATCAACCCATCATCCACCTTCGCCCGGCATCTGAAAATCACCAGGGGAAATCTACACAACTGCGTCGCTTTGTAACATCATAAATTCTGAAACGACAACGCTGAATGGGGTGTGGATGGAGGCTGCAAACTGACTTCACGTTCCCGGAGTGTTCACTCTCCCCTCCGCCACCGTGGCGGCTCCGTTCCTTCTACGTTCTCTTTGAGCCTCGGGTCCTCAGTCGCAGCCTCATAGCGGAGCTACACGGTGGAACCTGCGGCTGAGCCCAGACTCCCACCTGCAGCCCGCTCGTGCTCTGCTTCTTGCTCCCGACCACGGAGGAGGAAATGCGCTCGATTCCCTCTGCCAGGCAGTCAGGGCCGCTTCCCCTGCATCTTGGCCAGCGGTCCCCAACCTTTTTGGCACCAGGGACCGGTTCCATGGAAGACAGTTTTTCCACCGGTGGGGAGGCAGAGTTGGGGGCCGGGGTGGGGTGGGAGGCAGGCGGAGCTCGGGCAGAGATGCTGCCGATTCCTGGGGAGCGCAGATCTTGGCCTCTGTCCTCTCCTGCGTCCCTCTCAGGATTCGAACACACCCTGGCCTCTCAAGTCTTAAAGAAAAAAAAAATCAACAGATCAGCAAACACACACAGCACCAAAATCCATCGAAAATCGGCATCGCAGGCCCTCACCCTGGAGCCCGCTGAACCCTAGGAGCGGAATCGGGTTGATGAGCGCCTCTCTGGATCCGGAGCAGCCTCAGAAACGCATCCTGTGGCTTCACTGCGCGGGGCAGCTCAGCCCAGGGGCGCAGCTCGCCCAGATCTGGCGCCCCAAACTCATTGTGCCAAAGGCGGACCACGATGGCTCCCTCGCCAGGGTGAGGCTCGCTGGTGAGTCCGGCGCTCAGGCGAGCTTCTGGGATGGTGCTGCAGGGTGGCATGGGGCAAGGGCGAGGGCAGCGCGAAGGCTTCTTAGAAAGCTCCGGGCAGGAGCTACGCTTAGGTCGTACGATGGTGGGACTAAAGCCATCTTAGGCAGGGGTGGCCCCTGAGCGGGACGCTGCAAAGGGAGAGTTCTGACGGGAGAAACGTGTAAAGGATTTTGTCCATATGGGCTTACGCAGTATTTCTCAAAGCGTAGCCCCTGGACCACCTACCTCAGGGTCTTCTGGGGGCATTTGGCAAAAAATTTAGATTTCTGGACCTCATCCCATTGAATCACAATCTCTGGGGTGTGTCTGTGAAATCTGCATTTTTAACAGTTCCCTAGAGTACTTTTATGTGCCCACATAGGCCTAGACTTGAGAGTGATTAGATGATCTTCAAAGACTCAATTCTCCTCAGAATAGCATTATATTCTCTTTAGGAAGCCAATAAAAAAGTGGAAGCGCAGCCTTGCCTGCTTCTCCCTTCCCGAGAACTGTGAGGGGAGACCTGGGCACATGCTCTGGAAATGCATGGCCTCCCCTGCCCTTTAATATGCAATGTTCTGTCCGAGCCTGCATAGATTCTGGCAGTGGATAAAACCTCCTACTGGGGGCACAACGGTCCCTTGTAACACACACACACATTCATGGATTCTAAACATGCACAAACTCCTTATAAGGCCTGGTAGATACGTCAGAAAGGAAAACTCGCATAGTACTTTTGTGTACCATGTCACGGAACTGTAGCCCTGGGAAGGGTTAACGCATTATTCTCTGCAGGCAAGTTCTCTCTCTCTGTCTCTCTCTCAATCCATTCTTTAAAGTGCTGGGCAAGTCACAGGTGGAGCTGGTAGGGGTGGGATGGCAGGTAGGGGAGGGGGTTCAGGAGGGTTTAGGGGTGGCTGCAAGGACAGCCAGGGGCAGAGAAGGGCTGGGGGTGGGGATGTGCAGCGTCACCTGAGGAGAAGAAGGACGTGTTCCTGTGGCTGTCTCTGTCTGTGGCGCAGCCTCTCGCCATGCTTCCTTCTGTATCAGCATTTGTCTCCCAGGACATTAAAAAAACAAACCCAAATAGGGCCAAGGGGAAGAAAAGCAAGGCAAAGAGGAGGAAGAGGAAAAGGAAAATGAGAGTGAAAAGGAAGAAGAAATTCTTTTAAAATAAAAGGAAGTTAGAAAGTTACAAGGTGAATAAAACTAAACCATTTCCAGAAAGGCTAGGAAAAAAAAAAATGTAAAGGAAAAGGAATAAAGTATTAGTCAAAAATAAAATGTAAAATATTTGTAAGATAAAGCACATGAGATAAAATGGGTGATATTTAAACTAAAAGATAAAAGGCTTGAGGCTAACAAGATAAAAGGTTAAAAGCATAAAAATAGAAGAGGTAAAATATTAAGATAAAATTCTCACGTGATGAAAAGCTAAAAATGTGGAAGTACAGCCATGCACTGCATAATGACATTGGTTAATGACAGATTGAATATGTGACAGTGACCCTATGAGATTATCGTATCCTATTTTAACTGTACCTTTTCTATGTTTCAGTGTTTAGATACAAAAATACTTACCGTTGTGTTACAGCTGCCTGCAGCATTCAGTGCAGTAACATGCCGGACAGGTTTGTAGCCTGGAAGCGCTAGGCTATGCCATGTATTACAGCTTGTGCAGCAGGCTAGACCATCTAGGTCTGCGTGAGCACACTCCATGATGTTTGCACAACAACGAAATCACCTAATGACACATTTCTCTGAACATATCTCTGCTGTTAAGTGATGCATTACTGTAGATGGGATTAGCAGTTAAGTTGAGGGATTCAGAGCTAAAATGACTAGACTAAAAGTATTAACACTCTAAGACTTCAGGGGTCCTTTAGAGTTGAGAGCTTCTGGACAATAACAAGTTTCTTGGTGGCTCCTGCAGATTTCCTGGTGGTTCCTGCGAGGACTGGATCCTGGAACCTGCCCCAAGCCCAGCGGCCAGCTGTGGTGGCAGTAGACATGCTTGCAAGTTTCTTTCTTCCCTACGCCTCGTCATTGGCACTGAGTTTGGATTAAGAACCCACAGTGTCTTCGCATGTTCTGCACAGCTTGGAGCTTTCAGAGCACACTGAGGCTCCTCAGTGTAGTGATACCCAGGAAAATGACTGGCTGCAGCCTCCCTCTTTTTTTTTTTTTTTGTACCCATTATGTAATTATTTTATTGTGGTAAAATATACATAATGAAATTTACCATTTTAACTCATTTTGAGTGTATAATTAAGTAACATTAACTACATTTACATTTTTTTTATTTCAGCATATTGTGGGGGTACAGATGTTTAGGTTACGTATGTTGCCCTTGCCCCTTCTCTCCCTCCAAGTCCGAGCTTCAAGCGTGTCCATCCCCCAGATGGTGCGCATCACACTCTTTGTGTATGCATATATCCGTCCCCTCCCCGCCCCGACATCCAATAGATGTTATTCTTATATGTGCACTTATGTGTTGATCAGTTAATACCAATTTGCTGGTGAGTACATGTGGTGCTTGTTTTTCCATTCTTGGGATACTTCACTTAGTAGAATGGGTTCCAGCTCTATCCAGGAGAATACAAGAGGTGCTATATCACCATTGTTTCTTGCAGCCTCCCTCTTCAGGCCTCTTTTCACCCCTGTGTGCCTGGGAGTTGAGCAACATAGAGCGACCTGTCAGGGCACAGTGGCCTCATGCCTCTTTGCCTCTGCCCATTCCAATCCCCTTGCTGGGAATGCCATTCTTCCCTTCTTTTGCCTGGCTGGGTTTGACCCATCTTATCAAACTTAGTTTGAGACTTATTTTCCCAGTAAGCCTTTTCTGAATCTCACCACCATGTGCTCGTCCACTTCTAGTTCAGTTTGATTTTCAACCACACCACAGAATAGTTGTTGATTTAGTGGCTGCCTTCTCCATGAGACCAAAGGTCAGGGCCCACTGATGACTAATGAAAAAACAAAAACAACAATAAAGCACTATCCATCTACTTTCTCATCACATCCTCAACAGCCCTGCAAGGTAGGCCCTGACAGCTACATTTTACAGATTAAGAAACAAAAGCTTAGTCATTGATTTCTTTTACAAATTTTTATGACCTCCTACTATGTGCCAGTCAAAGAAGGATTAACTGATTTGTCCAAGGTCACCCATTAAGAAAGTTACAAAGCCATTTGTTGAACTTAGGCCTATCTGATTCTAAGCCTGTGCTCATGCCACTATGCTTTTTCTCCTCAGCACATAGTAGGTGCTCAGTAAATGTTAGTCAAACAAGCAAATAGATACACATGAAAGTCAAGGCCTTGGGAATCTGTGCCCACTTTCTCTGATACACCTCTGACAATTGGCTATGGTAGCACTATTTGGAGGTGCTGTGTTTACATCTTTTGATCTTCCACACATCCTTCCAAAAAAGATCCAGTGTGCTAGAAAGATCCCAAAGGTAAACACTCAGGTTGCAATAAAACTTTCCTGGGAATATTCCTTTGAGAAAGCAAACAGGACGCAGACTCCAGAGTTTTCAAATCGCTGTGATTTCTAGGATTCATTTTTATGGTTTGAGAGAGGAATGCATAGTTTAAGCAAACACAATTAAATCCAAATTACCCGTGGCCACACAGCTACTGGCTATCTTTCGGTGTGGGAAAAGACATGGCTTTGTAGGGCTAGAAAATATCTGAAAAAAGTGTGGAACAGCTCTGTTCTTTTCTTTCCCTTTTTATAAATGTTCATTTAAAACACACCAAATTCCTCAGGAACTTGCTGTTTTGCTTACTTTTTTGATTTGTTAGTGTCGTAGAGCATGAAATCTTATTTAAAAGGCACTGTTCTTTCTTGAGAAAGATGCCTGTGATTTGCATTCTCAGATTCTAAGTCCAGAAACCTCATGCAGTTTCTACCTCATAGGGGGTATTTCTGTGTTTTAAAAAATATAGTGGTGTTTTTCCTGCAAAAGATTCTGCAGAGACACAGTGCAGGCAATTTGTTGTGATTCATAATGAGTTGATCTATATGGAGATTGTTGAAAGCAACCTCCAAATTTTGGTACTTAGTGTATGTGCTAAAGTGTCATCTCCACATGACTGGTGCAGGCCATTTGAATAAAGTACCAGATGGAAATCATCATTCAAATTATTCCTTTCCCACCACCTATATACAAATAGCAAAACGGGAAGCCATTTTCCATAGCTTCCCAAACAATAATAATAATAATAGTATGAAAAATCCTGACAGATACCTTCAGATGGTGTGGTATTATAATGACCGTAACTGCTATAATGGGACCCTTTTGCAGATGGCAGCCGAGCCCGATCAAACCCTTCATTTGTCCTTCTAAAAACTGTCATATACTTTCTCTTCTTTATGGTTCAAAACACAAAAGGCCCTTTGTGCCTTTAGAAACTTAGCTGCAATTTCAAATAAAAAGAGAAGCACATTAGCTGCTATTATGCATGAGCCATATCATCAGCATAAAAATGAATTTGTAATATTTTGCCACATGTGATGTATTATTGCCGGGCTATGTAAACAATACTGGGTCTGAAATTGAGCCTTGGGGACTCCCTTTACAACTGACAAATTGAGAAACAAGGCCATCAACTCTCACACATTGCATCCGGAGAGTTAAATAACTCAGCCAAGATCCATTTCCAGCCCAGTCTGAGATAATCTCTGTCCTGTAATCATAAATCATAGTCAAGGGCGTCGGATGCCCCAGGCAGATCTATAAACCTGTAAACAAGGCTATGCTTCACAGTTTTGATCACTCTTAAAAGCTCCAGCCGAATCATTCATGGTTTAATCTCCGCATTGGTCACAATTACATTCACAGCTCCTGTCTGCCCATCAAAAACAGCAGGGTTGCTGTCTAGAAATAGATCAAGGTAGCCTTCTCTCTTTGTCGATTCTTTGGTTTTCCCCTCTGCACTCATGGCTGCAGCCAGAGCTGGCATCTGCACTGGGGATCAGGTCACAGAGGGTGCAGGGACAAGCTCCGTTTATTCCAGAGGAAGGAAGCAGAGAAAGATTGCATGGTAAAGCCGGGCTGCTGAGCAAATGATTCCATTGTCAGAGGACTTGAAATGAAGGTTTTGGACACAAATGGCCTGGGAAATGGTGAATGTGCTCAGCTCTGCCTCCTAATTGCACTTCTTCCCTTCTTTGGTGGCCTATGTACATGGTTTCATAGGTTTCACTGTTTGATTGGTGGCTAGGTTGGGCACAATGGGATTGTTAACACTTTTTGGTTGTGTGGGGTCAAAGTTTATACACAAATGAGAATTGACTGGTCAGATCGAGTGTTTGGCAATTCTCAGTTTGTAGCATTTTGTTCTTTAACTTGCCCTAAATCTCACAATAGAGTCAATCTCTTCCTCTTCTCAAGCTTTACTTATCTGTGGAATTAAGTACAGTAGTCCCCCCTTATCCAAGGTTTTGCTTTCCATGGTTTCTGTTACCCATAGTCAACTGTGGTCCAAAAATAGATGAATACAGCACAATAAGATATTGAGAGAGAGAGAGACACCGCTTTCACATAACTTTTATTACACTATATTTTTATATTGTTATATTTTATTGTTTGTTACTGTTGCTAATCTCTTATTGTGCCTATTTTATAAATTGAACTTTATTATAGCTAGGTATGTATAGGGAAAACATAGTATGCACAGGACTCAGTACTCAGGACTCAGTGCTATGCAGTTTCAGGCATCCACTGGGGGTCTTGGAATATATTTCCCACGGATAAGGGGGGACTACACACAAGAGTGGCAGAGCCAAAACTGGGGAAATTTGGAGAATCTCAGAGATTCTCCAAACTCAGAGAATTTGGAGTTCTAGGTAAGATGCACACCTCCTTTTCTGATTAATACTGGCCAGAGAGCAATTAGCATTTGTTAAACACATACGGTGCTGCCTGGCTTGGAAATGTTATGTCACTTAATCCTCACAGTAATCCTGTTGGGTGATATAATCCTTACTTAAGAGAGAAGAAAACCAAGACCCAGAGAGGCAAGGTAGCCTGCTCAAGCACACACAGCTAGTTGAGTGAGAGAGCGGAGGTCTGAAGCCAAGGTAAGGTAACTGCGGGCCCGTGTCTCGCTGCCTCCCAACGGTGAAATCTCAAATTTATGTGACATCTTTGTCTTACGGCAGGGTAGGCAAGTGGGATTTATTCCAAATTCAGTAGATTGGTAGTAGTGCCTGGAATGCTGTGTTGAGAAAGATTATTACGGGGCAAGATTCTCTAGGTGATGAATGCCTGGCCATGTGTGCTGCTGAGGAGGCTGGAGGTACCTTGGCCCGGCATTTGCAGCCCCTCTCAGGTTGCTAGCAGGCATAGTCTGCCTTCACGCAGAATCGTGCCTGTGTTGAGTAGCAGCATATACCCACAAGGGACCTGATGGTCATAAGTTGGTAGCAATGTATTATTTGCTTCCTGCTGGGACAAGACTTCACCAGAAGAATGTCTCCTAACTGCCACTCCGGAAACTATGAAGTTGTGGTCCATCAGTATTTCAGGGCCTTATAATCTTGGAAGTAAAACACACTTGAAAGGCACCTTGGCAATACCTAGGACATCTTGCCCTTAAAACTTCTTATTTAGAGAACAATTATTTTCCATCTTTGTTGGAAAAGCAGTTAAGTAAATGAAGCCCAAATAAACGATCAACCCCAAAACTCCTCCAACCATTAGGTGGCGCTATAATCTATTACTCCTTTATAAAAGCTTTGTGGATTGCTTGTGGACTACTTTTTTTTTCTGTTTTACTTGCTTAGTTTTTTCTTTTTTAATTCATTTTTTGAATTGACAAATAAAAGTTGTATGTATTTATTGTGTACATATTCTTTTGAAATATGTATACATTGTGGAAAGGCTAAATTGAGCTAATTAACATATGCATTACCTCACATAATTTTCATCTTTTGTGTGGTGAAAACGTAGAAAGTCTACTCTCTTAGCAATTTTGAAGAATACAACATGTTATTAACACGTTATTAACTATAGTCACGATATTGTGCAATAGGTCTCTGGAACTGATCCCTCCTCTCTAACTGCAATGTTGTACTCTGTTTTCTTTTCACACTCACTTTAGTTCTTTCTGCCAGTTTTCCAACCCTCCTCAAACCAAACCAGCCACACAATGGTTCAACAAACAAACACCTCCACCAAGTACCTTCTTTATTGTTATTGTTTCCTCATAGACCCCATATTTTAAATGCTTTGGTCTAGCAAACAAACTTCAATTAGTAAAAAAATTCACTTTTGAATTTTCATTAATCAAAGACTGCCTGTCAGAGCTTCTGCTCAGAATATGTGTTACCCAATGAGTTGTGTGTTTCTCCAGCTAAAAACAGAGAAATTTAGTGTTTTAGATGCTATGCCTGTATAGTCTTACCAACATAAAGATTCTACTGGGCTTTTTGAAGTAAAGGAAATTGTTCACCAGTACTTATTACTACTGCCTTTAAAGAATTTTGGGGAGAGGGTGTTTTTAAACCCATTCTGACAACCAAATCATTAATTCTTGGGTAGAAATTTGGTAAGTATCAGGATGTAATGCTGCCTCCCTAAAAGCAATACTTAATGGTTCTCTTTCTTGGTCAAGTTTGATCATAATCTCAAGCTCCTTGGCCAGGATTAACTTCTGCATTGCAGATGCTTACTTGCATATGAATAACATCTTTAATTCTAGGCTCTTAGCACTCACCAGGAAAACTAGACCACTTTTAGTTTAAATTAAATCACCAAAGGTCTTGTATGATTAGTTGGTAATAGTAAAAGAGACTAGAACTCATGACATTAGGGATCTCTCACAGTTTTAGTAATTAGACCACACTTCCTCCCAGATACAATTTTTAAGACCATCAATTAAAAATAAACAGGTTTTCCGGCTGTAAGAGTTTAGCTTTTGTTTCATTTCCAGTTAGCCTGAAGCCCAGAAGTCCAGATGTGTCTGAGAGAGGGGGAGATAGTAAGACCAAATGTTGCTCAAAACCTTGGAGACATGTTTAGTTCCAGCATGAACTGGAGTTTTACTAGATTAGGGATTAATATAGGCTATGTCCTTCAATTTCCCTTCATTATTTCCTACTGCCTAGTGAGCACTATAATTCAAGGGCCAATGGCACAGAACGCCTTAGGAATTGAAATTCGTGAGTCCAATTACAAAGCATGCTATTGTTGGTTTCTTCCATTGACTCAGGGAAGAATCTTTCTATTGGACTAAGCTTAGAAGAAATGAAAGTTTCCCAGCCAGTCTTTGCATTATAAGCCAATCCCAGCAGTCGCCTCATCACATTTCCCCGCCCTGAACTCTGCCTGTGAGTAAACGTCTTCCTAATGATGTGCCCCAAACTGTTTTTAGATTTTAGAGAATTCAGGAGAGAGCAGAGTGCAACTATATCTGAAGTGCCACTAAGTAGTCCAGAGGTTAACGGCTCAGTCAATGCAAATTCAATGCAAAATAAATGGACACATTTCAGAGGCATTATATTTATGATCAGAAAATGAAGAGTGTGTGAATCAGTGAAATTTGGTAACCTTCAAAGAAGAAGCGAAGTGCTTAACTCCCCAGAATGGTACTGGATAGGGCTGGAATGTAGCTAGATGTCTACCAACTGCCATTCACGCATAGCCCAGGCTGGGATCCCCACCCTGGGACAGAAAGTGGGAACATGTCTCCAGCTCTGTGACTGTCCTTCCCCAGGACTGTGTCTGGCCTGGATATAAAGATCTTTGGAGAAGATGATAAATCCATCCCATGACCCTGGCTTCAGTCCAGTTCCTCTCACCTCCCGAAATCAGGTCTCAAAGCAACTTGGAGCTTAATGCAGAGGAAGATAATTCTTCTGACTGGAAAATACGAGATGGTGAAATAGAAGTTGTAAAAGCTACCTAAGAACTGAATTAAATCAGCTTGGTGTCTGCCTGAGGTGATATAATTAGCCCTAAGCTTCAGTTTCTTCGTGTGTAAAATGGGGACCATAGATAGTGGTATCTACCTCAAATGGAGGTTGTGTGGATAAAGTGAGTAGCGGTGGGTGACCCACTGAGCCATGTTGTTGCAAGTGGTCAGTAATTGATAATATGGAGAGAGGTTCTTCCTTCCTATCCTATAGGTGAGAGATTCTAGCCAATTGGTCTCTCTCTCTCACTCTCTCACTCTCACACACACAATTACACACAATACCTTTCGGGGTACTGAGCAAAACGTTCCTTTAAAGCTGTATTGTGGTTAATGTTTTAGGGCTTGGTGAAAGTTATAGTCTCACTGTTTGGAGGGCCCCTCAGTTCATAAGGGCCTTCAAAGGACTGAATGATGGAGAGTGAAATGCTGCACCAGTTTCTCATTGTCCTGAAATGTATCATTTTTGTGATCATTGTTAAGAGACAATGTCTTTGGTTTTATCATGCACGTTTGCCATGAGCCCAGCCAAAGATGACATTACAGAGACCATAGCACAGCGATGTTATGATAATTTTCGTGCACTGTGCTGAGTGTCACACACACATGATCTCATGTAACTTTTCACTAAGACCCTAAGGAGTAGCTATTATTTGTCTCCCATTTTACCGATAGGGAAATTGGGGCTCAGAGAGCTTAAGTAATTTGGTCGAGCTCACAGAACCAATCTGCGCAGATCTAGGATTTGAACTCAGATCTGTGAGAACTCCAAGCTCTTAACCATTCCCGTCTTCTCCGTCTCCTGTGCTTGCATAAATGGCACAGTGATACTGCAATACTGGCTTGGCTTCAAGCTTCAGAATGGGGACCCAGGGAAATGGGCTATCATATGACCTGTCAAAAGAGTTGCCTGTTACTGCTCTTTTCCGGATGGGCAATGCTTTATCATCCCAAGCTCAGCAGGGAAAAGACCCAGCCCTTCTCTGTGACCTCAGCTTGCCTTCGTTTTATTTCATTTGTTCTGGCTGTCCCCTACCTTGTAGTTTAAGAGAGGCCATCAAAAGTTCATCTCCGCTCTCCCTCTGCCTCATTGCAGCCAAATCAAAAGCACAGAAAGATCAGATTTTCACTGTGGATTGCAACTTTCCTGAGCATCTTCTAGCTGCTAACTCTTCAATCTTACCCCATCCCCGTGAAGGAAATGTTACAGTCCTCATTCTGCAGGTACGGAAACCAAAGCTCAGGTCAGTAGACATGCTGGGATCAGTTATCTAGCTGATGCACAAACTGGTATGTGAATCTTAGGTGTGTAACTGAACATGGTGCTCTTGCTTTTTACTCAAGCTGCATCCCAACGCTATGGAGTGGTTTTCAACCTGTGGCAATTTGGCCCTGTGGGGGACATTTGGCAATGTCTGGAGACAATTTTTGGTTGTCACAGGTTGAGAGCCCTGCCCTAATGGTACACTGGGGAAGCTGTGTGGTGTAGTGGAGAAAAGAACAGTCTGATACATGCTAGGTCATCCACAGGGAGTGTATCTCATCCCCCCACTCTGCAGGGGAGGTCTCATTACCCCCACTTCACACATAGGGAAACTGAGGCTCAGAAAAGATAAGTGACTTCCCCAAGATCACACAGTTAGCAATCACTGGAGTTGGAATCGACACTAAGGCCTCCTGATCCAAACCCAGAGGTTTTCTCCTTATCATGACTGTCCTTCCCTGGGTCCTTACTTTTCTCACCCATTTTAGACCCTCTGTCTGCCTTGATGTTGTTCAGGTAGGTCAGCAGCTCGCAAGTGGTAACCTGCATCAGATTTGCATGAGGGCTTGTGACCACACCCGTTGCTAGGCTCCACCATGGAGTTCCCTGTTCAGTGGGGCCGGGTTGGGTCCCACAGGTTTGCATTTCTGACAAGCTCCCAGGTGAGGCTGATGCTGCTGGCCTGGGGGCCACACTCTGAGAACCACTGAGTTAGGTCCTAAGTGTGCTTTCCTTCCTTCTTCCCTTTCGAGTCCTTTCCTGCCTCTTCCCTGCCTCTCCCTCCCCCAACTGTCTGGGGACACAAAGAGTGCTGAATTTGTAGCCTGGCTCCCACGGACAGGCTGGGCCTGACAGGCCAGTGAAATATTAGTGGAACATGTGAAACCTACAGCCTTATGAAGGCTCGCTGCAGAGCTCAGCCAGATTACATGCATTACTGGTCCAAGTGTTCCTTACAGTCTCCTGGGAGTGAATTAAAATCATTTGCTGGTGACATGGGCGGGTGAACTGGTTCTGGGTCTGGTCTAATCTGGGTCAGAGAGCATGGGCTGATCTGTCATCTGAAACACTGAAACCTCTCCCAGGCGTCTCCTGGGGACCACAGCTACCCTCTGTGTTGGAGGCAAGAGGGAGGAGGTGCAGATGGAGGCCTGTCCCCTGTCCCTTTGTCTGGCAGCTGCTCTCCTCACAGGGTGGCTGCTTCAGGCAGCAGTAGGTGGTCTGCTTAAGGGGCTGGGAAGCCAGGCTTCCCACAGCCCTGGAGGTTCCCTCCAATTTATTACCTCTGAATGCTCGGAACATCTGATGTGCCAGAGGTCCAGGAATTTGTGATGAATGTGCAATCAAGACATATGCTGTGCTCTAACTAGCACTAAACAGGCCAAGAGGGGGGCTATAGAAACTCGCATTTACTGAGCCTGATCATGTGCCAGGCATTGTGCTTGATGCTTTCCAATCATCTCATTTAATCCTTGTAACACTCTTGCAAGTTAGGTATTCTTACTTGCCTGCAGAAATTAGGGCTTCAAGAAGCAAACTGACTTACCTAAACCCATAAACCTTGTAAGTGAAGGAGCCAGGATTTCAGCTTAGGGTAATCTGACCCTGGCAGCTGTTATCTTTCCATTTAATGAGAGGGGAGGGGAGGAGAGAGAGAAAGAAATTTGAAAGCTTGAGGTTCAGAGGAGGTGGGGATGCCTTGTGCCTTGTGCCTTGTGATTTACTGGGCAGTTACTTACTAGGCCAGTTTTGACCTTAGCCAACCTCCATCAAGAAATTTTGAACAGGCACTTCTGCTTGCTGCAGAGAAATTTAGAAAGAGGGCAAATAATGGACCAGTCTATACTGTAAGGGGTTTGTCGCCATCGTTAGGCAAATGACATGTGGAGAGAATATTCCCCTGAGAGCTTGTAGGAGGCACAGGAAGTCCCAACACAATTGAGGGAATTTTAAAAGAAGGATAATATAGGATAGTAGAAAGTGGAGGCTTGATCAGGGTAGAGATGCAATTTGTCCTCCTCCAAACCAGGGTTTACTATCCCTTCTTATCTTATTAGACATAAACAGAGCTCACTGCCTTTTTTCTTTTTATGAGTAGGAAAAATAAATCAACTTGCTCCCTATAGTTTTCCTGACTTGCTACAATAAAATCAAAATAGATCTTTGTGATTTCATCTCAGCCCAGAAGAAGATGAAAGAAACATGAGCCAGAGGGACTTGCCAACCCACTCTCTCTGCGGTCCTGATGCCTGGGTTTTAATTGCAAGTAGGAAGGGCACTTGAATTGGCAAGACTTTTTTCGTATTCACTCATCTTGAGCAAATTGTGGCATCCGTGGAGTGGGAAGAACTAAATATTTAAACCACTTTTGTGGGTAATTGGCCTTGGCCCTCCTAATCCCATAATATGCTTAGTGGTGTCTGCAATAGGTCTGAAATCCAGCACTTGCCATTTGAAATCAGATCCATTCACAACGTCAGTAATAATACCTTTCATTACTTAATGCTTGTAAAGCATTTCCAGTGACATTATCTCGTATAATTCTCAGAACAATTCTATGACGGAAATATTTTCGTTTCCTTCTTTTTTTAATTTTTGTATCTCAAGATCATTGAGATTTTTTTTTCAAAAAAAATTATGTTTTCAAACCAAGGTCTTACTGTGTTGCCTGGGCTAGAGTGCAGTGGCATCATCGTAGCTCACTGCAACCTCAAACTGTTGGGCTCAAGCAATTCTTCTGCCTCAGCCTCCTGAGTAGCTGGGGCTATAGGTGTGTGCCACCATGTTAGGCTATTTTTTTTCTTTTTTGTAGAGACAGGGCCCTCACTATGTTGTGCAGGCTGGTCTCAAACTCCTGGCCTCAAGCGATCCTCCCACCTCAGCCTCTCAAAGTGCTAAGATTGCAGGTGTGAGCCATTGCACCTGGCCTGAAGGAGATATTTTCAGCTTCAATTTATAGACAAGGACACCAAGCCTTGAAAAGATCACACAGTAAGGGGCAAAGTCTCAACTCAAATTCAAACTTTTAAGTCCTATCTGAGTGCTTGTTTACTATATTCCTGTCTGCCTCTTTGTTACATAAATTTGACTTTGGTATTTTGACTTAGTGTCTAGGTTTTGTTTAAAATAGCTTTTCCTTGACATAAAATAAACACATATTCTTATTAAAAATATAGAAAAATCGGTAAAAGCAACAGAAAACTCTATCACTGTAATTAAGACAACCATTGTCAATATTCTGCTGCATTTTTTCCTATGCCTATTGAATCAGCAGCTCTTCATTTTGACTGAGTAAAAATTGCATGTATATCTCTCCCTTTTGTCTCCCCAGGAGCACCTAGCACAGCATCTGGAGTCTTAAAGTTGCTCTGAAGATATGGAGGGATAGAAGCATTCACAAGTTTGTATGGGACACAAAAGAATTAGAAGAAATTGGCTGGGCATGGTGGCTCATGCCTGTAATCCTAGCACTCTAGGAGACTGAGGTGGGAGGATTGCTTGAGCTCAGGAGTTTAAGATCAGCCTGAGCAAGAGCAAGACCCCGTCTCTACTGCAAAATAGAAAAATTAGCCGGGCATCATGGTACGCACCTGTAGTCCCAGCTACTTGGGAGACTGCGGCAGGAGGATCGCTTGAGCCCAGGAGTATGAGGTTGCAATGAGCTATGATGATACCACTGCATGCTACCCTGGGGTGACAGAGTGAGAGTCTGTCTCAAAAAAAAAAAAAAAAAAAAAGAATTAGAAGAAATTATCCATGCCCTTGAAATGCTTGCCATCTAAATATGATAAGACAAGACATTTATTCCTGCAGCAAGTTTTTGCAACAACTCACAAAAACATAAGGAAATACCTACCCCCAAAGTTAATAATGTGGTATAAGTGTCACATGCCAGTGTTGACAATGGGATTGAGCAGCACAAATCAGGATGAGTCAGAGAGCTCCTGCAGGACACAATCTTTAGTTACGTCTTGGCAGACAGCTGTATGGCAGTCTCTGGTCTTTTCCAAAATGATAGATTACAGAGGAGCAACTGTGTCACTACTACCTAAAAATTACAAATTACTCATATTCCAAAAATTTTCTTTTGGCATTTGAGCACGTTGAGTGAGAGAACATGATATATTTAGTGGGCCAAGGAAACCTATTCTTTTAACTCATTTATCAAAAATATAAAAGTGGCTCCTGTTTCTGAAGAGTGCTACTTCCTAAGTACTTGGAGGAATACAAAAGGACATGAAAATGGCTGCTTTCCTATCTGAGCTTTGGGAAACAGAAATGTTGCAAGCTAAATAATTTACAGATTAAATATCTTAGTGTTAAGGGAGAGGTCAGCTTTGTTGTTTTTAGAAGAATGATTTACGGGTCTACTTAGCTTTTAAAGACCTGCCGTGACATTTGGGAACATGCTTTTCCATTGATAAGCAATACTGTAGTGTGATAGATGAGGGAACAATAGCATGAGTCTGGCCAAATAGCTATTCTTAGTGTTTGTTTAACAGATAAAGAAGTCAGGTGACATTTTCCATCAGTGTGTTGTGCAATGCTACGAAACCAACAGCTCCAAGATTTGGCATAGAAAATGAGAAATTCCCAGGGAAACTCGAGGTTGGCAGTTTGAAAAGGCCATCCAATGTCAGTTGGATCCTTAAATACTTCTTCCTACGGTCTTTATGATTCAGCGGAAAGAGCGTGGACTTTGAAGTCAGATCTGTGTTCAAATCTCAGTTCTACCATTTTCTAGATGTGGGGCTTTGGAGACAGTAGTTAACCTCCATAAGCCTGCTTCCTTATCTTCTGCTTCCTTATCTTCTAAATGAGGTTAATAATAGCCATGTCACAGGGTTGTTGAGAGAATAAAAATAATTACATGTGTAGAGTGGCTTACACAAAGCTTGGTGCCTAGTGGACACTCAATACATATATTCATTCAACAAACACCTGGTGTTGTGCCTATGGCTGGGGAATGCAAGAATGATTAAGGCAGTCTGTTTCCAGAGACCAGTTGCTCTTCTCTGAAAATAGAACATGTATGTACAATAACATAAACATACATACAAAGGACATACTTAGACACATGTAGTTCTGATGGGTCAAGAGTTTGGGTTTATTGCAATGTAACAGATAGATGTTAGAGAATGAGATAATAGTACAAAACACATGGACTGTACACTGAGGGCAATTTAATATTTTGCTGAAGACATGTCGATATCTTAAAATGACTTGGGTCATCTTTTCTCATGGTATTGGCCAAGGGCAAAAATACTCCTTAAGGGGAACCACTGGTCCAGGATTGGCAGATCCATAGAGACAGAAGTAGATTAGTGGCTTCCAGGGGCTGAGGGCAGCAGGGAATGTGGATGGACTGCCTAATGGGAACAGGGTTTCTTTTTAGGGTGATGAAAATGTTCTGGAATTACATAGTGGTGATGGTTGCACAACATTGTGAATGTACTAAAAGCCCCTGAGTGGCTTAGCCCCTTAACATGGCTAAAATGGCAACTTTTATGTTTCATGACTTTTACCTCAACTGGGGCAAAAATAAAGAGGGATTATGAACTAAGAGCACTGAGCCACGGAACAGATGTCAGCTCTCCTAAGCGCCGGGGAACAGGGGCCTGACTGCATCCTGGATATGACTAAGAGGTGCCCTTGAGGCCTGGGGCAGGGCCAGGGAAGAGGATGGCTTGATTTCAGCTCTGGAGCCGGGCAGGTGAAGATTCTCGGGGTCAGGTGTGGTGGGGAGGCACTGATGCAGCCAACGCACCCGCTGTCTCCCCAGCCACCACCTCCTTCTCTCCTGCCCCAGTTTGGCTGCCTTTTCTGATCCCAGGTGATGTTCTGAAGACAGAATACAGTGACTGCTCCCGAAAATGCTTAGGTCAGATGTCCCAAAGCACCTCCTCTGTTTCCTTGTGCCTGGGAGAGAGTACAGGCTGGAGGGCTCCTAGTTCTGACCCATGTGGTACCGCCCGTGTCCCGCGGGATGGCCCTGTAGCCTGTGCCAGGGGTGAAGCCGGGGATAGCAACATTCTCGGTTCTGTGGCCAGAACCTTACCCGCACAATGTGCGTTTCCCCCTGGCAAGGGAGCCCAGTGTCATTTCTGAGTTCAGTTCAAGAGGAAACCAGTTGATTCCTAAAGTAAATCATGTGTTTATTTGGGAAACTGGAAAGTTGGGGCTGAGTAACTCATGTAGATTTTAAAAAGTCAGCTCTCTTACAAAACGTTAATGTTAGGCTTGAATTTGGAAGTGCCATGTAAAAGGTTTTTTATTTTGCTCGTGCAACAGGACTGAAATGGTGCTCCTCTGGCAAAAACTCTTTTGTCTTGAAAAATACCAGTCATGAATGCTACGAATTTCTGTATCGGAAAATCTGAATCACCCAGGGATCTGCATGAGCTCCTTGATGAAAATGTGAAATTAATTTTGTACTAAATAAAACTTGAAAATGGTTTCAATTACAAGGAGGAAAAACATGAAATGAAGACAGTAATTCCACTTTATCAGAGTCTCTTTTCATTATTCCAAACTTTTTAAAAATTATCGTATCTAGATACTGTTCCATTTCATAAAGACATTGAGGTTGTGGACACCGGGGGTTGTGGTGACACTTAATACAAGCCTCCTGCCACCTTGTAAAGAGAGTCTGTGAATGCTCTGGAGTTGGGGGGAAGCGGAGGAAGAAGCAAACATTTATGGCACATCCATTGCGTGCTGTGATCTGGGCTAGGAAGTTTCACGTGTTTTCTCTTGTTTAATACTCATGACTGTCTGAGATAAGTATTGTTATCTCCATTTGTTTCAGATGGAAAATGGAGACTCAAGGAGATGATATGAGATGTCAAAAGTGACACAACTTGGTGGAGTGGGAATTCAGGCCAAGTCTTTCTTTCCTGCTCTGAAACCCATATTTGTCTGCAACCACACGACCTATCACTGAGCAAAGCCAGATGGTGCCCCCCCCATCCCATGCAAAGGTCTTTCTCTGGAGCCCACCTCTCTTCAGCCTGGGATCACTCACTAACACCTTCAATAGGACCTGAGTTTCTAATCTTAGACATCGTCACTGTGCCCACACTGAGCTGGACCTTCCTGAGAAAATCCACATGATGTGTGAGGAACTGTCATCTGGGTATGAAAGTGAGCAAAACCCAGTTCCACTCTCCAAGAGTGGAAGAGTGAACTTTGCAGTATTTGACCTCAGCGTCTTCACTTTAACATGGCAATAATGATACTTGATCTTAAGGGCTATTGCATGATTCAAGTAGGGTCAAGTGTCTAGCACCGAGCCTGGTTTAAAAGAAGAAATCAAAATATATTCCATTCCCACTGCTACTTCAGGTTTTTGGCAAGAGAAAGATGGGGAACCTTCAGGAAGCACTGAAAGGTGAGGTGGAACCAGAGAGCAGACAGCAGTTGGGGGTTTTCTTCTACCAAATGCTGCCAAAATCTTGGTTTACTCACGTAAGTGTGTGTGTGTATCCGTGAATGTACACACACACACATACTCACACTCGCACACATTTTAAAATTGAAAACTGACTGCATTACAGCTTCTAACCATTGGAGTAATTTGAGGATAGCTTTGTGATGGAATTTCAGGAAGGCCAGGATGAGGCCTGAGTGGAAATGGCTTCCCTCCTTGTGATACCACTTGGGATCCTGGTCGAAATGGATCCAAACCAGAGCAGGAAATGGGAAACATTTTCCTCACACTCACATTCAAATTTGCTGTTAGTCAAAGGCAACCCTTTTGGAGCAGTCAGCTTTTCCAGACTGAAATGGAGGCCTGTATTGTTTGTGTCAGAACACAGACCTTCCATTGCAAGGTGGAAGGTCCCTTGCAGAGGCCTGACAGTTGACAGAAGACAAACAAACCACAGAAAGAGCAGACGAGTGTGGAAGCGCGTTCAGATGAAGAGACCAAGTAGGCTGAGTTCAGGTCCCCAGTGTCCCAGCGAGGAGCTTTATCAGTGGTCTTGAGCCTGCGATGCCAATTGCTCTCCTGCCTTGAGTTTTCTAAGTCATTTAGAGCACTTTCACCCATGTTCCCTCATGCTGCCCTGGAAGGCAAGCGGAAGGACAGAGGAAAAATATAACATCTGAAATCAGATTTCCAGGATGTGTTGAGCACCGCACTTTCTTTTTTTTTTTTTATTTCAACATACTATAGGGGTATAGATGTTTAGGTTACGTATGTTGCCCTTGCCCCCCCTCCCCCCAAGTCCGAGTTTCAAATATGTCCATCCTTCAGGTGGTGCGCATTGCACTCTTTGTGTATGCATATACCCGTCCCCTCCTCCCTCCTCCTCCTCCCCTCTCCCCCCTCCCGCCTGCCCAACATCCAATAGATGTTATTCTTATATGTGCGCTTATGTGTTGATCAGTTAATACCAATTCGATGGTGAGTACATGTGGAGAGCACCATACTTTCACTTGACCTTATTTCACTTGGTCCCTGCGGCTACCCTAGGAAATACACAGTATTGTTCCTCCCATTTTGCTGGTAGGAAAACTGAGTTTCTGTTGGATCTAGGCTTTTTGTCTTTTTAGGTGTGTCTGTTTGTGAATGTTTACAGTATGTTGAGGTGAGTTAGACACAAAAGAGAGCTGAGAAAATTGTTCATTTAGAGACCACACACAGAAACTGGAGAAAAGCAAAACAAAACATTAGAACACATAAAAGAAATATAACTTACCATTGGGAGTGAGGGAACACCTATTGTTTATGCCTAAGCACCACACCACAGAGAGTGTGTCCTCTAATCCAGGCCCCACTTTGGAATCGCTGTGTGTTGATCGTGTAATTTGGTTATTTGCCTATATAGCAGGCTCAGTACTTTGCAACTTAGGAAATGTTAGGGAGCCACAGTCATGATCCAATTCCATTTACGTGTGGCAAATCTATAAGCTTTCAAGCCCATTGAAAACAAACCCAAACAACAACAGATAACAAGTGTTGGCAAGGATGTGGAGGAAAGGGAACCCTTGTATGCTGCTGGTAGGAATGTAAATTGGTGCAGCCATCATGGAAAACAGGATGGAGGTTCCTCAAAAAATTAAAAATAGAACCATCATATGACCTAGCAATCCTTCTGCTGGGTAAATACTCAAAGGAAATGAAATCAGTATCTCAAAGAGATATCTGCACTTGCATGTTGACGGCAGCATTGTTCACAATAGCTAAGATACGAAATCAACCTAAGTGTCCATCAACGGATGAAAGGATAAAGAAAATGTGGAATGTATACACAATGGATTACTGTTCAGCCCACAAAAAGAAGGAAAAAAGAAGGAAATTCTGTCATTTGCAACAACATGGATGGACCTAGAGGACATTATGTTAAGTGAAAGAAGCCACACACAGAAAGACAAATATTACATGATCTCACTTATCTGTGGCATCTAAAAAAGTCAACCTCATAGAAACAGAGACGAGAATGGTGGTTGTCAGGGGCTGGGGGAAGTGGGGAGGTGTTGATCAAAGGGTAGAAAGTTTTTGTTAAGTTCTGAAGATCTAATGTACAGCATGGTGACTATAGTAAATAATACTGTGTTATATACTTGAAATTTGCTGTGAGAGTAGATCTTAAATGTTCTCACTACACACACACACACACACACACACAGGTAACTATATGAGTTGGTGGATATGTTATGAATACTTAGCTTGATTGTGGTAATCATTGCGCAATGAATTAATGTATCAAAACATCCTGTTGTACATTGTAAGTATATATAATTTTTATTTGTCAGTTATACCTGAATAAAGCTGGGGGAGGAAAGAAAGAAAACAAATGCAAACAAAATACAAAGAGCTTGAAAATGATCAATATAATTTGGAAACGGAAGGAAGGCTTTGAAATAGATTCTTTTCATCAAGAGTTCCCAGTATCCTGAATTCAGTCTGTCTTTAGCTTGCTTATCTTAAAGGTGATTATAAAAAATTTTTGCCACTCTAGGCTTAGTGGCAAAGTGATTTTCAAACTGTGTCTCTTGGAATCCCAGGGTTCCTTGGAAAATTCTCCATTGAGATCCCCCTGGGGGAAGGGTATGGTTAATCTGGAGGGGCTCTCAACTCTCCCCCCCACCCATCTTCCCCACCCTGCCAGGCTTCCGCTTTAATCAGAACAACACTGCTTCTATTGGTTTTATGTATTGGCCTTTCTCCTTTGGTTTAGTTTGGAGCAGTTACATTGCAACTATCAACAATTTTTCAATCTAGGCTTTGGGAATGGTAGCTCTTGGAATCCAATACAAAAAGCCCTCCTCCAAGGAGATTTACCTTAAGGTTAATGACTTGAAGGGTTTCACCTGAGGGGATATGGGGTAGAATTTAGAGAAGCACGTTTCACTTTCCAAAAATCATGTCAGCTTTCAGGCCTGAAAAAGAACAAAACCATTGTGAATAGACAGCACATCAGAAAAAGAACAAAGTGTAGCAACACCACCAGTGAGATCAGACTGCATTTAGCCACAGACACGCTGATTGGAGTTTTCTGATGGGGCAGACAGAGTTGTGGAAGGCTGCCAGGAAACTCTGGACATCACATTGCTTTTGCTAAGCCCGCCCAGCGGTGTAGTAAAGAGCTAAGGAGTCCCAGGAGAGGGCTGGGAAAGGTTTGGTCTCTCTTTCCCTACTCCTGATGTGGGCCTTTTTCGATTAGGAAGTAGAGTGTAAAGGAAGTTATCGGGGGTGAAATCAACTCAGCAAGAAACCTTTATAGACCAAAATCCAAGGAAAACTAATAAAACCAGTTGGGCTGCTCCATGCTTATCATACGTGGTGCAAGTAGGTCAGCCGGCTTCAGAGCAAAGGCAGACACCCCAAAACAAATGTTCAGTTCTGTTATACAAAAGGATTTCCAAGCGCCCCAAAGGATGGTAGCTTCATTCTTTCAAGGGACAGTTGCTACATGAAACCCAAGTACAAGCAAATATCTGACGCACTAATTCTAAATTAATGATGGAGGTGAAACGTTGCCTATGTTATGAATTGGGAGTTATATTCAGCTGGGAGAAACAGCCTCCCGAAGCAGAGCCCTGAACAAACAACTAGTTCTGTTTTTCTTAGGTCACGAGCAGTCTGGAGGCTCAGAGCTGTGATCACGGAGCTGTGCTCAAGGACGTCGGGACCCAGGTTCTTGGCGTTCTCTTGGCTTTCTTTATCCTAGACCAACAGTTGCTCCCACTTCTCTGGCATCTTCTCCATGCTCCAGGCAGATGAAGGGTGAGACAATTGGAAACAGCTGAGTCTGTGCCCCTCCAGTCCCCTGCTCCCATCCCCACATTTTAAGGAGCTTTTCTGGAAACTTCGTTCAACAACTTCAGTTCACATAATTTCACTAAGGCTAAGTCACACGCTATTCCATCTGCAAAGGAGGCTTGGAAATATTATGTTTTTGGCTGGGCATGTTGTTGTCCCCAACAAAATTGGGGTTTTTTTCTAAGGAGGAAGGGGAGAGTGTATTCCAGTCTGACACCTAGCAGCGTCTACCAGACCTATCAGAAGATTCCCTCCTCCTAACTCCTGAGGATGCAGCCACCATCTGCACCCCCTGCTCCCCTCCCCCAGCCTGTTCCATTCCAGCCTTTGAAGTACCGTGCTCAGTTCTTGCTGGGGCTGAGAGGTCCTGCTTTCCTTCGTGACCTCAGTTCTCTCACTGGAATGTCACCCCATACAAGTGTAGGTACTAGGCGCCCCTCTTCTCTGGCTTATGACAATTGCAAGTGCAGCTCAGGCTGCGTCACATTGTTGTGTATGGGGAATACTGAATTCAGTTCTTTGCAGATGAAGAAGAAGCTGCCAGGTTGGGAGAACTGCTGAGTGACTACTAGGCTTCCTTTAAGGTTTCTGCTGCCATGAGGTCAAAGGTGCACCACTGCTGAGTTCACAGTTCGTTCAAGTGTAGCCACTGTTCTGCCCACGCAGCTCAGAAATGACACATCACTAGCCTTGGTTGTGCTAGAAATTGTTCTTATTAATTTCTTGTGAATTCTCTGGCTTAATCTCTACAGCAGATATTCAAAACTTACTATACCTTCCCAAAACTCTGACTATGCTCTTACCCCCTTCTCAGTCATAAGTGACCTCAAATTCTACTTTACCAACAAAAGATGGGGTTATTTGACTTGAGCTGTATCCTTTGTACCCCAGAAATCATTGTATTTTCATTCTTCCTCTTGTTTCATTTTTATTTTGAGGAATTCAATCCCTTCTTTGTTGCAACGCTGAGTTCCTCCCATGGCCCTTGAGCCCATCCCTCTCACCCCAGCTGGTGCCTGTTTCCCTTGTGTTTGTAGTCCCTTCATTTCAGCGGTGCCTTCTTACTTGTCTACAGATCATGGCTACTCTGGTCTAGATAAACTTTCCCTTTATTCTTCTGTTCCTGAGGTTTCTGTTCTTTCTTCCCCTCCCTTTTCCAGCAGGCTTCAGCAGGGTCCATCTCCTGATCTCCTGTGGGATGTCCCTGTCCACACAGTGCACAAAAGCACTCATTCTCTTTAGGTTCTAGTACCCGCTCCCTCCCCTTCACACTTAGGAGTGGTAAGTGCTCAGGAAACAAACAAAAAAAGGACACCCGAAGGGTTACAAGGGTTACGACTGCTTGTTCTGAATTGGGAAATGATTAATGATTTTTTTTTTTAAAAAACTGTTTCTTCTTGTATATATTTTTAAAATTTTTTGCACCAAACATGTTTGTTTTTATAATCATAAAAAAGAGCATAAACTTAGATACATGTCCATCTACTTGGAAAAAAGAGACAGAGAGAGAGAGCATGAAAGAGTTAAGAGAAGTGTCTCTGATCTTATTCTTTCAAAACTCACCAAGTATCATTGTACTTGGTTTCCTCTTCCATGAAACCCATAAAATGGCAATCGGGCTGTTTACTCTCTATACCTCCCAGGGCTTTTGTGAGAGTTAAATAGATTAATGTATGGTAGAGCAATCCTCCTTTAAATTATCTGTGGTAGGGACTGGTTGTTTCTTTTATTAGATTCTTTTTTTAAAAATTAATTAACTAAAGTCTATAGTTATTTAGATTTCATCAGGTCTTTACCTAATGTCTTTTATCTGTTCTAGGGCATTACTTTCCTCATCATGTATTCTTAGCTCCTCTTACTGTTTCTCAGACCTGCCTTGTTTTTGATGACCTTGACAGTTTCGAAGAGTACTGGTCAAGTATTTTGTAGAATGTCCCATTGTTGGAATTTGTCTGATGTTTTTCTCATAAGACTGGGGTTAAATGTTATAGTCAGGAAGGCCACAAAGTACAGTGCCATTTTCATCGCATCATATTATGGGTACAAACTATCAACATGATGTTGATGTTGACCTTGATCACCTGGCTGGAGTATTTGTTTCTTTTTTGCTTCTCTTTTATATGTGGTCCTATTGCGTAGGACTAGGCCACAGTTCACGCCACAGGCAACTCATCATGCAAGCTTATCCAGACAAGGTCACTGGTCACTCGCTTGGATGTTTTGGCCACGTCAAATTGCCATAAAGTTTCTAGATGCTTCCTCTCAACTTTCCTACTTACCTCAACACAGACTGGGAACAGTGTGCAGACCGGCCTGGGTCTGACAACACTTTGAGTGACATAATGCTAATGCATACGACACAGGAGGTTTCAGTAAATAATTTTAAGTCACACTGAATATGATTCAGACACAAAAGGTATATTTTGTTGGAATCTTGAAATCATCACAGAGTGGAAAGAGATCCTGGTAAGAATCTTTTCCATCCCCTCCTCCTACAGGTATGGAAGCTACGTCTTAGTGCACGTGAGAATTTGGCTGCACGTGGCAATGCAGTTGCAAGCTGATGCAAAGCCCAGGTCTCCTGTCCCTAACCCAGGCTTTTCCCACCATCTGATGCTAATCAGAATCATTGCAGGTCCCCCCATGAGGAAGTGCAGGAAAGGACTCAGAGGGAGAGCAGGAGGGAGCTCAGAGCTGCAGCAAAGCTAAATTTCTTCCTGACTTTCTAACCTCTTGCTATTCCATTGAAACTTAAATGAGCAGCTGAGAAAACCAAAGAGTTTGAGGAGAGACAGAGGTGCTTACTTGGATATAATTGGTGTTCTGATAATTGAAGGTAATTTATGTTTTCAGAGTAAGTAAGTTAGTCTCCCTTTGGCATGATCCCATCCGCCCTGTCCCAGTCAGAGAGAATGAAATCCAGGGTTGAGGATGGAAAACAAATTAGAAAGTGACAGAGTCTTCTTCCTCCTTGCCTTCTTGTCCACTTCTACTTCCCCTGCAAAAAAAAAAAAAAAAAAAAAAGAGAGAGGGAGAGAGACAGAATGGAGATGCAGGTGAAGGACTAGAGAAACAAGAAATCGGGGATGTAGGAGGGGTTTGCTCATTGGACTACTTTTACTATGGAAATGTATTTAGGATTAAATTAGACACGACATTTTGTAGACTCCCAGTGGAAAAATATTTTCTTATGGTACTTGAAGGGGCCCTGGGAAAACGGACCGTAGGCGTCCTTGATGGAACAGCCCGGCAAGCAGGCATGGCCCGGCCAGGCTGTGGCGGGAAGATCATGTCACACGCTGCGTGGGATCCGCAGCATACTGGCCGAGGGGGTTCTGGGGCCATTTGCTTCTTAGCCACCCTGCAGTTGCTTTTCCCTAATTTTGGAGGTTTCAAGTTATGAAGGGAAAGGTGGCCCAAGAAGGTGATGTTAGCTGACTGGGGACCTCCCCTTACCTCACGACTCTCCATGGCTGCCCACTACTCCTCACTGTGCCACCCAGTGTGCCCCACAACCTGGGCCCAGCTGCCTCGGGGGCCTCAGTGCCCTCTCCTTGCCTCCACGAACCCTCCACACCTCCTTCCCCCTCTCCCCTTTAGCACATGCTCTTTCTTTATCCTGGAGAACCCCCCATCTCCCCCGACCCTGAGCAACCATTAGCTGTTGAAACTCCATTCATTCTAGAAGTGCCAGCTCAAACATTACCTCCTATGAGAAGCCTAACCCAACTCCTCAGCCTAAATGAATAGCCCTGTGCCACCCCCTGCTGCCTACTGGCTGTGTCTATAGTCCTGCACTTATAACACTGTTTTCAACTTTCACTGACATACAAAATATCTATGGAGCACTGCTGCATGCTAGGCACAGTGATAAGGGCTTTACTCAATTTTCTTACATAATCCTCACCACGATCTATCAGTAGGACCCACTATGACCCTCCTACAGATGGGAAGTAGAGGCTCTGTGAGGCCAAGTGAGCTGCTCAGAGTGATTTGGTCTGTACAAGAGGGATTTCTACCAGGGCTGTTTTACTGGTGAGCCCTCTCCCCTCCCCTGGCCAAACTGCCTTACCACATTCCACTGCATTGGCTGCCAAAGAAGGAGCCCAGTACTATTTGTTAACTAATGTAAACCTGCTTGGGCTCTTTTATGCTATCCTATGGCGGGAAGGCCTTTGACTGAAAAGGCTGTAGCCAATGCTACATGCGTAAAGAATAGCCCGGCAGTCAGGGAAATCCACGGTTGAGTGTTAGTGGCTGGCGTGTGACTTTCTTGACACTCAGGGCTTTTGTGGTTGAAAACAGAAGGCTTTGAGTGCCAGCGAAGACTTTTCCTTAAAGACCAAACCTCACTAACCTCAACTCTGTTTATGACAAGACTTGAAACTTTTGACGTTGCTCTTTCACCCCTGGTCTGGGCAGCAGGCTGTGTTAAGTCTAAATCACCACCGAGCAGCTGACAGCTTCTGCACCACCAGGGGTGTGTTTGGAAGCCACTTGTTGCCTCTTTTTGTTCTCTCTTGCCCAGGGACACCTCCCAAGTCCCAGACTTTTGAAGTAGCTGAAAGAATGGAGAGGAGTGACTAAAAAAGAAATTCAAACAAATGCAAAAAAAACAACAAAAAAAGATGTGTTTGTGTGTGTGTGTGAATATGTGTTTATCTCATCAGCTTTCATTGAGTCTCTTTATGCAGTTTCTTGGCAAAGAAGTGGAGGTCTTCGAGGCAAGGATTCATGGCGTCCTGGGGCCAGAACGCCTTCGTCATCAGGTTCTAAAAGCACCGTCCTTACCTCTGTAAGGTATTTCTTGGCAATTCTGAAGCATTTCTTTTTTCCTCAGGATGTTACCAAGCTCTATCTACCCAAAAATCGCACTGGGATTTTAAGCAGATTTACGTTTCATTCATAATTTAATTTGGAGAACTGGCCTTTTGTCAACGCTGTGTCTTCCCATGTAGGAACATTGTGAGCCTTTCCATTTATTCACGTCCCTCAATCCCATTAAATGTTGTCTTCATGCAGGCCTTGTATGTTTCTTTAACCATTTTTCTCAAGGTTTTATGTTATAGTGGCTGTGGCTGGGATTTAATGTTGTTGAATTTAGGCATGCGCACCCCACCTACTTTTTTTTTTTTTTTTTTTGAGACAGAGTTTCACTGTGTTGCCCAGGCTAGAGTGCCGTGGCGTTAGCCTAGCTCACAGCAACCTCAAACTCCTGGGCTCAAGCGATCCTCCTGCCTCAGCGTCCCAAGTAGCTGGGACTACAGGCATGTGCCACCATGCCCGGCTAATTTTTTCTATGTATTTTTAGTTGTCCGATTAATTTCTTTCTATTTTTAGTAGAGACGGGGTCTCACTCTTGCTCAGGCTGGTTTCGAACTCCTGAGCTCAAACAATCCGCCCGCTTCGGCCTCCCAGAGAGCTAGGATTACAGGCGTGAGCCACCGCGCCAGGCCCCCAACTGCTTTTAAAAAGGGGATGTCCTGACATTAGGAGAGTGGACTAAATTCCTGCTACAGAGTTATAGTCTGTGCCCCTTTATGGCCATGTGCCTGTGGGCAAAGGGCCTGGTACATTCTAGAAGTTGGGAATCATGAGCATGATGGGTATGTAGAGGGGTCCTTCGTCATCAAAGTCAAGGTAGGTCTGCATCAGTTACTTCCCAGAACTCAGTGCCTTCAGTTGTCATTTATCATTTGCTCACACATCTGCAGCTTGGCTGTGGCTTGGCTTGACTAGTCCAGGCATGGCTGGGGTCTTTTGCTTCAAACTGTGGCTGCTGGGGTTGTGATGGGCTTGCTCTGCTTTCTACTTTAGTTCTGTGCAAAATGGTACAGTGGTCAAGTGGAACTTAAGGTTTCTTAGGTTCTGGACATAGAATTGGTGCATTGTCATTTCTGCGAGTCACATGGCTGAACTCAAAGTCAGGGGGCAGTATGGTGGCTTTGCTAAGCTGGAACCGTATTTCCAAGAGTGCCCTTCTGTGTATGGGTGGAATAGAGTTGGCCACAAGAGAATCTGTACAAGGTGTGGAAGATGGAAGTGAAGCGATGGGCATGTCTATGGCTGTTGTGGATCACTGCGGAGGACCTGCTGGCTCACCTGGTTGGTGTAGGGCAGCAGCTGGCTCATGGCTCCTTGAACTCCCACCGAATCTCCTTCAGGTTCTCTATATCATGAGGGGACTGGCAGCTCCGTGGAGAAATGCACCAGCTCTTCTTCAGTTCTATGTGAATGTTAGAGGCTTGGGGGCAGGGAGACTTACATGGGATCTGGTGTGTCCCATGGGCTGTCGTCGGCCATTGCTCTTGCCTGCCTCACATCCAGCTTTCCTTCCTGTCCATCAGCCCTCAGGCCCAGCACCAATGCAAGGACAACACCCTCAAATGGACTTCCCACCCTGCTCCCAAGATCACATAAGGCCCAAGCCCTGTGAGAAATCCAGTTTAGCCCTCACCATGATTCTGTTGTGCCGATTGAACCCTTGCTGGTGCAGGCAGCGACGTGCACACTACCACAGTGAGGCCAGAGCAAGGGAGGGGTGAAAACTCAGGACCAGCAATTCACTCTACCAAGGTCATGATCTCCTCCTTATGAAGACAGGAGAGTACGTACAAACCCTCTTTGAATATCTTTTTTCTGAAGGTTCCTATTCACATTCAGAACACAACTTTGGTAATCTGTAGCTCCCATATTGGTTAACTACAGATCACCTCTGCTAAACTACCCATTTTAAATGATCTGAGTGACCCTTCAAGAGAAGTGGCCAATACTGTACTTCATTATAAAGGAATTTTTAAAAAGTAGGCTCTCTTTTCAATCAAAGCATTCTAACAAATGCTCCTCCAACAAAATTATGTATAATAATTAAATTTCTAGGATCTAAATCCTAACCCACTTACTTCAAGGAATATTTGATATAGTCATAGGGTAGAATAATTAAACAACCCCAGTCTCTTAAGACTTCTTTTTAACAGGATTTGATCTTTAGTATAAATAATTTCTTCTTTCATTTGCCCACCACCATCCTGGATTTCCCATTTCTGACAGGTCCAAGCTGCGAGCTTAAGTAATACTTTAAATTTGAATTTCCTAAGAAGCCTTTTGTTCCTTTATTTTTTCTTAAAACAATTTTGGCTTGCTTGGCCTGGGACAGTGGCTTTGGGGCTTTGGGAGAGATAAGACGCTTCAATGTTCTCCTGACAGATGAACTAAAGAAAACCTCTTATACACACGTCATCTGATTGGCCTCATGTCATTTTGATCATTCCGTCTGACAGTTCCGATCTAGTTTTTCTTTCGAAAAAGGGTATCCATTTCAAGGTTTAGAGTTCTTAGGATTTAGAATCTAGATTAAAAAAAGTGAAATTTAATCTTGAATCAAGGGTAGGAAATGTGAGCAAGGTTAGTAGACTTCTCTTCGATAGAAGACCCTTGTGACCAGTATTTATTATGGTAATGCTTTGTTATTATAAACCTCCCATGAATAATATTTTGGGGAACTACCACACAACAAGGCGTACATTTATAACCCCTGGTTTAGGGGGTGAGTGATACCAACGAGCTGAGAAGCACAATTATCTCATGGTTATGCATACCTATGAAGTGTGTTAATACTTTTGTTTTTTACAACTCGAAGAATATTTTCATTGTAGGTGAAGCATCAGACACATTTTTATTCAAAGGAAGAGAAACAAAATGAAGGTTGTGTCTGCTGTGTGTTCCGAACAGTACCCTGGTGGCCCTGACCCTCTAAGTTGGGGACTAATTTATCACTGTGCGTCTCACGGGCGCCAGGACATTGTGCTTTAATGTCTGTGCCATGGTCTTCTGATAGCCAATGCACAAAAGGAGTCCTTATTTGGAAATAGTGATCAGTCAGTGTGAACAGGAAGGTTTGATGGCGTGCCTGCAGTAGGTATTGTTTTAGGTGGATTTAGTAAAAAATTTCAGTACAGCTTGGTGTTTGGTGTCCTAGAAAGCAAGTTGCCATGCAGCTGACATTTATGTACTTTAGAGGAATTAAGGCCATATAGATATGGCTGTCAGGTAAATATAAGGTGATACTGGGGAAAGAAAGTGAAATTAGTGATGATTAAGTACTTAATATGTGCCAAGTGGTTTACTTAGGTCTTCTCTTTTAATCTTCACCGTGACTTACAAGGTTGATATTACTGGCCATATTTTGCAGAGATGAGGAAACTCAGGTTGAGAGAATTTAAAAGAGTTGTCTTCATTGCTAGAATGTGGTGAGCAGATATTCAAACTGGGGTCTGCTTGGTTCTGTAGTATTTCCACTAAACCAGCATTTCCTGAAGTGTGCTTAGAAGGGAAGTACTGAGGATGGGATTGGAAGAGGGATGCAGGGAGGGATGGGCAAGGATCAAGTGCAGTTGGAAATATAAGATTAAAGACACATATATTTTTATTTATTGCAGGACTTCTCAGAGCTTTCGATATACCACTATGTGGTGTTTCCCAAATCTATTTAATCTGCAAATCCCTTTTTTTCCTGAAAGGGAATAACAGTAGTGGGTCCCTTACAAAGCCATTTGCCTCTCAATGCTTTTTGATGGAGCATTGGGTGGTGCTAGTGTTCCAAGGAGAACCCGCATCTCTGCTGCCGCTAGCCTGATGTTCTCCCACATCTGTCCCCAAACCCCTTCAGCAGCTATGCCTGATTTGAATCCAGAAGGAAGCTTTCTTTCTTCTTCTTTTTTTCCCCTGCCACTTTGGTATGGTCGTGTGACCGTTTTGTTCTGGGAAGAGAGAGGGTGAATGAGCCCGAATCTGTATCCGAGGCAGGTGAGCATACGAATCTTCTTCTTCGCTTGAATTTTCATTGTGAGTGTGAGCTCTCTGGCTGTTCGTGCATGGATAGCATGCCCTCTCTCAGTCTTCTGTCCCAAGCTGGTGTGGGAGGCAGGGCACACAGGAATAATGATGCTACAATATGACGTCAGTGGCTTTGGAGAGATGCATGCCAGAATATAGTGAGATCACAGAGGAATGAGTGACTACATCGCAGAGGGGAGGCAGGGGCAGGAGGAGTAGAGGATGTCTGGGTCTTAAAAATGGGGTGGATTCGTCACATGTATAAGAGAAAAAGGGCATTTCACGTCAAGGGAATGGCATGAGCCAAGGTCTGGAAGGCGAGGCAGCGTGATCTAAGGAAACAACAGCAGTTCCAACGGCAGCTGGGACATAAAGTAGGGGGTGAGGACTGGTGAGAGCCGAGGGTGCCGAGATGGGTGGAGGCCAGGGCAGCCATGGAAGCCTTTGTGTGCTCTTTGAGAGATGAGATTCATCCTGTAGTGAATGGATGACATGGTGGGGTTTGAAAGAAACAGGTGTTGGGGGCAGATCTGGGGTTTGACAAGTTTACTCTCAACAAGGCACAAGCCCATCACTAGGCACAGCCCCAGATAAGGTTATGCAGCAGTCAAGGTGAGAGAGGCTGTCACGTGCACTAAGGCAGTGCAAATAGTGAGGGAGGGAAGAAACAGATTTGCTCCATGTTTTGAAGGACAAACGATGATTGCAGATAGATTGGATTTGAGGAATGGAGAAAAGGGAGAACAATTACTTCAGCTAGAGCATGAATTGGGCACGAAGGGTGTGTGTTCATCCATTTTGATCTTTTACATCAAAGGGTGTGAGATAATTCCAAATGCGAAGCCCCTTTAATAATATTCTTTTATTCTTGCTCATTTGCTTCCTGCTGTAGCCTGGAGAAAATTGCCAGGGCAGCTGGCAAGAGGTCTGAAGTTGGATCCGCATGCTCCTCTTGAGATGCAGAAAAGCCACAAGGTACAATGTAGGACCTGGTCCCAATTTCCACGTGTGCTATGTCCTGGCTGTGCTATCTCGGACTAACTCTGCAAGTTTTAATGTTTTCATCTGCAGAATGGGAGCTCTGCTCTGTGGCACACGTGTGAGGGTGATCTGCTTTCAGAATTTCTGTCTCTGTGCTGGCCAGGATTGATGCGACTGAGCTGGCTGGCTGGGCAGGTGGCCCCTTCCTTCCTCACCTGAAGCTTTGTACCTAGTCAAAGCAAGCAAGTTCCTTCTCAAGAAGAGAAGGACCATCCGCCGGACTTGGGTGTGTGGGAAAGTGTGCTCCTCTGCGAGTCCTTCCAAATGACCCCTCAAGGGCCCAGGGGAAGCTTGTGGGGTGTTGCTGAGGGTTCGATGACATCAGGGGTATAAAACACTTTGTAAACTCTAAGGGTTTCTTCCATTTGGTTGTTATTATCCTGGACATGCATTCTGTTCTATTCAGTCATAAAACTCATCTGGAGAGAATACCCTGGTAGTTTTTCCTTTCTCTAAAATGGGGTCTGTTCCCTGTGCCTTGTACCGATGCCCACAGCCGTTGTGGCCGTGGTGGTTTGCTGGGTTGCCGGATGCTGGTGGGTTACACCGACTCCTGCGCACCTGACACCGTATCAGATGAAGGGAGCACTGGGGCCTCTAGGTGCGCTGAGGATCAGGGGCTGGGGCCGGGAGTACCTTCCATGCCTCCCTCCCCATCTGGGACCACAGAGGTTGTGCATTGGTTTTCCTTTACTGTATAATAAATTACCCCCCAGACCTGGCAGCTAAAGACAGCAAACATTTATAATCTTACAGTGTCCGTAGGGCAGGCGTGGCTTAGCTGAATGCCTCATGACCTCTGCCTCGGGGTCTTTCACAAGGTTGCCCTGAAGGGGTCTCCTCTGAAGGCTGAGGGAGCACACTCTCAAGCTCCCTGAAGGCCCCAACCTTGGGCTCTGTCTTTGGCCCACTTATTCCAGTTTTAGGAAGAATCCTGCAGAGTCAGTTTAGCCAGAATCCCCCCATCCTCATGTTTCCTCTTAGACATTTTCTCCCCACCGACCCCACCCTGCTCCTTGGCCATAAATCCCCACTTGTACTCGGTCTGCCCTGGGCTCTCTTCCCCTGTTGAAATTGTTCCTGAATAAAATTTGCCTTCACTGCTTTAACTTCTGTTCGGCTCTGGTTTTCCTTTGACAGTAATCTCATCTGGGAAATAGCATTTCATCTCTTTTGCCATTTTCTATTGGCCAGAGCAAATCCCTGGGTCCAGTCCACACTCATGGTGAGGGGATTGCACAGGGGTATGATACCAGGAGGCAGGGAGCTTCTGGGGCCATCTTAGAGGCTGTGTACCACAGGTCCCATAAGTAGTGGTCACAGCTCCCCTTCTCAGGGGCCATCTCAGTCTCCAAGCCATTACTGGACTCCTGGTGGTCCCTTTACGCCCAACCCCAGTTGGGTAGATGGTCTGGGCTTTGATTTCAGTGATCTTCCCACAAGCTTTCCGGGACCGAGAGCCTGTAGCCCTATGGTGTCCACCATCCAATCCACACTTGGCCCTCGGCTGCTGCCACGTGACTCTCCTCTGTGGACCAGAGTTCCTGGCTCCTGCTTGTCTGGGAGGGAGATTCGGGTTTCCTTAGCTTGGGTGACTATTAGTTCACAATTAATCCAGACTTTCTTGATAACAAAGGCCACCTTTGCCCCAAACAGAAATAAATAACAGCTTGTGGCAGACATCCTCTCTCCCTGACTAATGGTTCTATCATCCCAAATTCACATCTACCATCTCCTAGGAGAGCTTGCAGGCTGAACCACACTGAGGCCTATGATCTCCTCGGTAAAATTCCTAAATAAATCTCTAATGCCTCAAGAACCTGAGGTGACCCGTTGTTTCCACAACATATAAGCAATCCTCTCTAACAAAGTTGAACATTTCCCTTTTGGGCTTGGTAAATTGTGGAAAATAAATATGAAAGAGCTTTTAAGATGCCTCCTAATCCCGGGGTGTGCACAATTGCCCTTTTGTTTACCTTAATGTAATAGGATCATTATCTAGGTGCCCCATTTGGATGAAGCCTTGAACACATATTAACCAGTTGACTATGTTAATAGTAATTTAGGAAAACCTTTCAGGCTCCAAACCCAGCTTTTTAAAGCCAAGTGTAAAGTGGTCTTTCCTTGTTTTCTATGTTGACTTTCATTACAGATTTGCGTAAACATAGCTGAATGGTGAGTATGTTGGTTTTTGGTGCCAGCCAATTATGGAAATTGGCGTTTGTTGGCAGAGGGTGTTTTTGATCTGCAGAGCTTGTAAAAGGTGGTGTCTTTGGGTGTTGATCGACCTTAACCTGCAAAAGGGGAGGGCTTGCCTCTCCATCTCATGGTCCAAATAACAGAGGCTGCAGTGCTACATGAAATAGGGGGAATGGTTAGAATAATGAGTTGGTATCTACCCCAGCTGTGACAGTCTCACTACCCGGACCTTCCACAACTGCCCAAATGAGGTTTTTAGACTCTCACTGACCCACTGCCTGCCTACATCTGCCCAGTTAGAGCAGTGAGCGGAGGCCATGGCCCGCCCACTGCCCTCCTGGTTTCACTCAGCCAACCCACCCTCTTCGCCTTTGGAAGGCATGATGGATGGGTTTGAAACAAAACCATCTCATTCCCAAACTGAAATGTTCCTTTTTACATTTGGGAACAACTTGAAACCACTGGAGAAAATCATGTGCCAATTATGTATAAACTCCTTTACCACAAGGTATAAAGGAAGCCATAATTCGCAGGGCTTACGTTTGATTGAATTCATCTGTTTCCATTTTGTAAATAGAGAGGAGGGAGAATCCATAGTGGTGGACAGTTGATATAAGGCAGCTTCTATTCCCGGGCAAAACAAGGGGTGGCCCTGTCGCTTCACTCCCTCGGAACAGGCTTCTTAGGTGCAAAGAGTCATGAGGAACTCCTATGCTGGAACGGAGGTCTGCCTTGTACATGGCAGTGCCAGACTCTTCTAGAGCCTTAGACATAGAAGAGAAGTGACCGTATTTTGTCACTTCTCTTCCAGCCAAGAACAACAACCTACGACTGGGGAAATCCCCTCCCCTCTCCCCAGCCTAGGATGAGATTTACACTGATGGGTCTGTGTTTGCCAGCAGCTGACAAGTCAGACTTTACCCTTAACATCATCGCTAAGTGTGTTGGTACTAATTAGGTGAAAAATGAGATGCATTGTTAAAACTGGCTTTCCTTTCCTGCTTGGCAGCTTGACATTAGGGGATATTGAAACCTCAAATTGCCTTGCAGAAACGTGCCCAAGGGTAGCTGTCTATTATGGGGGCAGGGAGGACCCAGTAAGGGAAAGAATGAGGTCCCTTCACCCTCATTCCCATCTGTCATTGATGAAAGACTGGCTTGTTAATGGGCATAGGGGATTAACTGATGTCCCTCTCCAAGTGTGTGTTGCTGGTGACCAGTGATGCTTGGATGCTTTGGTTGGAAGCCAGACAAACTTGGGGTTATAATCTCAGGTTTTCGATGTAACTGATGACTTTTGGCTCCTTCTGGAGGCTCAACCTCCTCACCTATAAAGTGGGGATGGCTACTACATTGGGCTATTATGGGATGAACAATGTTTGAGAATCATGTAGCATAGTAACATAATAAAAGTGAATCACTGACCCTTTCCTTTCTATTCTGGGCCTCTTGTTTTCTGAGAAGGCCTCCACATTTCCTGCATCTTCAATTTCAAACTCTAGATGATGGACTAAGAGGGTTCCTTGCCACGTAGCAGGGAATGGTCACACTCAGAGGCTGCAAATGAGCCTTTTTCATTAATAGATCTTTCTACATTCTCCCGAGGCCATTTTGGGCCACTTGCCTCTATTTTGGTAACTGTCATAACTGGCCTCTTGATGACTGCCTTTTCATTCACCTTAAACCACTTTCTCTCGTTAATTTTTCAAATACAAAAACGTTTTTCCCCAAGTGAAAATGCGTTGCCATGGGATAGTGGCTGTTTTTATGTCAACTCTTGGGTGTCCAGGGACTAGGGATTGGGCTTCTGTTTTATGCGGTGATGCAGAACCTTGTTTCTTCCTTGCCCGCTCATTTCTAGTTCATTCTGAATTCAATTCTGGGATATTGAATGATAGCTAAGTTGTTTACGTGGATGATCTAATTTAATTTTCTCGACTACTTTATTATTATTCTTGTTTTGCTGAGAAGGAGTGAGAACACAGAATTATTAAGCTATTTCTTCTGAGATTATCCAGCTAATAAGTGGCGCAGGTGGGATTCGAACCCAGGCAATCTGACCCAGAGCATTAAGACCTGTGCTTCCACCTACCAGGTGTTCCTTCACCCCATGAGGAGAGAATGCACAAATGAGGACCGAAATCGTGAAGAGCGAATCAGACAGATCCATGACTTACTCGTGAATGGTGACAGCAGAACAGGAAACGGAACGTTCAGTTCAGACACACCTGGGGGACTCGCTGCAGGGTTTAATCCACACTCATTCTCACTTCCTCACGGAGTGCACTCTACTCTCAAAAGGAATCAACTCCCAATTTCTCCAACATGAATTTTACTTTATTTTAAATGCAAAAAACAAATTGAAACCCACCATAGCTTCTCAGGGTAAGTTACTCTTGACATCCTAAAATAAACTTGGTTACAAACTGCCTGCCTCTCCACAGCGAAAATTGTATTCGGTAGTTATCAAGATTTGTACTCAAGCAATCGCTCCCCCTGCTCCTCTGGAGTCTTATAATTGTGTTTTTGTTCCTGATTTATGCCATGACCACACATCTGACATATTTTTCCTGTTATTTGTGTTGGGCACCAGAAGCTCTCAGGCTTTCCCTGGGCTTGAGACATAATGGCTCTATTTTGGTTTTAGGATTTTCCCCTCTTGGGGCATTCAGACCTTCCTGGGTTTTCTTGGTGCTTTGAATGCAATTTTTCTCCCAAGGCAACCTCTTGGACCTTCTGTGCAGCCCTGCGCCTCCGCCCGCGTTGTGAGCAGTAGTCCTTACTTGGTGGGGCAGACCTGGGCTTTTTAGAGGCTCAATCCTATCAGCGTTTCCAGGGTAATTTGTCTCTGTGGGATGGTTAATGAAGGGGTCTCAGAGACTGAACAGCACAGTAATTTGGTCTTTTCCAGACAAGGATGATCTTATCAGGGGTTGACTATCCACGCTGCGGAGACTGAGACGTGGGCTCTCACAATATTTGCTTTTGAAAGGCTGGAAGTCAGCAAGCCCCAGCCCTCTGGTTCCCTTCTCTGCCGCTGACCTAATCTTACCCTGATGCAAGCAATTTTAATTTATCGAGATTCTGCCTAATGATTCTGGCGATTTACATCGTTGTCATTCCTGAGCGTTATTATGCTTTCAAAGAAAGGGATCAGGCCTGTGGAGACATTTTCCTCTAAATGCTTCCTTTGAAGGACCCTGCTCACCAAGTAAGGGAGAGAAATGAAACAAAAGAGGGTCTTCTGTAAGACGGCCAGGGTCTCTCCTAAGAATTCTGGGAAGAATGGTGTCTATTGTACTCGTGTGGCGTTTTGGTATCTTTCTACATCTCTTGTACCAAACCCTCAGAGCAATGATGGGGTCTGTGGGAGTTTTTAGGGTACCCTCTCCATCAGGGTTGGCTCGATCTGGTACTGTTCTCCAAAGCAGGGGCCCCCTGAACCCACAGAATGGGGTTCCTACCACCCAGAGACGGAACAGGCACTCTGCAAAGCACTTCGATCCAGAGAGGATACTGTGAAGGGAAATTCGACGAGCCTTGTGGTTATTTGAAGACTTAGAGGAAAATGAGGAGATGTAGATTCTGACTATTGCTTGAGAACAGCCCTCAAAACGCTGACAGCTGGTGAAGGAGGGAGACGGTTTGGTGTGGCCAGGTGGTTAAAAAATGTCACAAGTGGATGGTATAATTCAACACTGATTGTACATCTACTATACACCAGGCCCTGCCGGGGGCTTGAGTCCCCAAGCAATAGTCAGAATTCAAATTTTGCAATAGTGCCCTAACTGGTCTTTTTACTTCTACCCCTCACCCCCAACCTCAAACAATCTGTTATCAACACAATAGCCAGAGTGATCCCGTGAAGATGTACATTCAGATCACACCGCACCTCTGCCCACAACCCTCCAAAGGCTCTCACATCTCTCAGTGAAGGTCTTTACAGTGGTCCACAGGCTGCACAAGATCACTCCCCTGACACTGCACCCCCTCCCCAGCACCTCCAAATTCTCATTTGGCAACTGAGACCCGGATGGAATGTCATCTCCTTCTGGAAGAGCACCCTGGCCCTCTGTGTACCCTTCAGCCCTTTGTGTCTCAATTTTAGCACCTAGTGTACTATTATCTAATTTGTCTTTTATCCCTTGGGCTCCTCATTGGTGTCTGAGGTTCTTGGAGAAGGAACTGGGTTTTACGTATCTTGGAATCATCCCCAAGATGCAGTGAGTCATTACTGCATAAATGAACGAGAAAATGAGTGTGCGAGAGACTGCGTACCTCCTCTCCATGGGTGTGCTTATGGCTCCGGTTGTGTTACGTGGAAACCACCAGATAGGATCCACAGACAGGACCCTGATAATGGTTCTGCTGTACCTTGTGGGCCAGGAATGCTCAGGAGCTGCATCTGGTAGCTAAAGGGCTTCATGTCCCTGTCCCAAGAGAGACCTAGGGTCTAACCACAGTTCTATTCCTGCCCCTGGAGAAGTGAAGGAGGGCCAGAAGACCCTTCCTTGCTTTCTCAGTCCTCAGGGCTGGGACCCCAGAGAGAATGGGCAGGACAAGGACAACACCTCTACAGTCAGTGCTGGGCCCTGCCTGGCCCCGCTTTGGGACAGCCCCTCCCACCACTCTCTTTGCATCTTGGCCCCCTGACCTCTGCAGCAACATGAGTATAAATATTGTTCTTCCAGGCACTCCACTGTGGCAGGACAGGGAAGGAAAACCCATCACTGGGGGACATGTGTCATTGTCTTTGCCTTTTGTAGAAGATAAAATGCAAAAGCTGAGCAGCTCCAGCTTTGCATTCGGGCTGCTGTACCCTGCTCCAAGGCGGAAAACTCTGCAGGAGGCTCTCAGGGCCCTCCCTCCCCCGACCTCCTCCCCTCTCTCCCCACAGGCACTGATGGCACCTACCCTGGGCCAGGTCTTTCTCAGGGCCAGGCACTCGGTGGGTTCCCGGCACCAAAGGAGTTCGGAAAAATTACAGGGGGAAAAGCCATTTGCTCATGGCACACTGCCCAGGCGGGTTAATCCGATCCCTCAGGAAGGCTCTTCCTGTACAACTTGTAATTAATCCAGAGAGCTCACGGCCCCAGGAGGTTATAAGGCCAAATTACTCAGTATGTTTCAAAAAGGGAGTTGTTGTCCGTGTCTAAGAGTAGCATCTTTCCTTAGACAGGCTGGACGTAAGCCCATGAGGGCTGTCAGTGGGTCTGTTTGGGGCAGAGAGGAAATGCAGCAGCCTAGAGTAGAATAAAGGTAGTGATAACGCTAATCATCACAGTAGTTAACTTTTAGTGAGCCACTGTTATGTGCCTGACCTCTCATGCAAAGCACTTTATTTGCATCTGCTTGTGCAATTCTCATAAGCCATGGATCCTGTCGGCATCCCCACTTGACAGAGGAGGGGAAAGGAGCCCAGAGACATTAAGTAGGGTGTGCTGAGCTAAAGTTTAAAGTGAGGCATAGGGTCTCTAGATCAGCTCTTAATCACTGGGCCTCAGTTCTGGTGCTACCACGGGTCAGATGGCCTTGGCCGGGCTGCACACGGCTTCTCCCTGACTTAATGCCATGTGTTAGATAGAGTTATGGATTTGGAAACTACATTAGTCATTAGCAGCATTACCCTATTGTGAGTCATTTACTCTTTTAGTGTCCTCATCTGATAAAGTGGACATTGTAATACCTCTCTTGCCTATTTCGGGTGGTTCAATGTAAGAGTATATTGAAATGCACTATACGCATGAAAGTGCTATCCAACTGTTAGGCTCTGTTATGAAATTATAATCATCAATGAATGAGAGTAGGAGATACACACTGTCCAATATCTTTCTGCAGGGATGGAATACTATTTATCTGTGCTGTCTAGCATGGTAGCACCAGCCACACGTGGCTATTAAAGCCCTTGAAATGTGATAAGTGGGGTTAAGGAACTATATTTTAAATTTTATTTCATTAATTTAAATTTAAATAGCCACGTGTCACTAATTGCTACTACAGTGGACAGCACAGGAGATGTTTCAGCTGGAGGGAATCTCAAAAACCACTTAGTCCAGCCTCCTGATTTCACAGATGAGAAAGTTGAGGTTCTCTGTAGGCAGAAACTTGCCTAAGGTCAAGAGTAAGTTAGCAGAGAGCAGGTCTAGAACTAAGTCTTCTAAAACCCTGAGAGTTTCTACCTAGTTTCTACCAAAAATTCTGAATAACCCTGATTTCAACCAGGAGATTAGGAAAGAGGATTGATCATCATCAACCTAAAGCCCATTGACACAAACCCCTAGGCCAGGGGTGGTGGCATGCATCTGTAGTCCCAGTTACTTGGGAGTCCAAGGCAGGAAGATCACTTGAGCCCAGGAGTTAGAGTCCAGCAAGGGCAGCAAACAAGACCTTATCTGTAAAATAATAATAATAGTAATAATAATAATAATAATAAAAAGAAAGAAGCAGCTAGTGAAATATCAGGATAATCCCAGTTTTTAGAGCTCCCTGAAGGCTGAAGACAATCATGCCCGCACCCATTTGTAGGAAGCAGCGTGTGACTATCTCTACTGCAGTCTTGCTCGGGGCTTCCTTGGGGCCTTAGGTCTTCTTCCTAAGGGCCAACACGAAAGAAACCCTCTTTTCACTTGCAACCCACCCTGACAGTGATGGGGACATCTCTGGATAGGTCCTCCTCTCCGAGGAAGGCCTTGCCGGTGTGGGGGGCTTGGGACTGCAGTGGACTGTAACGGTATATCTGTGGAAAGAAAGAAAAGGCCTGTGGTGAGGCTGCAACCTCGGTGCCAAATCACAATGTATAATTGGGTCTGATTTTTTCCATATGTATCAACAAAAACAGCCTTGCTTTCATGGGAGATGAAAGCGACTCCTTTCTTTGGTTATATTTCCCTTTTGTGTATAGTTCCCAGGTCTCCACTGGGTTCATCATTCTCTCTTTAAAACAAAGGAAAAAAAAAATCATAAATTAGGGATATGGAAGAACTTATAGAGAAAATCTTTCTTTATGTTTTCCATGGCAGAGAGATATGCTGTTTTGATGTTTTCTTCCTTTTCTCAACAGAAATTAAATTAATTTGTCAGAGTTTTGGAGAAATCATACTCGGAATAGTAGTGGAAGCAAATAAATGCTTGATGGCAGCAGATCGATGTACATGTGTGAACTCTCTTTCTTAAAGGGCACTCATTCATTCATTCAACGCTCCTTCTGTGTTAGTCTGCTCAGGCTGCTATAACAAAGTACTGCAGCCCGGGAGCTTGAACAAGACCAAGGTGGCAGTAGGTTTAGTTCCTTCTGAGGCCTCTCTCCCTGGCTTGCAGGTGGCCGCCTTCTCGCTGTGTCCTCACACGGCCTTTCCTCTGGGTATGCACAGCCCTGGTATTTCTTCTTCTTATGGGGACTTCAATCATATTAAATTAGGAACGCATGCTGATGACTTCATTTAACCTTAATTACCTCTGTAAAAGTTCTGTCTCCAAATGGGAGACAGATACTGTCCAAATACTGTCACATTGGGGGTTAGGGCTTCAACACATGAATTTTGAGGGGGCCACAATTTAGTCCTTAACAAGTTTATTGAGCACTTTTCATGTGCTGGGCACTGGAGATAAAAAAAAAAAAATGACATAGTAACCTGGTCTTGGGAAGCTGCGAGTCTTACAGACATGTAAGAAAATATTAGACAACATGATATGCGATTTATATACACAAGGGCATCAAGGGAGAGACTCTACTTTGTTTTGCGGAATATGGGAAGAAGAATTAGGATAAGGCTTCAAAGACAAGGAGCTAAATGGGTTAAGCTCTGAAGAAAAGATTAGGATGGCGGGAAAAAGAGTAAAGAGGGGGGTGTCCTTGTTATCTGGATGAAATAAGCAGAGTCTCTCCTGGGGTTCTGAAAGTTTCTGTCTAAAAATACTCTCCACAACTTCAAAGGCCAAACCTTCCTCACCCTCAGGAAAATTACAGATGATTTCTTTCCTTAAGCTGTTGTTTCCTTAAAAAAAAACTTTAAAAATTATATTGATTGGCATGGTCTTTGTTACAACCATCAGAAACCATGACACAAGCTTGTTTGAGCAATAAGAGCATGAGTTATTTTGCCTGAGCAGAAGATCAATGGTGGGGTGGGTTATGGACAGTCTGATCACTAACCGATGGTGGTTCAAGGACTCAGGCTCCCTCTACCTCTCCATTCGCCTTCCTTACCACTGGCCTCAGCTGAAGGCTGGATCTTCTCCTGGTTATAGTAGCTGCCAGTGGAAATCAGGCCTGCATGCTTACTTCTTCACACCCTGCAGGAGAGAAAGAGAAAACTCTCTCTCCCAATCAGTGGTGTGTTGGACTTAGCTTATACTGGCTCATGAAATCTGATTGCCAAATTTTCAGAAATTTTGCAAGCTATTTCTTAAACACAGCTATTATTAAAATTTAAATTATATAACTTACAGTGAAATGAATTACATTTAAAACAAAGATTATAACTACTCAAATCTCATCACTTGCTAATTACTTGCATTTGACATGATTTATGTCTATTATATTTATAGGATGGTGATACTATAAAATGGTATGCTACTGTACTCTCTCCCCAGCTCCACATTCCTTGATAATCACATTGATGGCTTGAAATTGGCCATGATGGGAGGATTTACACCATGGAAATTGGCAACCACTATAAATTGAGTCTTGATTTATTTATTTTTGATCATTTAAGAAAGTGATGGAGAAATGTAAATAATGCAGATTAAACTTTAAAAAATGTTGTTCTAAACTGTTACATTGTGAATAGTACAAAAATTTAAGGAACTGTTTTTCCAGTGTTATCTGATTCAGCAAATTCACTGACATCATTGACAAACAAGTGAAGTTCTGACATATGTCTTCATTGTATTACTTGTTAACATAAACAAAAGTGGCAAACATTTATTTGTGTCAATGTTACACTCATTTATCAGTTGCAGTCATAGGTTGGTTATAGATGTACAGATGACAAAATATTCTGTACAACTGGCTGTGTGGAATCTACAATAAAAAGATGATATGTTTTATTTTGTTTATACATTGGATTCTATACATTCATTATGTCAGTAAAAATTTATAATAAACATATGTATGTGTGTATATATATATGTACATAATTATTTCCTGGACAGCTTTTTACTCAATATTTATTAAGTGCCACTCCCTTAATCTTTTAGTTCGACTGGACCAACATAGTTTATATACCTACCTTTAAACCTACAATGCCATGCATTAATTACTCTTTGTGGCTGGCAATGGATGGTTTCCTGAACCAAAATAGAGGGTTTTTTAGGAAAAAGGAAGTAGGAAATGAATTTTAGGTAGGCAACCCAAAGTGCCTGCAACTGAAAAGTTTACCTATCCTCACCACCCAAAATGACACATTAATACCATATCAATCTTTAATATTTTAGTATGAATGTATGACACTGTTTCCAATTGAATAGGTGACTCAGAGAAGATTGGATAGAACTATTGACATTTCAGGTTGGATAATTCTTTGTTGTGGGAGGGCCGTCCTGTATGTTGTAGGATGTTTAGAAGCATCCCTTATCTCTACCTGCTAGGTGCCAATAATCCCCCAACCTCCCCCCACTCCCAGTTATGACAACCAAAAATGTCTCCAGACACTGCCAAATGTCCCCAGGAGCAAAACAGACCTGGGGTGAGAACCATTGGTTTAAACCCAGGACTGGGCTCCAAACCTGGAAGTTTTACATATCTGTTCCTCTGCCTCTGAGGTAATGCCATCTGCAACCGAATGTTAAATCGATGGTTCGAAGACAACACCAGAGGAAGAGGCATTCCTGAGGGCTGGAACTGTGGGCACCATTAAGTTGTGTCTGGAGGCAAATTTTCTGGGCGTAGGAGAGAGGGATGTTCCACTTGGAAGGCCAAAGGCTTCAGATACTCACCTCTCCTCAAATTTTCAGATTTTACCAGGGCTTTTTCCACCTTTGGAACTCAAAGGATATGAAGCTCTTTTATAAACACACACCTTAAAAAGGACTTGGTTCCTTTTAGCAAACATAAGGACATCTTTAGACTGAGTTAGAAGGAACACTTCATTTAGCTTGTCCTTGGGTTCCAGAAGCCACAGCCTTTCATATCACAGCTCTGATGTGTGCTCTGAAGGAAGCACACAAAAGCATCTGGGTAGTTCGTAAACTGTTCAAAGTCTGGGCAGTGTCCTCGCCAGAGTCTCTTGACATTTATGTAGAATAAACTTACACAAAGTTCTCTTCTCTCAAGAAAGCCCCCCTTAGACCTGCTTCCCCTTCCAGCTACCACCTGGCCTTCATCTTTTTTCAATAGCTTAAGATCTCAAAGGATCCATCTTCTTTTGCTGTCACAACTTGTTCTCCTCTGTCCATTCCTTGGATTTTGTCCCCAAATACTGACAATGCTGCTCCGATGTGTTCATTTAACTTCTCCCAATCTTCCTCATTCTCAGGACAGCTTGTGACACTGCTGGCATCCTCTGTCCCTTATGTTTGTTGTCTCCAGTTACTTCCACATACAGCAGTATTCCTGCTACCTTTCTGTGCAAGTCTTTACTGGTTCCCTTTTCTCTGTCTGCTGCTTAAATAGATGTTTCCTCCAGGGTTCCAGCCGGTTCCTGGGCCATCTCCTCTCTCTCTGGGCTGTCTTCTCATCGCCTCTTGACTCTAGGCACACAGGCCCTCACCTACATCTCTAGTCATGGCCTCTCTTCTCAGCTTCAGAGCTGGGCACATCCGTCTTCCTATGGGTGTACCACAGGGGCCTCAAACATAACACATCTAACATGTAACTCTTGACCTTTTTCCTAGCCTGTCTTCTTCTTGTCCCTATTTCAGTTAATAGAATTGCTTTCCTTTATGTCTTCCAGGCTAGAAACCCTATAGACATCTTTGGCCTTCCTTGTAAATCAATCCTATTGTGCCATCTGCCCCTGAATCATGTGGGTTTCCCTGCCATTGTTTCCCTGGTATGCACTCCACCCTATCCACTCCCATCACTCCAGATGAGACCAGAAGTTACCAAACTTTTTCTTAAAAGGGCCAGAGAGTAAATACTTCAGGCTTTGAAAGTCATACTCTCTTTGTTGCAACTATTCAACTTTGCCCTTGTAGCATGAAAGCAGCCATAGACAATATGTAAATGAGTAGGCATGTCTGTGTTCCAATAAAACTTTATTTATAAAAACGGGCTTCAGCATGTCACCCATAGTTTGCCACTTTCTAGTTTATTTTTTTATTTGTTTTTTGAGACGAAGTCTCACTCTGTTGCCCAGGCTAGAGTGCCATAGCGTCAGCCTAGCTCACAGCAACCTCCAACTCCTGGGCTCAAGCCATCCTCCTGCCTCAGCCTCCCGAGTAGCTGGGACTCCAAGTGCGCAGCACCACACCTGGCTAATTTTTACTATTTTTAGTAGAAACGGGGTCTCACTCTTGCTCAGGCTGGTCTTGAACTCCTGGGAAACTGAGTGCTGTTTGAATGGGTCAGATCTGTGTCAGTAGACATGATTTTAAAGAATGAGCCACGCCAGCCATGAAGAGTGCAATGTCAGTGAGATGCCAATGCAATTAGTGGCCAGAAGTAAGAAGGGAAGATAGATACTGGGGAAATGGGAGCATATGTTAAGGATTTGTCTAGAGCTGGCACTGTTCAATATGGGAACTACTAACCACATGTACTTATTTAAATAATAGAAGTTAAATAAAATTTAAAATTTAATTCCTCAGTTCCACTAGCCACATTTCAAGTGCTCATTAGTTACTTGTGGCTAGCGGCCACCATATCTGACAGTGCAGAAATAGAACACGTCCACGATCATGAAAACTTTTACTGGAAAGTTTCTTTCCAAGGATCAGCAAAGTCAAAGTGCCTTGTAGCCTAAAGTCATTTAAAAAACAAGAGGGCATTTGTTTGAGAAGGTAAAGGCCAAATATGAAAAACATGCTGGTGATAAGAGTTTGGTCCGAAACAGCAGATAGTTCTGCAGAGTTGAGGCCCATTGGAACCTGTTCAGCTTCAGTGTGGAGGGGGAGATTACCCCAGGATCTCCACAGCATCCAGTGCATCAAGAGCATCAAGTGTCACCAATGTTATTTGCTTTTTTCAATGTAGATTAAGTATGTATTTTGGGAAGAGACACTCTATCACAGTATTTACCAAACTGTGGGTCAAAATCAATTAGGGGGGTTATGAATCATTTAGAAACACAAGCAAAAATTATTAAAAGAAATAGAATAGAACAGACTAGAAACAGGCTGTGTCATGTGTTTTAAGGGCAAATATTGTTTCATGAAACTTCTGTTCCAGTGAAATATATATGTGGGTCAGGCCCCAAAGTTTGCAAGTCACTGCTTTTCAGAACATAGGTTAACAAAGAAGAGAAAAGTAGGTCTAGTTTTTAAAATGCAAAAACACTCCTGCATCTTAGTGTTGGGGCTGCATCTGGAGAACACAAGCCTGAACCCCTCTCAGTTCCTTGGACATCAGAAAAAACCAAACATAGAAACAGCGTCTCAGAATCTAACCTGTTTGCGCTTTGCTCTGACTTCCAGGAAATGTCGGGTGGATTGTCACGAATTCCTGGATGGTCTGCATCCCAGAAGGAATTGTTTTTGTTTTTGTTTTTCCTGCCATAGGAGATAGTCTCCACTGGCTTGCCTGCCAGAAGTGGACTGACCTCTGGAGTCAGGGTTAGCACCTTAGAAAGTGGGTGTGTGTGAGAGGCGAGACCAGAAAGTCTGTGATGTGTTTGCCAGCTGCACAGCCCAGAAATCACCTTCCTACTTGGCAAAAACGAAGTTGTGTTAAATTTTGAAAGAAGAGAATAATGCTGGTCTTATTCACATATTAATATGATTTATTTAAAGACCCCGATCCCCTTGCTTCGGAACGACTCATAATGCTCTGTTTATCTCTTGGAACGCTGACAGCGAGAGTTCAGATTTCCCCCTCTAGCCTTCTGAATGATCTTTCTTGGAGCTGGTGGGAGCCCAGTATACTCGCTGCCCTATACATTACATAGTAACGTGGAAACCTTGATTGCTGACTTAGGCCAATTTAATTAAAAATTAAAAGAAAAAACTCCTAGCTTAATAAAAATTCCTCTGCATGGCCACCCAAATTTGCTGAAACCCTGAAAACTTGATTAGTCACTTAAAAAATAGCATTGATTACTTACAATTGTCATTAGAAGTTCAATTTCAAAATTCTTTCCTCAGGTTAAACAACAAATCAGTTCTGACTGAAATATATACATCTGCTTCTTCTAAATTATCACCATTTCCATAGGCAACAACTTTTTGCTTCCATGGGGGTTGATATTAACTGAAATTTTGGAAGTAATTTTCTCAGGGCATTTGGATGGATGATGTATTCCAAAATCCTTTGACCCTGAGCTTTTTATACATAGTTTTTAAAATGTGGTAACTCACCAAGTTTTATTCAGATTGTTTGTATGTATTTTCATTTGTCCCTTCAGTTTTCTCCATGAGGTACCGTAACTAGGAATAGGGCTCAACTGCCTGCTACACATGTAAATCCCAAATGACATCAATTCCCAAATCATATTGCCTAGAGAATTTAGAGTCCTGGACCCAGGGACATCTCCACCTGGATCTCCAGGGCATCTCAAATTCCACACGTACAAACCTAAGTTCATCATCTTCCCGCCTCAAACCTCTATGTCCTCCCGCTGAATCCCTGCCTTGGGAACAGTGTAAGCATTTACCTCGTTTCTTAAACTAGCAGCCTGGAGGTGGTCTTGAAGGTTTCCCTCATCATCAGCTTTCACAGCAGAGTTTTATCAGTTCCTCTTCAGAAAGGCCTCTCACGTCTCAGACCCCCGGCATGCCTGGCGTGCTATCTTTCACCTGGATTGCACAGCTCCTTAGCTGACCTTCCTCTCTCTCCTGGTCCCTCAATTGCTTCTTCTGTGTTATCTTCCTAAAAAACAAAGAAACATATTCCTGATGCTCCTTGGTGGGACTCACCCCTGTAGGACAGTCCCTGTTATCCCCTAAGAAAGGCAAATGCCTTTCTTTCCAAATTGGTCCCTTGCTGGCTTCCCCCTTGCTCTGACCCTCCCAGACTGGGTGCTTCGCCCACACTGGATTTCCCTCCTGGCCCTTCAGATGAAAGGTGTTTTCATTGTCTCTGTCTTTATAATGCTCTCTCTTGGGATGGCCATATCCTTGTTCCCCAGGAAAACACCTTTTTATCCTTCAAGACTAAACTCAAATGCCACCTCCTATGGGAACCTTTTGTAATGACGCCATGACGTTCATGAGTTTGTTGTTCCATTTCTCTATTAGAGCACTTTTTACATAAGGTCATAATCATCTGCTAACATGTGTGTGGTAGTCATTAGGGCTGGTCTTCAAATGTTTCTGGATCTTCTCAATCTAATAAGGTAGAGTTGCTCTTCCTGGTCTCCTTGAGGTTGGATGGGGCCAACGACCAGTTCTGGACAACAAATTGAGAGCGGAAGAGATACGTGTCATTTCTAGGATGGCACATTTAATTGCCTGCATAAGACTCTCGAGGTATCTTTTTTCTTCTAGCATAGTGACTTGCAGTGTTAAAGATGGTCATAGCTCCACCAGCCTAGGCTCCTGACCCACCGTGAACATGGAACGTGAACAAGAGCCTTTGCTAATTTTGGCCGATGAGATGTTGGGTGGGTTGTTACTGCAGCACACCCTGATGCAGTATTTGTCACCCCCATGGGACAGTGGACTCCTCAGCAGGGCTCAGTGTATTATCTTGGTATCCCTCTTGTCTTGCAAGTATGCATTTGGTAAGGGTTCAATGAAATGTTTATTGAATGAATGCATACAGGAATAAGGTATTTATTATCAGAGATAAATAGAAAGCCATAATAAAAATACAGTGTTTCTATGTCTGTTAAAAATAATGGTCACTTGAGAAATGTGCTTAAATAATTCAAACCTGCTCTCTTCGATAACAGTTTTCATTAAGTGTTCAGTGCCGTTTTGTATTCTGGCTCTGGACCTTGCATTGCAGGGAGGGGAATGTTTGTTAAAGAAACGGTACAAAAATAACATGTTTCAATTGTAAACCTCTGTGCAGTTGGATGATTGGTCCTAATGGACCCTCAGTGCTTTTTAGAAAATAGCACTCAACACGGTGCATTGCCTTGATTAGGCAGCCCCTGGACGGGCCAGAAGGCTGTGGAGACCCAGTAAACTAGCTTCAGATGTCTGCCTTGTGATCCTCACAGAAGTTAAGGAACTAGCTGTTTTGAAGCAACTTGTTACCGAAACATTTTTTCAGTGATGGGAAATGACATGGAGCTGTCCTTGAGCCAGCTATGTGTTTGCCTTTGTAAGTGACCAAAACTCTGCCAGAGCCCCACGCAGGAGCTAATCATTTGCATTTGGTGCTGCTTCCTCTGTCTTTGTGGCAGAGGCTCAACATTAGGAAATTGTGACTAACGGCAAGGAGAAAGAACCCTCAAGGCTTATTTAGCTGGGGAGAGCTTCAAGGAGCCAAAGAAAAGTAAAATATGGCTTGATTAACCAAGATAAGATAGGAACGAGCAAAGTGGACAATCCTTTGAAAGGGGACAAGCACAGACGCAAGGGACTCATGAAAGGAGTCATGGTTATTATTAGTGTCTGGTTATTATTTTATTGCATTGGAGCACGCGCAGCTCGTGCTTCTCCAAACCTGTAGTCTAGGCAAGGGCTTCCAAAGCCTTTGCAAGCCATGAAACTTCTCTCAGTCTGACCTCTTTTCATAAGAAAAAGCCAGAGAAGGAGTGAACTTAACAGAAGAGGATTTGGCCTTGGAATCATTCCCACCTGGCTGGCAGTCAACTCCCAGAGACACTGTCTACCTGCTGTGGCCTGAGGCAAGGTGCTTCGCCTCACTGCGTCTCGGCTTCCTCACCTATAAAATGTTGTGCTCACGACAGCAGAGTGCTGTGAAGATGCAACAAGGTAATGCATGGAAAATTCTTAGTATTCTTATTAAGCACACACTAAATTCTCTAATAAGTGTTAGCAGTTATCTAGTTCTCAGATACGCATTAGGAAGTCCACTACATAAAAATCTTGGTCTCCTCCTTAAAATGAATGAGAGAGGAGAGGTTTATGCCATGGGGACGAGGGGCATTGGAGATGAAAGACCATTTTTGCGGCAACTTGTGCTTCTGGTTCCCTAGAACCAGAAACTGTCTTATACGATACCGTTTTTGGTCCTGTTGTTTCTGCAGAAGGCAGCAACAGCTCAGATTTGTAAGCTTTCTGCTGACACCAACAACCTGGTAATCGAACAAAGGCCGCAGTCTTTGCCTGGACAAAGCAGAGGCCCAGGAGTTGCTGTTTTTTCAAAGACTGCGTTTGAGCTTTGTCAGCTGGCTGGGCTGAAGTTTATCCTGTGTCCACTTCCCTTATCAGCTGCCCATGGCAGGCACACGCTTCTTTGCTCAATGAATGGCAGGACTTTAGGACTCCCCGTTGACAGAGCTAATCCGTCTTTCTGCTGCTTTCCATCTTGAAATAACTTTGGAGCAGCCTGTCGGGAAAAATGGAGGCAGCCACGATGGCTGGGAAGTTTTCCCAGGTAAGGAGAACGTACTTCCAACATCCTTTTTCCTTATGGAAACTGCAACAATGATATGCTAAGGCGGTGGCCTAAAACATCTGGCTCATTTATGGGAGCAGTAGGAGGCATTCTCACAGGACAGCCCAATGTACCCCACTCATAACTCTCTTAACACGTTGGTCTTTGTTTTATGTTTTTTTTCTTTTTGAGACGGAGTCTTGCTCTGTTGCTCTGGGCTAGAGTGCAGTGGCATCATTATGGCTCACTGCAACCTCAAACTCCTGGACTCAAGTGATACTCCTGCCTCAGCCTCTTAAGTAGCTGGGACTACAGGTATGTGCCACCACACCTGGCTAATTTTTCTATTTCTAGTAGAGGTGGGGTCTCGCTCTTGCTCAGGCTGGTCTTGAACTCCTGAGCTCAAGGAATCCTCCTGTGTTGGCCTCCCAAAGTGCTAGGATTACAGGTGTGAGCCACTGTACCCAGCCTCAACATGCTGTCTTTAAAGGAGGCTTCATGGCTGGGAGAGCCCTTGGCACAGTCAAGACATTCTGCATCCCTCTCAGCCTTGTGGAGCTGGCTCTTGCCCACATCATCCACTGTCACTAGAGCAGGGATGGAGCTGCTTCCTGTCCCTGGAATGGGCCTCTGGCACTATCTCCACCTCGGGGCTCCATGGTTGCAATACCTGCCAGGCTCTCTGTAAATGCTCTGCTATAGGGTCACTGCCATCTGACCAGTCCTATGTTTTGGGGAACCTGTTTTCCTTTGACAACAGGAAGGAAGGGGGTGGAGTCATGTTTCTCACCATTAGTTCTGCCCTCTCTAGAGATGGATTGTCTTCTATATTAAAGATCCCAAGTTCATGAGAAACCAAATTGTCCTCATAGCTGATTAGAGTGAAAACCTGCCTTCCTGGTTTCTCTTCTTTTCTTCCCCACAAAGTCAGAAGTCCCGTTTGGGGAGTCCCTTGTAGAAAACAATCCATTTATTAATACTAAGTACCTCCAACACTGTTCCTTGCCTCTGATTAACTCAATAAACAAATTCTCTGTAAAGATCATCTTTCCTATGCAACTAATAATTGGCAAAACTCTTTCCCTACTCATTGCTACTATGTACTTGCAGGAAAATTTTCTGGGCCCCTTTAAGAACTGAGTACATAGCCTTTTTAAAGGGTTCCTCAGTGGTTCTTCAGAACACAAATTAGGGAATTTTCAGGCCATTCCTACATGAAGGCAGGACTCCATTTCTCATGTCCAGGTTTGGCCCCACCCTCTATGTTGCTATTTGGGGTTGTTGAAATGTTGCAAAAGGATATAGCATATTCTCATCCTTCTTTGTACACCTCAACAAAGGCAGATAACTGTAGCTTCACATTCTAGTGAAGTTCCATATCTTACCCAAGGCCACTCATCGAGTTTGCATCAGAGCCAGAAACCTAGGACTCAAAACACTAGACCACGTCCCCTCCCTTCCTACCACATAAACTAAGAAAAGCTCGTGAAGCAGATGGCTAAAGAAAAAATAAATAACTCTCATGCAATTTGAGGTCATGCAAAGCAAACAAGATGCGCAGGTACAGAAGGCCGTCTTTCCCCATGCCAGTCGGGGGCTCTTTCTGTATTTTCTCTTCTACTTCAACTTGGGTCTGAACTTTAAGTTGGGATTTCAATGTTAAAGTTTTTGGTGAAGCATTGATTTTTGCGGTTGCTTAATTGGCCAATGAATATATAGAAAACTAAGGATTTAGAGCAGACTTCAAGTTCTTCTCTTTAGCCACCTCTCTTGTTCTGCCATGTATTACGGCTTGCTAGGAGCATGACCACTTGCTGCATGGAAGCTGTGAGACCAGGAATAATGGTGAACTTTTTTCTCTGACTTAGTGCTGAAATCTGAGCATAATTGGTACTCTACCATTCACTAACTGCACAGCCCTCTGATTTTCTCCCTCAAATCACTTCTCCTGCAGTCTTTTCTGTCTCAAGAAATGGCATCGCTATCCACCCCATTGCCCAAGCCAATGCCTATGATATATATAACCCCTCTCTTTTCCATCCACCATCTCACCACATCCAATTCACCAGTAACTCGTTAGGTACCCTCAGAGCTGGTAGTGGCTGGCGTGGTCTTTCAGATTGTTAACATGTTGAAATCCTTCCAGACTAGTTTGTAATATTCCTCCATGAGCCTCCTGGGAGTCTCCAGCCCCCATCTCAGCACCTCCATCAAGCCCCCACCTTCTATTCTCCACCGTAGTCTAATAACCAAGTGGTTAATTCATAGCTCAGGAAGAATCTAATCTTTCTGAGCCTCGTTGTCTTCATTCACTGTAGGTGGGGACAACAGTGGCACTTTTAGTTTTATCGTGACCGTTAAATAAGAGAATGCATTTAAGGTCATAAACGCATAAGGCCTGACCTGCCCCAGGTGGGCACTCCATAAATATGAGTTCACTTGCCTTCTGCTTTGGTTAATAGTGGTTTATTAGTGGGAAGACCATAGACATGGGCACAAATCTAGACTTCACCTCCTGACCTGTGTGATCTGGAAAATTAGCCAACATCTTTGAACCTCTGTTTTCTTATCTGTAAAAATAAAGAATGTCTAGTGCTATTCCTAGGCACAGAGGGTACCTGTCTTCTTTAAATATCAACTTCCTTGGCTAATTGAGTTTGCATTAGTGGAAGGCTTTAAAATGAAGAAGTATAACACATATTAAAAAGGTCTACAAACAACAAGATACCACTGTGCCTCTATAAGAATGGTGAAAATCCCAAACACTGACAACACCAAATGCTGGCAAGGATGTAGAGCAACAGGAGCTCTCGTTTATTGCTGGTGGGAATGCAAAGTGGTGCAGCCACTTTGGAAAATGGTTTGGCAGTTTCTTAAAAACTGAATATACTCTTATCATATGATCCTTGATATTCACCTAAATGAGTTAAAAACTTAACATCCACACAAAAACCTGCACATGATTGTCTATAGCAGCTTTATTCATGATTGCCAAAACTTGGAAACAACCAAGATGTCCTTGAGTAGGTGAATGGATATACAAACTGTGATATATCTAGACAATGGAATATTGTTCATCTCTAAAAAGAAATGAGCTATCAAGCCATGAAAAGACATGGGGAAACTTAAATGCATATTACTAAGTAAAAGAAGCTAATCTGAAAAGGCTGTGTGGTTCCAACTGTATGACATTCTGCAAAAACTATGGAGACAATGAAATGATCAGTGGTTGCTGGGGGATACAGGGGAGAAATGAATGAATGTCAGAGCACAGAGAATTTTTAGGACATTTAAACTATTCTGTGTGATAGTACAATGGTCATTATACACTTGTCAAAACCCATAGAATGTACAACACTAAGAGTGAACGCTAATGCAAACTATGGACTTTGGATGATGATATATCAATGTGGGTTCATCAATTTTAACATATGTACCTCCCTGGTGTGGGATGTTGGTAGTAGGAGAGGCTGTGCATGTGTAGGGGCAGGGGGTACATGAAAACTTTCTCAATTCTGCTCATTTTGCTCTAAACCTAAAACTGCTCTAAAAATAGCCTATTTTTTAAAAGTCTAAAATTCAGACTTTTTCTAATTCAAATTGGCCTCTCTTCTAAGAATTACCTTAGAGACTTTTTGATAGGAAATGAGTGGATGCCATATGTCCCTTGATAGTAATTCCCTCCTCCCATGCCCATGGTATACGATAGCTCATTTTCCTTTGGTAAACCTTGAATGAACTTGGCCTTGCAGATATTTTGCTGCCTGTGGTTAAAGCAGACATCACAGTGAATGAAAAGGAGCACCTGGCTGTGGCGGATAGAGTTTGTTCTAGGGCAGGACTGCCAAAACAGAATACTCCTTACCACCGGAGCATTTTCCACCTGGAGACGTGCAGCTAGGCGGAGCCTATTGACATATTGGTGGTGATTGCTTCCCTAATTATCTTGACTCCCGCGAGAGGATGCCCCATGTTTTTGGCATCCTCTCATTTGAGTCAGGATAATAACCATCACAAAGAGTTTCATCTGGGCCTTTGAGAATGAACAGTCATTCTACCCCAAATCTTTTGTGGAATGTGGAGGCTATAAATATATCCCTATGTGAATAAGTAAATAAGCAACCCACATTCCTGTTGATTACCTCTTATCGCTCATTTTACTAGGTTAATCTCAATGCTAGATAGAAAAGTTGAGATGCCATCAGTTCACTAACAGCTGGGGGAGATGAATGGATGGGGTACCGGGAATTTGCATGTGAATCTGTAAGACTTATTCATCTGTTCCTTACACCTGCCTCTTTCTACACCAAGTGCTTGCCCCTCAGCACCAGGATGGTTGGGGAAGGGGAAGGTTAGATAGGAGAGGGTGTGCTGCTGTCTCCTCCGACCTTGTGTGTCCAGGCCACTTGGTTCCTGGAGAGTTTCTTACCAACTGATGAAACTATGAGCAATCAGGAAGGAAATAGGGTATTGACACCACTGTGGGTTCAGCTTAGTTCTTAGGGGTGCTCCAAGTATTCTCATGGAGGATATTTCATAGGCTTGTGGAGTAAATCCAGGAAAAGCATTCTAACATCTGCACTGTCAATAGCGGGCATCCTTGTGCTCGCAGAGCCTACTTGTTAGGATTCGGGTTCTCAGTCAGAGAAGCATCTGTGAGTCAGGTGTAAGAAACCTTTTTTTCCTGTTTTCCTTGCATTCACTGAGTACCCCAATAAATGTGGGAACTTCCATCAGCCCAAATGTTTCCCTACCACTTGGAGTTTCAGGAGCTGTACACGCACCCTTTCCCCCAAATGCCTGATGCCCGGTAGGCTTGGCATCACCGACCTCTAAGGGAACCAAGTTTTCCAGAGAAATTTATCCAGGCTTCATTTTGAATGCACTAGGAACATGGGACCTGTATAAAAATGAAAGTAGCCCCTTTTTCCACAGGAAATCAAGTCTTCTGAAATTTGAGCTTCTTCGTTTGTGTTGGCGTTGAGTTTTGGGTGAAGCCTCGGCTAGATTCTTGTTTTCCTTAAAATGTTCCTATCCATAGATATCCTGGCTAATGAAGCCGAGCCCCATGATCCAAGTTGGCAGATGTTTCGCTGAAGTCACTAAGAGTTTGGTGTGAATAAGGATTGAACAAGGATTCAGGATTAACTTCCTTGGTCCCAAAAGGTGAACTAACTTTTCGAGACCCTTGTTTAAAGGATTTGCATCCAAATTGCCATCCACCATCTGGATATTTTACAAAAAAGAATTTGGATTTTTTTTTTTTAGGTTTCCCCTTAGTCCACTTCTAAACCCACATAAAAGCAGTTTGGGACTGGTCAGAGCCCCACATAAAGAAATAGGAGACTGAGATTTTTGGATAAAAGTTTTGCCTTTTTATGGAGATAATTGGCCATAATACTGACTTTCAGCATAGACTCCATAGCCTTTATCTTGATCAGAAAACATTTTGGACAGGGAGGTGGGTGGGGGTGGGCTCACTGCCTTCAGTGACTCCCCCACGGGGACCCTGAATAAGACATTCATTGGCAGAAAAGTAGTGGTTACTGAAAATGGGGGAGGGTTGGGAGGGGGGAGGAGAGCGGGGTTGGGTTCCTTCCTCCTCAGGGAGCTATTTTTTTGCTTTACATGCAAAGAATTGCTTTGTACAGCCAAGTTGGTCTTGATCTTGTTTACATTAAAAAAATCGAACATTTATTTTGTGCCGGGTTCTTTTTTTTCTTCCTTTGCCAGTCAGAGGGTCCTAGGCAAATCAATAAACAAAGACCCTGCTCTGTTTTCACTTTGTGGCTGGGGATTTGTATTGGTAACCCTTCAGTGACTGGAGCAACGGTGTCTGTGGGGACTGAGATTTGCTGCCCTGGTCAGCGGGTTGTCTGTGACATACTGCTCATGCCAGAGGCCTAGAGCCCCAAAGCACAGTGGAAGGATGCACAGGGCCTCTGGACTCTTGGGTTCTGTGGCAGATGGCGAAAGGAGGAGAGAAAAGAAAACTCTTCTCTTTGGCCTCTGCAGCAATCAATGGAGGCCCTGAAGCATGTGATTTGGTTACTCTAATCTTAGCCCTGTCAACAGCCAACATTATTGTTGATCATTAAATTAACAGAAATGCCTTTAAGAACTGCAGCCCTGATACTTGACTCTGCCATGTTTCATGATATAGAATTCCATAGAGGGGCAAAATCTATTTTCTGTATTTTTTTTTCTTTTTCTAAATTTACCTACCATGAACTCAGACTGACCCTTTGTTCTCTTGTTTTGGGACAACACGAAAAATAAGGTAAAAACATAATCATTGTAAAAGGATTCCCTTATACAATGCTGAACTGGCGAGTTCTCCCCCTGTAAAAGTTCACAGCAGTGGCTGTTTCGGTGGTTCATCATCTATAAATCCCAACCATGTCGATTCTTCTTTCATTCTCCTTAGCTTCCGTTTGAGCAGCATGGTTGAGGTAGGGGAGAAGAAGGACTTTGGTGCTAGCCAGACCTGCATTCGGATACTTATTCATCCCTTAGACAAGTTATATAACCTCTCCAAGCCGCATTTTCTCATCTATAGAAGAGGAATGATGAGACTTATTTTAGAGATAATATCTATAAGAAGCTTAGTATAGTACAGCAGAGCACACCATAGGCTCCCAATAAAGGGTACTCACTACTGGTTTCGTTCTTCAAACTCAGAAGTGGTGGTGACAGGCTCCCTCAAAGCAAGAGGACTCATGTCGCTTGTGTCACTGATTGGTTCTGAGGGGTTTTAGAACAATCTTTAGAGGTATGATCAGTAACATGTCAGTCATACACAATATATATTAATATTTTTGTGTGTGTCAATATATTCAACATGCCTTACCAAAAGCTCCCACAAAATGAAAAGAAGTTAAATTGAATTAAGCAGCCCTTTCTTTTTGCCAAACATATATTGTTGCTCAAATTGGACACAGCTCATTACTTTGAGTACACACATGTTTGAGAAAACATAAAATAGTAGATAAAATATTGAACTTGTCAAGAGATTTATAAGTCTATGTTCAGCCATTTACTAGCTGTATATATTTGAATAAATTATTTAACCACTTAGCCAGCTGGAAAAGTATACAGGTACTAATTAATACCTAATATTTAATGAGGATTTACAATAGGCCAGACATTGTTCTAAACTCATTTAATAATTAGCAAAATACAATCCTATGCAAGGGATGGGTACTGTTCTTATCCCCATTCTACAGAAGGAACAACTGAAGCTCAGTGAGATTGAGTGTCTTGCCCAACTTACACAGAGAGAAAGTGGTAGAGCCAAAATGCAAACCCAGACAGTGTGACTCAGAGTCCATTGTTTCAGGCTGTCTATTATTCTACCTTCAGTGGCGATGCAAAGGGCTGTGGGCAGCAGGCCTGAGTGTGAGCCCACTACCATCCTTTTCACTATGTGGTCTGTGTGAGATTCCCACCTAGAAGTTTCCACCTAGATTTCCACCTAGAAATCCCACTGGGTTTAGCTCAGATAAGGGGCCCACAGCAACTTGAGTGTAATAACATGATGTGATAAAAACTGTGTAAAAGGACCAAGTTAGAGTGAAGTCATATCTCATGAATAAATTAAAGACTGGAAGTCATTGCCAGGGGTGAAAATGACAAAGAATCAAAACTACCCTTGAAAATCCCTTAAATTGCTCACCACGTTCTGCGTTCTGCGTTCTGCTTACCTAGTACTGTGCATGTAGCCTGTTACGACACGATAAACCATGTGGCGCTGGGTTCTCTACACTCTGGTGGGCACACCACACATCCCAGTGACTAGTCTTTCCCTCCCTGGACAACACTATTTAAGTGGATTTTTTTTCTTTCTTGCTGACTGTATAAGATTGAAGTCATGCCATTAAATACAAGCAATAGAGCTCAAGTGGACGGTGCAAATTTTAGCTGAATTAGAACCGCTCCTTGCTGGTGGGAGCCTTCTGACATTTCCCACCTGCAGATTTGTTACAAGGATCAAATAAGAAGGCGATTTAAAACATTTTTTTAAAGACTCATCTAAACATACCACCACATGTCGTTGGGGGCATTCATTCGTTCAGCTTTGATCATTGTTTGAGATCCCTGATGCTCCGCAATGTTTGCTCAGTCACAACCATCCTGCCCACTGGTTGGTTGGTTTTTGTTTGCTTACTTTTCTGACTCTAGTCTTCTTTCTGTCTTGTAAATGTAGTATTCAACAAGGTTTAAGACACATTTCTTAAATCTTTGGTCTTCTGCAATGTGATTTTCAGCTTTTATACCCTGTCAAAGTTACCACTTATTCAATTCCATGCTACAAACATTGATTGAGGATTGCCGCAATCCTCCCCCTCAGGAAGCTCCAAACCTACAAGCTCCTGCAGGACGTTTCCACTTAGAAATCCTGGTCTCTTCCTCCCAGCTTGTTGAAATCTGAGCTGGTCGTCTCCCTAGCCTTTTGGGCGTTACTTCCTGACTTCCCTGTTTCTGTTGCAGCATCTTCTCCCTGTCAAATGAGCTTGACACCTCTGCAGTATCATAAGAACCTCCTCTTTCCTGTTGTCCATGCCTGAAGAGGCACTGGTTCCTGACTTCTGTGATCTTTCTGTTTCTTTTGCCTCCAAACTAATACAGGACCCCCCCCCCC
>NW_012137636.1:4476922-4490186 GCF_000956105.1 Propithecus coquereli | reverse complement strand
GTCTCGCTCTTGCTCAGGCTGGTCTCGAACTCCTGACCTTGAGCGATCCACCCGCCTTGGCCTCCCAGAGTGCTAGGATTACAGGCGTGAGCCACCGCGCCCGGCCTGGGAGGTCTTTTTAGGCATAACTTCAAGGCAGAAACCATAAAAAAACTGGATATGTAACTACATAAGCATGAAATTATGCATCAAAAGGTATCATAAACAGAATTGAAAAGCAAATGACAAAACTGAGAAAAGCATTTGTAATATATAAAACAAACAGGAGATTAATATCTTCAATATGTAAAGAATTACTACAAGCCTGTAAGAAAAAAATATACACTGCAACTGAAACAAAGGGGCAAAGGCTATAAATAGCCCATTCATAATGAAGAAATATAAATGATTAATAAAATATGAAAACATATTAAATCTTGCTTACAATCAAAGAAATACAAATTTAAATAAATTACTTCTAAGGAATACAACTTACTTTCTTTTTACTTTATAAACTTCTTGACAATTTTTAAAAAGTGCATTCTAGTAAAATAAAAAAGAATAAAATGTGCTACTGTGAAACCTGTGTAAACCTGTAGAGAACTTACCATCTTCAAAACCTTTTAGAACATATTCTTTGGAAAGCTATCTACCAATAAATACATTGCTAAGAGAAAAAAACGGCCTATAGATCAGAATGCATAAGATCCCATTTTGGTGAAAATACACATAAGATTATTAAAATATGTGGAAGAAAACCCTGATGCATATAAAATAAAATATTAACAGGGGTTGTCTCTAGGTATTGAAAACATGAATAATTTTTTATTTTCTTATTTTTGCTTATCTATTTTGTAGTTTTTCAACCATGAACTTTATTGCTTTTTAAATAAAACTTTTAACTGTAATATACATACAGAAAAGTATATAACTTATAAGTGCCAGCTTGGTGTATAATCACAAAGTGAGCACATCCATTGCATTAGTTTCCTGATTTTAGCATCTGTTGAAATCTGGATAGGCCAAGAACTTCTAAAATCCTCAAGTGTTAGTTCTTTTTTGCTTAGCAGTTTTTTCCTCAATTTATCTCATTTCTCTCGCTTTTTACTACAAGTGGCAGCAAGGAAACACCAGGCTGTACCTTTCACACTTTGCCTGGAAATCCCTCAGCTAGATAGTTAAGTTCACAGCTTACAAATTCTGCCTTCCACTCAACAGTAGAACTTAACTCAGCCAAGGTTTTTCCACTTTGTAACAAAGAATCATTTTCCCCGAGTCTTCAAAAACATATTCCTCGTTTCCTTCTGAGACCTCACCAGAGTACCTTTACCATTCATATTTCTTTTAAGATTCCATTTATGCTGATACATATATTCTCTAAGATGATGGAAGCTTTCTCTTCCCTGGTCTTCTTTCTGACTCCTCACCTGAATCACCTTTAAAGTCTATATTTCTAGCAACCATCTCTACCAAGTAATGTAGGTCTTTTTCATCATGTGCCTCAAAATTCTTCTAGCTTCTGCTGATTAGCCAATTCCAAAGCCACTTTCACAGTTGTACGTATTTGTTACAGCAACACCTCACTTTTCAGGACCAAAATATGTGTTAGTTTCCTAGAGCTGCTCTAACAAATTTCTTCAAACAGGCGGTGGCTTAAAACAACAGAAATTTATTCTTTCACACCCCTGGAGGCCAGAAGTCCAAAATCCAGATCGTGATTGGGATGAACTCTTTCTGAAGGCTCAAGGGGAGATTCCTTCCTTGCCTCTTCCAGCTTCTCGTGGGTCCTGAAGTTCCTTGGCTTATGCAAGCATGATTTCAATCTCTGCCTCGGTCTTTCCATGACTTCTCACGTGGACTTCTCCACGCTGTGTTTTCCTGTGCCTTTTCCTTTTCTGTCTCTTAAAGGGACATTCATCATTTGATTTGGGCTTGCCTTAATCCAGGATGATCTCATCTCAAGATTCTTACCTTAATTACATCTACAAAGACCCTTCTCCTAAATAAGGTCACACTCGGAGGTTCTGAGTAGACATATAATTTGGAAGACACAGTTCAGCCTGCTATACTGATGTAGCTACCATTTAGGTCAAAAAATAAAATGTTCTCATGCCTCCTGCCAATCTCTGTCCCTCCCTCGTCTCCACAGGTTAGTACTATTCCTCCTACTATAAGGGGTTGTTTTATCTGTTCTTAAACTTTTTATAAATAGAATTATAGACTATGTAGCCGTTTACATCTGGTTTCTTTGACTCAACTTTGTATTTTTGAAATTTACCCCTGTTGTTGCATGTAACAGTGGTTTGTTCATTTTTATTGATACATAGCATATTTCATGGTATATCACATACTTTATTCAACCATTCTGCTGTTGATAGACATGTAGGTTATTTCCAGTTTGAGGTTATTATGAATAATGCTCTTTTGAAAATTCCTGCACATGTTGTTTGGTGCACATATGTAAGCATTTTTGTGACGTGTATACTTAGGAGTAGAATTGCTGAATTATAGGGTATGTGTATGTTCAGATTTACGAGTTACTGCCAAACAGTTTTCTAAAGTGGTTGTGTAAATTTGCACTCCCACTGGGATGTGTTTGGAAATTCCGGTTGCTTCACATCCTCATCTTTATTTGATATTGTCAGCCTTTTTCATTTTAGCCAATCTGGTGGGTGTGTAGCAGTATCTCATTATGGTTTTAATTTACGTTTTCCTGATGACTAATGGGAGTGAGCCCTTTTTCATATGTTTATGTATTACTTTTTATATATAAATATAAGAGTGTAAGATTGTGTTGAAAAATTGCTTTCCTGTCATAAACATTTCGGTTGAGCCATCCAGGAGAGCTTATATTCAGATGATAATTTTAAAAATAAGATGATACTTTTAAATACTTTTAAAAATGAGAGAAAGCTCATTTTAGTCTGGAGATAAATCCTTTTTATCCCCTGCCTGTTTTCCAGTTGGGAAAAAAAAATATTATCTAGGGATGTTTGGGGAGTTTTTTTGTTTTTGTTTTTTGTTTTTAACTGTTAGTGGCAAAATTCTCCTGAAATAGTCTTAAAGTTTTCACAGGTCCACACTTTTCCCCATATACACATCCCATTCCTACAAAAAACCATCTCCAAAATCATGGAAGCCTAAGTGGGACATAGTTACCTGATTTAGGCTTGACTTATTTGGGGTTACATAGTTGTTTTTCTTTACCCACCACTTGTTTCCCAGAACTCCTGGCAGAATTAAAAATCTGTCACTTTTTTGCATTAGGCTATAATAAATCCTATCAGTTACAAAGAATGTAACTTGTTAGAAAGGACAGGAGTGGCTACAAATGGCCCAAATCTGGGAAAGATGGCGAGTATGTTGAATGACAGCTTTGGGACAAACAGTGATGACTGCCAACAGTTACCGCTTGCTTACTTTGTGCCAGCCACTGTGCTAAGCACTTCACAGATGTGACTGAGGTATTCCTCATGATAGTCCCATGAAGGCAGTGATGGGAAATTACAAAGTAATGGAATGTCAGCAGACATTGCAGTCCATATGAGTTCTGGGCATTTGACTTGGCTTCTTTCACTACTGTAATTTGTAAATGAAGATCAAGCTCCAGGTAGCCTGTAGCCCTTTAGCCTGGGCTCCAGCATGGATCTTCAGGTAGAGCAGACCTGAATGTACCTGGAAGCCCAGGTTCAACCTAGATCACCAGAATCTCAGCCAACCTGCAGACCCATGAGCGTAAAAATGTGTGTTGCTTTAAGCTATTAAAATTTTTAGAGAATGTTTGTTATTAGTCAATAGAAACTTAGTAATAGAGCAGTACTCTTTTTACACCCATTTCCTCAATGAGTAAATTTAGGCTTAGAGAAATTAAATAATAACCCCAAATCACACCCTAGTAAGAGAAGGAGGTAGGATTCAAGCCAGGACTGCCATAGTTCTGAGGCCCTTCTCTTAACCACTATACTGTATCTCCTTTCACATTCACAACAAACTGGGGCAACGGGCCGAATGCATGGCTCAACATGTCAGTTAAAACAACAACGACAACAACAAAAATAACAGTAATTAGGATACAAGCACAGAAAGAGCAAGGTGTTCCTAGACTAGGCCTAGTGGTATGAATCAAAGACTTGAAGCTGAACTGAGAGGAAAAAGGTGGTTCAGTGCTAGGACATGTTAGTGGAAGTACACTGTCTGGGAGAAAGAAAATGGCAATTGTTTCTGCTGTAGCTGATCAAAGGACACCTGGAGTATTACATTTAGTTCCAGGCAACACATTTTAAGAGGAATATTGACAAGCTAAAATATGTTCAGGTGAGAGAGAACAAGATGCTGCAAAGGTGATCTTTCAATCACAAGAGATCTTTTCAAAACACAAGTAAGACTTTGGCGTGGCCCCACTCCCTTCTCCCCTTATCCGACATACCCAGTGCACACACACATATATGCAGTCATGTCCACATATGCACCTACATATATGGTCTTCTATATACAGTTTCTCCAGAACACAGAGGCAAAGCTCAGGTGCTAAAGCTCTGTGGAGGTCTGGGACAAAGAGCCAGGAAGAAGAGAAAAAAGGGAAGAAAATATGACATGATGGTGTGATTATGAGGCTAGATACAGCCCCACAAAGAGACACAGATGGTGGCTCAGTCAATCAGGCATCTCCAAATGGGCCTTAAGGAACCAGTGGGCCTCTGATATTTCACTGAAGGAAGGAAGAGTAGGGTGGGAGAATATTTTTGTTGATTTCTTCCCACTTGCTATGGATGCATTCCCTGTGGAAGTCAGATCCCAGTCCCTTACACATGGAGTTTCATCTGATTCTGGAAGTGGTAGGAAAAGGCAGGGCCTCCATGGGGCCCCAGGGGCATGCTGGAGTCCACACTGGGTCCATATGCGTGCGGGTGGTGGTGCTGGGCAAGGTGGCAGCTTCTGTGACTGTATCATCGAGGGCTCTCCATGGTGAGACAGCCAACACACACACACACAAACACACACACAAACACACGCTCCTGCAATTGTTCCCACCACTTTTAGAATAAAGACAGAATCCTTTGCATGGCTCCCACCCACTTGCCTTATGATGGAGTCACACTTGCTTTCTTTTGGTTCCTTTATGCATCATGGTCTTTCTTGCCATGACATTGTCCTCTCTGGAATGTCTTTGGCCCCTACCCCCATTCGAGAGTTACCTCTAATTCATCCTCCAGCTCTCAGCTTGTCATTACCTCTTTCGAGGAACATTTCTAGCTAATCCCTTTCTTGCCACCTACCGTGCAGCCTAGGTGGTACCATGTCATGGCTCTATGCTTTCTCTTTTCTTAGAGCATTTATCCCACATCATCCATCATGTTTGATTAATGTCTGTCTCCCTAACTAGACTATAAGCTCCGTGAGGGCAAGGAATGTGTCTCCTGTTTCCTGGTTCCCCAACGCACCCCCAATCTGTGCCTAATGCCTGACACAAGAGCAGGTGCACATTAAGTACATTAATAGTTTCAATATGAAAGAGGAAGTATACAGCTATTGTGTGACAAATGAAGACCAGTTTATACATTACAGTTAACCCACCCAAAGGGGGCCTGGGCTGCGTCAGGTGGGTTAAATTTCTCTGTTAGTGAAATTTTCTAAATTGATTCATACATCAGTTAGGGCTTGGGCTAGATGACCTCTAAAAGTTAGCTCTGAGAATTTGTGCTCTGAATACTTCACGTATTAAAATCATGCCCTGCCATAAAATTACTGTGAGGCTCTCCGCCATGCTATTCACTGGTGCCATCCCTTTCCTTTTGGACTTTCCAACCCATGGAGCACTTTGGAAGCATTTGGCACTTCAAGCTTGAGATGTGGGTGTCTTGACTCTGCTGGTCTTTCTTGTTGGGCTCTCTGCTTCTGGTGGTTTGAATCTGTGATTCAAAGAATGGGGCTAAACTTGTAATCAGTGCTGTTTCTTCTGCACATTCCAACACTTACATTTGGAGAGGATGTATGGGTGGGGAAGCTCACAGAATATCAAATTCAGTCAGGGTAGGATGCTGAATGGAGACAGGGAGGAGGTGAGCAGGAGGGGAGAGGGACAGAACAAGGCGACGTGTCCTTCACTAACACAATCTGAGAGATATCTGCAGCTTCTCCAAGGCTGGGTCTCAGGCATCCCAAGGATGAACACATATAGTGTTGCTTAGCACGTTTCTGCTGTAATATGTTGGTTCCAGCCAGCTTAGTGTGTGCAAAAAGCAAGAATCTCCAAAGGCTGGCCCGTATAGTATGCTACCTCTTTAAGAGTTTATTATTTTTGCAAAGTTCTAATGTTCATGGCCTATGGTTTGCCCTGGTGGATGCTTGTTAATGCAGTTTCATTGTTGCCTAGGGAAAAAGAACCCTTGTGACCCACTATAATAACCGCTTTAATGTCTGGCCTCTGCTTTGGGCCTGTGGAGTATCCTTTAACAAATGAGCAAAAGTGGCCAAAGTTATATTAGGCAACTTTGCCAGCAGTTTGTGATAAAATCTCCAGTCACTGCCAGGGACAGTGTGAACCCTGTCAGTCTGAGGATTAACTTTTCTGAAGCAACAGCCAAGACTTTTTATTTATTTATTTATGTTAGGTCTCACTGCATGCCAGGCACTGTGCTGGGTGGTGGGGGTGAGAGGTCGGGGAATGCCTTCATATGCATGATCTCAATTAGTCTTCATCATAACTCTCTAACATGGATATTATTATTTCTACTTTACTAGTGAGAAAAGAGAGACTCAAATTATTTAGATGACATATCCAAAACCACACTGGTGACAACTGTTGGGGCTGAGATTCTACTCCAAACCCATTACCTGCCTGCTTCCCCTAAGATAACTTGAGAATATAAAGCCATTTGGCCTAAGACTGATTATTGGTCACCTGCTAGTCACCAGGAATAAGGCTGCTTCCTCCCTTCACCTGGGAACTTGTGAAGAGAGTGAATCAGGGATGAGACCTACAAAACCGTCAGCTGGGCTTGCTCCATCTTTCTTAGGTAGCATATAGAAGGTGTTCACGATGTTGGAATAAATTAGAGAACTTTCAGCCAGTCATTGCTATATTTGCTCAGCTACCTCTTGTCTTAAATTCCTGTTCCAATGATGAACTAGAAATTTTCCTTTGTCTGATAGATTTCAACAAGTACTTTAAATCCCCCAAATGGTTCCCACTTCACTGGGTTGTTGTAAGGAGAAACTGAAATGTATAATGAAAGCTACAAATGATCACATTTTCATCTACCACCTTATTATATTACATAAAAATTAAGATCTGGAAAATGCAGGAACTTGAAATGTACATCTACAGACAAAAGAGTCCTATATAGTTTTTAATATGGAGCAACAAATTTGGCTCTGAGTTTCTAGCTGGTCAAAGTAAAAATGGAAACGAGATCAGGTACGTAATACCAACTTTCATAAAGAAAAGGCAATAGAAAATATAGTTTCTCAAGGGAGACCAGGACTTCTCTGGCCCTTAGATCTGAAATAAATTTCTCTAGAAGATTGAGGACAATGAATCATACAGTGATCAACGTCCTCATCACTCCTCCTCCCCCAATTATTATATTAATAAATTAAATAATACTTTTATTGTGTCTTCAATATTACATGAAGGCAAAAGTGTAATCCAATGAAAGCAATTCTGTAAAAGGAGTAAAAGACTATGGTTCATTGTTACACATTTCTGGAGCTTCAATGATTAAAATCTAAAATCAAAAAGTGGACAAAATGCATATCTTTCAATCCATTTTCTATGAATGACATTTTTATCAATGGAACTTAAAACAAAAGTTGGACAAAAGACAGTTTGGGGTTATAAAAAAACAAATGTGGCCAGAAAGTTCTTCATGGAGGTGGGCTTAAGGGGGACAGCTGGTTGGAAGTGGGGGTGCTGTGTAGGAGACCACCATTTTTTGGTTTGCCCAGAACTTTCCTGGTTGGGGACTGAAAATCTTGCATCCTCAGCCCCACCCCTCACTTCAGTCCCAGGCAAACTGGGACAGTTGGTCTCCCTGTGCTAAGATAGGAGTCTCAAAGCCACATTTGCATAGCAAGCACACTGTACTTGGATTGTATTATATGTTTATTTAGGGGTAGCTTTAGGAAAAACTGACAGATATCCCACCCTCTCCCGCTCTCTGGCCCCAAGCCAATGCAGGTGTTCTGTGATACCAAATCTGAACACTTTTATCAGTCTAATGAGTGGTGGAGTTCTATCCTTATGTAAACCTGAGGATCCTAAACAAGACACTCTGCTGGTTAAATACCCATCCTACCTTGCCTCTCAGTAGGTATAACAATCTTAAGTCAAAACAAGCACAGGGGAGTTTTCTTCCCTGAAGTTCTTTCAAAATTAGAGAGAACAGCTTAGTGTAGTGAAAAGAACAGGAGCTTTGGAGTTGGCGTACCTGGGGTAGTGTCCTGGCTTTGCTGCTGATTAGCTATGGGATTTTGAGCTGTTCACTTAACCCCTTTGGGACTTAGTTTTCTCATCTGTAAAGTGGCCACAGGGATGTTATAAAAATTAACTGAGATATTTGAAATCTCCTGGCATAGTGCCTAGTTCAATAAATACCTGTTTCCTGCTCCCTTCCCCTTCTCTGTCTAGGATGAGTGGAGTTCTGCCTGCAGGTGGGAGATTTGAACCAAAACAATAAATGTTCTTGTTTATCTAAACCTCAGCAGTTGGAATATTCCCACTGCACCACGATGATGAATGGAGAACTATACCTCTCAGGGGCCATTCCTAAGTGTGGTTTGTCTGCTTGCAAAACATGTGATTTTGCAAAATGGTTTATAGATATACTAAGTATTAGTTTGGCTGTATCTAAAACGTGTTTGGACTATAGAATCTTTTTGTTAGCCAGTAAAATATGTTTTTTCTCTCTCTCTCTTTTCCTGGCTTTTTTTTTTTTTTTTTTTTTTGGTGGCTAGAATCACTCTTCTCCGCTCTTGCCTCCTATGTTGTTAGATTTACTAGTTGTGGGCTCTTGGGTAAGTTATTTCCCAGTTATTTCCCTTCATCAGACTTAATCTCCTTTTCTATAAAACAGAAGGGTGAAACTAGATAGTTTATAAGGCCCCTTCTAGCTCTAGCAGATATTTATTGAACAACTACGACATATTAGGCACAAATGAACTAGCTTGGGATACAGCAAAAAACAAAACAAGCAAAACCACTGTTCTAATGGAACTTACATGCCACTGAGGGAGGCACGTGATAAACAAAGCACAAATGAATACACAGCATGTCAGGGGTCCTCCGTGCTGTGAAGGAAAGCAAGGCAGGGTGACAGGGATGGTGTGCCAGGGGGCGAGGTGGCGAGCTGGATGGTGCTATTTGAGATGCTGTGGTTGGGAAAGTTCTCTCCAGTAAGTGAACATAGGAGCAGAGACCTGAATGACACTAAGAACAAGCCATGCAGATATCCAGGAGAGTGTTCTGAGCAGGGGAAACACTAAGTGCCTAGGCTCTGGCTGCGAGCATGCGTGCAGTTACAGGGACTGGCAGGGAGGCCCGGGTGCTCTGGATTGTGTGAACCAGGGGAGAGGAGGAAGAGATGATGTCGGAGGTGGTTGGGTGTCTGATTACATAGGATGGAGAGAACAGCTCAACCGTCAGCTCAGAATCTGTACCCAGCACAGGTTCTCCCACTAATCCTAGGACAGGTTCAAAGGCCATCTGGTTTCTCCTCTCTGATTTCCAGGTGCGGGCTTCTCACAATATCTCTTTACATGACGCGGGTTCTTGAGCCTCATCAGAGGCATGAGGAGGTCAGTCTTCAGAGATCGTCAGTCAAGCTAGGGCACCTGAGGGCTTAGACGTCCAAATGCCTGCCTTGTCATTCCTGGACGCCCAGGGACGAGGGCTTCCCTGGGTCCCTCCTTTTACCCCCTTTCTGCCTGGACTGGTCCACAGAGGCTTGCACCATGTGCAGTGTGTTTAGGAAGAAAATTAACACGTGCTATTTTCCACCACATTGAAAATGGGACGGTGCGATGGAGGGCAAACTTCGGGCAAACGTAAACCCCAATTTTACACGCCTCGACGAAATTTCCCCCAATCTGTCTGTCTCTGCTGTCAGCTGGATTTACAGCAAGCTCATCCCTCTCAGCACCTGTTTTTCTCTTATATAAGGGAAAAATTTGTCTGGAAATTCTGCACTGAGCATTTGCATGAGAGACTGGAAAACCCCAAAGTGTTACCTTTGTGTTTGTTTTTTTTTTTTCAATTATCTGCTGAGGCACAAAGGACTATGGCTAAGGTCTTCTATGTTCTGCTAAAGCTACCCTATGTCCTTTATGGGGGTGTGGGAAATCAACCCCCTGCTTGTCAGAGCACACGGGGAAGATATTGATGGAATACTTCTTTCCATGGGATCGAGTGCCTCCTTATACTCCAAGGATCTGGCAGAGTCCAGGACAAACCACTCAGGCCTAAACACATTTGAAACCATCTCTAACCATTTCATGTTCTGGGAATTGTCTGTGTTCAATAAGAGGATGTTAATAACATATTTTTTGAGTGGCTGCAAAGTTCTAGGAATGATGCCAGGTACTTTTTACATAAATCATTTCCTTTAGTCTTGGCACAGGCAAGGCTGGTGGATATGATGACCCCACTTTCCAGGTGAGGAGAGTGAGTCTCTGGAGAAGCACCTAGAGTCATAGAGCTGGTAGGTAAGAGAGCCAGGATTTTGTCTCTCACCGCCTTCCTTTGAAGGGTCACCCTCCTGTCGTTCTTTCTAGACGTTATTCGTCTTCGCGCTAATGAAGACTGGCTACTTGACCCAATCCATTCTCTCTTCAAATGCCAGCTGGATTGGAATTGAGGTTTTCGGGAAGAAGTGGCAGAGCAGAACTTGTGTTTCAGAGGATGGTCTTTAAATTAAGATGAGCCGGGCTTGGCGCCACACCTACGCCGGCCTTCGCCAGCCAAGGCAGAAAGAGGGTTGTGCAACTCTTCAATCAGTTCAGGGCCTCAGAACAGCTGGTTCTGCTTCCTCACCTTGCAAACAACCACCAAGAGCTGCAGGAATTTCACCAGGGGCAGTCGCTTTTTTTGCTTCCCTTAGCCTCCCTGCACCCCACCACCCCACCCAGGAGTTGGTTGTTCTTCCTGGTGCTCTTCTTATGCAGAGCATGGGGACGCCTGGACAAGTGATGTGACTGCTCTGGCTCAAACAGTGTTGCGGGTGGCCTTGGGGTTTTGGTTTCCAAGCACCCAGGTGTTTAAACAGCCAATGCTTTCTCCTGTGGGATTTCAGCTGGGTTGGATCTTCTCTGGTTAAGTATGAGTTCAGTGAGCCTCGCTGTTTTGGAGAATTGGGTCACTGAATTGTTCTTTCTGGCCTCTCATGCCTATTACTTTGCTTTGGAACAGAAATTCCACTGCATCTGCCTGCGGAGAACTCAGCTGGTGTCATCACTGTCTTCCTGGATCCGTCAGCACTTACTGACAAACAAGGAAACTGGATCCATGTTGGACACAAACTCTTCTCGGTTATGTTCTCAGTTGTGTGTTGTAATCCCTCTGGTATTGACAATAGAGCTCGGGGACGTGGCGGCAGTGACAGCTCCCACAGACAGCGTGTATTAGCATCAGCATTATCGTCCTTGGCCCTGACAGCCTGGGCACTAGAGAGAGGATTAAGCGATTAGTAGTGTGTATGTTACAACCATCTTTTTATTCCTTGGGACTTTTCAGCTTCGCTCACTTCATAAAGATGTGGAAGGGCTCTGAGTAGAAACAGATGCATTTATACATTTCTTTGGGTCTGATGGGCAGCATATGTCTCAGACATTTGGACAATGTTGAGACATCATCAAGTTCCTTCACGAACATAGCAAATTATCTTGCTTTGTGACAAGTGCTGTTTTAAGCAGGGCTTTGAGGTATATTAATTAAAAACATAAAGATCTGTTTAAATCTCTAACTTATTATATTTGGTGGGTTGGTGCATATAGGTTAGATAATCATTTCATGAACTTTGTTCCCTGGAAATTTAGTAAAGGGGAGATTGATGTCAGGGATTTAATATGAAAGTTAAATATAGCTATTTCAAAATTGCACTGATTCGAACAAAATTCTCTGGAATATTCATCCACAAGAAGTGGTTTAAAGAAATATTAATCATATCTTACCCTGTCATTTGTATATCATATCATTTTATACATTTCTACAGTAGAAAGGCCTATCACAGTCATTATATAGTTTTTTAATTTTATTTTTTTTCATATACTATCAATACAGTCATTATAAATTAGAGTCATTACAGGAGGATGGCTTGAGCCCAGGAGTTCGGGGCTGCAATGAGCTATGATCCTGCCACTGCACTCCAGCCTGTCTCTAAATAAATAAATAAAGGCCTTTAGGTTTTATCATAGAGTTTGATTTTCAGATTGTAAAATGCTGACCTCTTCTAGTCTACATTTTCATTTCTCCTAATTTATTCGTTCGACAAACTTTCTATTGAGCATCTACTATGTGAAAATGTCAGAAATCCAGAAGAATTTAAAATGTATTTTTTGCTCTCCAGAAGTGTACATTCTAGTTGGGAAAAAGATATTAATAGTACATTGATCAAAGAGATGTTACAAGATAGGTTATAACTGAGTGCCAAGTGAGCTACAGCAATGGTCTGTAGTGTGGCTTCAGCGCAGGGACAAATCAGTTTTGGTGGAGAAGGTAGACAAGGCTTTATGGAAGAGGGCTTTTGAAGAAGGAAAATCATGCAGGAGGGAAGGGGCGGTTCTTGCTGGGGTATGGGAGGCAATTAGTTCATATACGGGGTTCAAGGTAAGGTTGGACAGGGGGACCAAGGCAGGCAGACCCTGAATCATCACATTTTGAGAGTTTGGATTTTATCCTGTAGGAATAGGGAGCCCCTAAAGGTTTTTCAGAAGAGATGTGAATGAGAATGCTAGTTAGAGCGGAGTTCCCAGGTATACTGACAGGAGGGATGAGGTGGGTGGCAGGTGACCTCTGCAGTAATCCAGCTTGAAGCAAGGAGGCTCTGAACTCTAGTGACCACAGAAGGAGAGAAGGGAGAAGTTTCACAGAGGAGGAAGTAGCTGAGCTGCGTTGTTAGGAGGAGGAGTAATGGCTGACATTTTTGGTCCCCTTCCCATGGTGCCTCAGAAACAGCTAAGCACTTTACATACATTTAATGTTTACGGAAACTCTGTGAAGATACAGCTGTCATTAGCCCCATTTTCAGATGAGAAAACTGAGGCTTAGAGGGTCAAGTAACTTGACCACCAT
>NW_012137636.1:4440306-4476872 GCF_000956105.1 Propithecus coquereli | reverse complement strand
CTTAGAAAAATAGTCATTGAGGGATACATCCTTAATAAATAATATCAATGCAAACCAATAGTCACCAACATTCTTAATAGCGATAGACCTCACTGAAGTCAAGAGCAAGACAAAGATGCCCATGAAACCAGTATTACTTAACATGGTCTAGAAGTGCCCACTAATGCCATCAAAGAAAAAAAAACCAAGGTATGCTTACTATAAGGGAAAAAAAATATTTTTATTATTATTTTCTTGGCCTGGGTTAAATAGCTACCTTGAAATAGAAATGAATAAATTACATTTTCATACAGAAAAAAGATAACTCTGTGGGTTGAAAGTGAAGTTCATCCAAAATGTCCTGTCTTAAAATAGATGCAAAATTCAAAAATGCAATGCATGATGTTTATCTTAACCCTCTTTATTTCCATGTTCTCTTACACAGAATACTGCATAATGTGAGTCTGCCTATGTGTACGTGCGTAAATGTCAACCAGGAGCTCGAACAAATTTAACCTTGATTCAAGCTCGAGTTGAAAAATGGCTGTAATTTTGACTTCTAAAAGTTATCTGTTTATTTCCCTTTCTCTGTTGATAACTCCTAGTTGTAATACTGAAATCTTATAAATACGGCACAGTTAACTTACAAAATGAGCTTAGTGTTCTCAGGGCAGTGCAAGTTGAACAACACATAATTTGGCACAATTTGGTGGCCTGAGTTTAAGACAAATACGAGACTGAGAAAGCATAGAGGGTTTTTTATTTCTAAGTGAGTTCATGTAGTGTACACGAGTTGAACTGATCAGAACCCCCACGCGGCCCTACCTCCGCCCCATCCAAGCTGTGCAGTCCTTACGCTTTCACAAATGTCGCATTCACAGTCCAGCGTTTCTCCTTCCCAAATAGGCATGTTGTTGTTTCGAATTACCATCTGTGCTTCGGCAGAATAGTGAATGCCATCTCCTTTTGCCCCCCTGGCTCTGATGGTGTCCCCAAGAGGTTGGGAGGGCAGAGTGACAAGGCATAGCTCTAGTTTTCTGCAGTATTAGGAAAGGGATGGTGGAGGGGAGGGCTTCCCTGTCCAGTCCTAGGGCTCAAAATTACATTGACACACAGAAGAGAAGGGTATGAATTGCTTGAATTCTTGAGAAAAATAAAGAAGAAGAAAACCAAAATTTATCACATATCTTACGTACCAGGTACCATGTTGTATAACTCGGTGGCCACACATTCAGTCCCAGATTTTGCTTGTTGGTCTAACATAATTAACAATAGAATTCCCTTTCATTTTTAGAAGTGTCATGGTTTGGATAATAAATTGTATTGTTACTCTGCATATAATCTGAACTTTAGGGAAAATCTCATTATTTCCATTGTTCATGCCTGGAAAGTGAATCTCTGAGAGTTTAACTAGCTCAAGGTCACACAACAGGGATCTGACAACACGGATTTTCTTTTCTGCTTCATCATGGTACCTCCCAAAGAGTATTTTATCTATACGAAAAGAATGGTACATATCTAATAACGGGACAAATTAATTTATTTTTGAAGCTATTTGAAAGGGAAAGCTGTTCTTTGGGCTGTGGTGGGGAGCTGGAGTTGTCCTGTACTTTCATGTGCTCTCTCTCACTTCGTCCCCTGTGACCAGGGGAGAAAGTTGGAGAAACAGATGGGGAATTGATGGTCACGGTTGAGGTTGTGATATGAGCTCATGGATTACAAGAAAGCTAACAGATCTATGCAAGAATCAGACCCAGAACCACTCCGGGCTACCATGAAGTAGGTATCTGAGCCAACCTACGTGCCAGGGTCAAGGATGCTAGTATTTACAGTGTCATGTTTCTGTATCATTTTCTGCCAGTAGGTAATGAAGTGCTTTGTCCAGTGTGTGTTTGATAGATCTTAGCCCATCGCAGAAGATTAAGAGATTATGTCAGGCCTTTTGGGTAAATTTACACTACAGGAAATAGGGCAGAGAATAAATAGCCCCATACAGGGGTCTGAAACCTTGATTCCACCTCCACATCTCACATTTACTAGCCATGTGGCCTCACTCAAAGAATAGACCTTTCTGGAATTTATTTTCTTATCCTAAAAAAAAAAAAAGAGGAGGACATTAGATTATAAGGGGTACCTGCCTGTGGGCAGGCGCTGCCTACTGCTGGTTTTTGTAACTAAAGTTTTACCAGAACATGGCCATACCCATTTGTTTACACACTGCACCAGTTTTTGAGCTAAAACAACAAAGTGTTGCAACAGAGACTTTATAACCCACAAAGCGTAAAATATTTACTGTGTGGCCCTTTACAGAAAAAGCTTACGACTCCTGGATTAAGTGATCATTGAGAACAACTTTACTCTTTGTAAATCTCTAACCCCAAGAAAGATGAAGAGAGTGAGAAAGGGAGGAAAGTGAAGTTAGAGTTATAAATCTGAGTCAGAAAACCAGAAAGCAACTTGCAAACAAGCCTCCAGTAGAATTGTCCTAACAGTGACAGATTGCAGCGCCCCCTACTGGCTGGGAGGACTTTTTGAATGTAAATGAACTCGAGGGCTAAAAGAAAGGGAACACGTCTGCACAGGAGTCAGACCCCAAGACTCAGTGGTGGTCACTGCAGACCAGCAGGGATGTTTCTGTTTGCCCCTGATGCCTTTGAATTCAAAAAGCACATGCTTTAAGTAGAGAAACTCGGGGGATTTGAGTCCTCTAGCTAGAGTGTAAAGCTTCTTGGGAGAGAAATAAAACTGAGAAGACAGGGGAAGCATACTGAAAAGAACTTAATCATGGCGAATGAAGCCAAAGCTAATAAACAGTGCTGGATGGGCTCTCATGGCCTCAGACAGTGGGTGAGGATGGTTATTGTTGCGATTGCATTAAATCACCCTAATCCCAACGCCAAAAGCCACTTTGAATGATGAAGTGAAGCGGCCAGCAATGGCGACCAGGAGGCTCTGGGCCGCTGCCCCGGCCGGGCGGGGCTGCTGTCAGCCCTCTCAGGCGAGCTCTGGATCCTGTCTGAGGGGCCCAACTCTGCGTTCAGAGGAGACTTGCAGAACTGGCAGATTTCAGTTTGGTTTGGAGTTTTGTTGTGTGTTTCTTGGCAGGGCGCGACCGTCCTCCATCCACGGAGCGCCCCGGATTAATGGCTGAAGTAACACCTACTGGCGGGCCTGACCCGGCTCGGGGCGGCCTTTCTGCTGCTGACGCACGACTCCTCCGGACTCACAGCCTCGCTCTGTTCTGTTGGCTGTTTGAGGCTCCTGTCCTGATGTCCAGGCTGCCCATTTCATGGTATGAAAAACACCCTAAAGAGCACGTGTGCTCTCTAGTAGGGAAAACTTGAGGGAGACTAGAGGAAGTTGGTTTGCCCGGTAGTGAAGCCCAGGGCAAAAAAATAAAATTAGCTTTACCCCACAAAATCTTGACTTGGTTGCTTTCTTTCTTAAGTTTCCTTGAACTTCTGCTCAAAATCTTGGGGAGTGGTTGAGATGAGGTCCTAGGAACCCAAACACGAATGGAGGCTTGGGTTTTTCCTTTTGGCCCCAGAGAATTGAGGTGAGAGTTGCCACCATCTTGGAGTGTTTGCTTCTCCTCTGTGATAAATCTGTTGGGGAACGAGGTGGGATATGAAAAACATATGGCTATCTGTTTGTTTACTTATATTTTTTTGCCCTTTCTGTGAACCCAAATTATGCCAAAATGTGCTATTTTCTTCTACTTGGTAGAAGGGTGGAGATATTTATTTCCCCAATCTCTCCTAGGAATCTAAAGAAAATCAGAATGTTTCCTGTAAAGCTTTAAAACAGGCTAATTTAACTTGGGGCATGACAATTACACTCTGCTACATAGAAAGCACTTATTTATGTCATGGGTGGACATTGAGGAATGTGAATTTCTTCATTTTTGAAGGGTATAATACCCAAAGCCATAGTAAAGATGTAGCATCAGTTGAATTGCCTTAGTCCTCCCATTACAGCAATGCTAAAAGATAGAAGAACTAGGAATAAAAAAAGGTACCGAGCTTCAGGTAAACTAAACAATAAGTTCCTACTATGCAAAAGGGCATGCAAAGTGGAACCATGGAGCACATCGCTCACTGTGTGTGTATGTGTATGTGTGTGTATTGTGTGTATGTGTATATGTGTGTTTGCATGTGTGTGTATTGTGTGTGTGTATATGCGTGTGTATGTGCATGTGTTTGTATGTGTGTGTGTATGTGTACATGTATGTGTGTATATGTGTGTACCCGTGTGCTCACACATGCAGTGGGCTGTGGTGTCGGGGGAATGTGACCAAGGGAACCAGGCCTGCAGTGCAGGCACAGGGGAGAGGGTTCTGGAGTTCACGGGTATTGGAGTGGGAATGGATTCCGTGTCTGCCAAAGCTCTCTTGTGGCCCGTGTTTGCTGGCCTGAGTAAGAGCAATAGCCATCACTTCTGAGTTTTTAGGCAGGAAATCTGACTTGGTCCCCTTTGTCCCTGTTAGAGCTACGGGAAAAACTAAACTTTGGAGCATATCAGGGGAAGAAAACAGACTTGCATGCTGGGTCTCCGAGAAGAGGAAGGCAATGAGGTCCAGCACAAAGGCCGACTTTTCCCCACCACCTCTTACCGCTCTTGGCCAAGAACAGCTGGCACTGGCATGCACTCTGGATTCCCAAATGAACACTTGCCTGATGAGTCGTTGGATTACCCTATAGTCTGGGGAAAATTTCTTATTTCTGCAGCAATTGAATTCAACTGAAATTTCCCCTTTGTGGGTCATTTTAAAGGAAGGATCTCAAAGATTTTAAAACCACCCACTAAAGTTAATTATTTTCCAAGTGACATAGACCTCAAAGAAGGAGATTTGTTTTCATCTCACCTTCTCACCCTCCATGAGTAGCAGCTGTATATGGACTACGGGAATTCCCATGGAGTCACCTTTCTGGGAGGAGAATCTTGTGGAAGCTGTGACCTTGGCATTGGAATTCATTTCAAAATTGACACTCCAGGGGAACTTTCCATATGCCCCACCTCCCAGGCACAGTGCACGCTTCTAAAAGTCTCAAAGACATTATTTATAACAGTGTCTGACAAATGGTGGCATTGCACCAAAACGTGTAGCTGTGGATTTTCCTCTTGTTGGCTGTACTTGCAATTCTGAGCCTCCCAGGCACATGGCAAAGTCTTACTTCCTACGTGAGCCAAGAAATTTCATCAAGCTGATACTGCCTGAAGGGACTGAGAATAGAGGACCTTGTTTGCACAAGTAGCTACTCAATACATATTTATTCAATCAAATATTAATATTTTTGCTTTTGGGGGGAGGTGTTTTTTTTTTTTTGAAAAGCAGCACAGTAACTAGCAAACAGGTCCACTCTCATTAATTAGCTCTTTAAACTTAAGCAATACATTATCAAGTTGACATTTTAAGAAAAGATAATATACAATAGGCATACTCTTTCCTACAATGCCAACATGAGTGTAAATTGTTATGGCTTTTGAGTAGAAGTATTTGTGCACTGTAATAAAGTACTGCCTCTTTTAACAATTTATCTTAAGGATATAATCAGTAATATAGATAGAGGCATATATTAAAGATTTTTATTACATGATTCTAAAAATGAAAAATTAGAAATAATAAAATGCCCAATAGAACGGGGTGGTTGAATAAATTATGAGAGAGATATTCTGCAGACATAAAAATCATTTTTGGAGCTTATTTAGGGTCATGGAAAGGAATGTTATCCCAATATAATGTTAAGTGAAAAACAAAAAAGCAGGGAATGAAACTAGAATCAATTAAACAATTTTGGTAACTAATATATGTATAGGAAAAGGATTTAAGGACATAACCACCAATGCATTTTGGTTTACATCTGGCTGATAAGATTATGGAAATTTTTCTTTATGTTTCTTTATTCACCGCTAATTACTCTTATAATTAAAAATTCATAACTATCATTTTTTTTTGAAAAACTGAGAAGTTCATTAAAGGGCATAAACAAAAGTAATATTATTTAATTTAACCAGACCTTGTTTTATCCATAAAAGTTGAGGCTGCTTATGAGAAATCCATATGATAAAATGATTAAACATAATTAAAAAATCAGGACTGAAGAAAAAATAAATTTGAATACGATGTCAAGACTAAAAGGTAAAAATAGAACCAGGTCTATAGGCCACAAAGGCCTGCTTAATTTCATTAGTTAAACCATAACTCGTATGATGGTTCCTAGTGGCTGAAGCAAAGAGGGAAAGCCCCTCAGCAGTGGGTCTGATTTTTATTGTGTCTGAGGAGTAAACATTTCCCTCATTGGAAGCAGAGGTTTTCAGTCCTCCTCTTGAGAGATATTAATGTGGAACTCTGTCTAGTAGACGCTGAGAGACGAGATAAACAGATTCCTTGGCAATATCCCCACTGCAGAAGCTGCCATAAGACTATGTTTATAACATAAATAATTCACATGAAAATGCTAAGGATCTAGAGTAGACAAAACAACTTTGGAAAAGAACAAAGTTGTAGGACTGATACTACCTGACTTCCAGACTTTTTAGAAAGCTACAATAACCAAAACAAAGTCATCCTGGCATAAAGATAGGCAAATGGATTAAGGGAACGGCATAGAAAATTCAGAAAAGGAATATATTTGGATGGGTTGACAAAAGTACAACAGCTCCTCAGTGAAAAAGAGCCACATGCAAAAATTAACTTAAAATGGATCATATACCTAAAGGTAAAAGCTAAAATTATAAATTTCCTAGAAGAAAACACAGGAATAAATCTTTGTGACCTCGGGTTAGGGAATGGTCTCTTGAATACAACATCAAAAGCACAAACAACAAAGGAATAAAAGATACATTGGACTTCATCAAAATTCAAAAATTTTATGCTACAAGCAATACCATCAAAAAAGTGCAAAGATAATCCACAGAATGGAAAACAGTGTTTGCAAATCATGTATGGAATAAAGGACTTGCATTCAGACAATAAAAAATAGCAACCCAATTTTTGATGTTTGACTGTTGGCAGCTCTCAAGCCCCCCTACCCTTCTCTCCCCACATCTGGGCACACTGATAAGAAAGCCTGTGTGCTCCCTCCTTTGGCATTGGTAAGAGTTCAAAGGACAAAAGCCCTGGCACGTGTGTGCGGGACCCTTCCTCCAGCTTCACCCCCTGACCACAATAAACGACAAGTTGATCTTCTTTGGCTACTCTCTCAAGCCATTTCTGAGCTTGCCTGAAAGACTGCCCTGCAATCCCCACAGAGCCTGATTATGTGAGTAATGAAGCTTTTCAAACCCTCTTGGTACATATGGCGGTGTCAGTATTGGCATCCAAACCAAATTTTGGGTGGGGGGTCCATTCTGTTTTCTTGAAGTGATTGTGACACAGAATATATAAAGAACTCTTACAACTCAATAATAAAAAGACAAAAAACCTAATTAAAAAAAAAAGAAAAACAACTTGACATCCAACAAATACTAATTGAGCACTTAATGTATGTAAGGCATTGAACTAGGTACTACACATGTGATTAACAACTGTTTAGAAGGATTCAAATTTGGTTCATCCTAGTTAAGATGTTTGTTACTGTGTTGATAATTTATTAAAAATTCATTTACTTAAAATAAAATAAGAAAACACCTTCAGGAAACAAAAATATAGTCAATGGTTCAGTGAGCAACTGTATGGGGCCTGTCCTAGTTTGGGTTCTTCCTAAAACAGAGCCCAAGACAAGGACTTGTATAATCACTTCCCCTTGAGTGCAGGGTGGCCTATAGTGACATGCTTCTAACCAATAGAATATGGTAAAATTCCATGATTTTATTCCAAGAAATTGTTAACTTCCATCTTGTTAGCAGACTCTCTCCCTTGCTGGTTTTGATGAAGAAAGTTACCACGTTGGGGATGCCCACATGGCAAGAAACTGAGGGCAGACACCAATCAAAAACCAGCTAGAAACTGAGGCCCTCAGTCCAGCAGCTCGAAGGAACTGAATGTTGCTAACAATCGTGTAGGTGAGCTTGGAAGCAGATCTATCCTCAGATGAGCTTTTAGATGAAACCCCAGCCGAAACCCCAAGAACTTGATTGCAGCTTTGCCAGAAACCATAAAACAGAGGACCCAGCTAAGCCAGGTCTGGATTTCTGGCCCACAGAAATTGTGACATGATAAATGTGCCTTGTCTTAAGCCACTAAGTTTGCAGTCATTTGTTATGCTGCAGTAGATACCTAAATACAGTCATATTCCTAAGATCTTGGGACTTAAACCCAGGCTTGACTGAGTGCAGAACCAACACTGTCAGTTACTTCTCTGGTAGATTTGAATTTACCTCCTCTAGGAAAATTTTTCTTAACTACCCTAGATATATTTAGCTCTGTGTGTGACCTTTATCACTGTTAATACCTCATTTAAGCACTTTCCATACTGTATTGTAATTTTCTGTTTACTTATCTGTCTCTCTCGTATTAGACAGTGAACACTTCAGGGATAGGGACTGGTTCAGCTCTGTAACCCTGGCACCTAGCCCAGACCTGGCACTCAGGTTCTTTGGAAATATTTATTGAGCTAATGAATAATTAATTGCTTTGCAAGACAATGCAAACATATCAACAATTCAACTCTAAAGATGTTTATTGATGTCTGCAATGTGGCAGCCACTGGGCCAGGTGCCAGGGGTTCAAACATGAGCAAATCACTATTTCGTACCTTAAAGTTGCCAGAGCTTAGAAGAGGAGATAGGCACAGGAAAAAGAATGACCACACAGAGCTGTAAGCAATATCAGAGAGGTGTGAAGTTTACCCATTACAACTTCACCTTCCCAACCCATTTACAGATGAGGAAACAAAAACCCCAGGCTGTTTGTATAGGTCAGAAAAACTGAATACGGGCAATGTCATGCAGTTGAATTTGTTAAAGATTATGCTGCCAGAACACAAGGTAGTCGACCTGGCATGGTCTTGATTTGTAAGGGTGTTAATTCTAAGGCTTGGAAAATGACAAAGATGTTTAAATCCTTAGCAGACACTGGCAGATACCTTGAGCAGTTAAACCAAAGAACTGATTGCATCATGAACAGGTAGGGAGGTAGGGAAGAAATGAGAATGAGGTTTTAGAGTGCCAACCTCAGAGAAAAAGCATCTTCTTCTTCTTTTTTTTTTTTTAACATCTTACTTTCCCAAACTAGTTGCTATCAAAATAAATTGTGGAAAAAATTATCCCGTGAAATTATCAAGTGATTTTTTGGTGTTACTTAACGAGCAAAATGCAGACAACAAGTATATTAATGAATATATTGCTGTGTATCAAATTGCCTACAATGAGTTATCCCTGTTTCTGTGAGTCAGGAATCCAGGCACGGCTTACGTAGGCTGTGCCCCTCAGGTTGTAGTCACAAGTCAGCAGGGGTGCAGTCGTCTTGGGGTTCCATTGGGCGGGATCCACTTCCAAGCTCACTCACGTGGCTGTTGGCAGGACTCAGTTTCTTGTGGGCTGTTGGACTGAGGGCCTTGGCTCTCTGGTGGCTTCTGGACGAAGGCCACCCCCAGTCCTTGCCATGTGGACCTCTCACAGGGCAGCTGAATCCCATCAGAGCAGCAGGTGAGAAAGGAAAAGAGGACAAGCAAGATGAAGTCTCATAGGCATTTGTTACCTAATCTTGGAAGTAACATCTTGTCACCTCTGCAGGATTCTGTTTGTTAAATTTGGAAGCAAATCAAGTCAAATTCAATGTAGGTCCAGCCACCTTGAAGGGGAGGGGCTCACACAAGGGCGTGATTATGTTGGAAGCCACCTCCAGAGCTGCTGCCACACCAAGCCATCTCCAGACTCTACCAGACACTTCTGTCCTGGTCAGAATCTCCTGTTCCCTGGGTTTTGTTAATCTCCTGCCAGATGGTAAGGACATGTTCTGGCTACCAGAGAAGGGGACAAAAGGCTCACAGTCAGAAGAGCAATCACTGATGAATACCCAGTCATGTGCTTAGAATTATATCATGAGAGAAGGGAAAGAAATCCCAAGGTGAGTTAAGTCAATATTTCTTCCACCTTCCCAACCCATATGCAGATGAGGAAACAAAAAGCCCTGGCTGTTCTAATTGAGTCAACACTTAAATAGGCATGAGACAGCAGTGCGTGAGGCCGAAGCCCGGGCCGTGTGAACTGAGTCGCGATGCCTGCCGTTGAGTCATGGTGTTCCAGGGGCTCGAGCCACTCCCGGGAGCACGTGCTCACCTCTGGGCACCAGGTTTTAAAAGGGACATTGACACCCTGGAGATTAACCGAAGGGACCAGCTAGGATTTAGAAGAAGCCTGGACTCCACATCAGAAGAGAAGCAGTGGGAAGGACTGGGGGCCTCTTAACTGTGGAAGAGGAGACAATGGGGAAACATTAAAGCTGTTTTAATAAGACCAGGAATAAGTCAACTTCCTTTGCCTAACTCCAGGGGACAGAATGAGGGACAGAGCAGAAGCCATCGGTGGCACTGGGTGCTGATTTCAAGGCCTTTCTCTTGCTGGCGGTGGGTAAGCTGAGGCTGGGCTGTGAAGAGTGATGTTGATACTCTCTTGGTTAAGTGACAGAAACCTAACTCCAGCAAGCTTGGGCGGAAAGTGGCTCCCATGAGCGCAGGGAGAGTAGAGACATAGGAATGGCTCATCTCTCTTCTCTGCCACTGTGTGCATACCAGCTTCACCATGAGGTGGGACCCTGGAGTGTTGACAGATATGGACTCACATCTTAGTACCTTTATGGTCACGTAGGAAGGGTCTTTCCCAGCTTCTGTCCAAAAATCCAAAAATTACGCGAATGCCTGCTATGTCCCGGGCACTGGTCAAGACGCTGAGGTGCAACAGTGAGCAAAGCCAATGTCCGTGTCCACGTTGGGGTGACATAGTGAATCACTCAAGGAGTTGGCCTGGGGGATTTAGGTGCCCCCCCCATCACCAAGTACCTCTCCAGCCTGTCCTACCCACTGCTGCCAGGGGACCTCTGACCACATGCCTGCCTGACCTCGCTCAAAAACTCGCATGGCTCCTCCTACAGCATTTCATTCAAAATCCCCAGAGTGGCGGTCAGGGCCCTCTGCAATCGGGCTCCAGCTTACTCCTCCATTTCTCCACCAGGCACTTGCTAACAAAAGAAAGGAAAGAGGGGCCCTTGTGGTTCCCAGGCATGTTCTGCATTTGCGGACCTCCATGCTTTGTCAGATTGTTTCTTCAGCCTACACCGTACTTCTCCCATCTCTCTGAGAAAATTTAACTTTCTTTTAAGGTCTATCTCAAATAGTTACCTCCTCTATTAAGCCTTCTTCAACTTCTTCCCATCTTCTGTCGTCCTATTCCTCCCCTTCCTTGTCTGTACATAGTTTATTTCCCCTACCAAGCTCTGACTCATCTTTGTACCCTGCACAATAACCAGCAGGGCCAGGCTCATCTTGTCCCTACCTTTGCTCGCGCTGCTTCCTGAGAAGCATCGACTCTTCCCTTCCATTTCTACTTGCAGAAAGACAGCTCATCCTTCACCTTCCGCTTACTCTCGCTCCTCCTCACCATGCACCATTCTGTCTGTGCCTCTGTTGTGGACCTTAGGACATCCTCCTTTATAGTTGAGGACTCTGAGTACAACTAATCCTCCCATGTGATTATAAGCTATTTGAGGGCAGGAGCTTCATCTTTTCATTTTTAAAAAAATCACCCAAGTGTGAAGCCCAGTCCTTTGCACAAGGCACTCATTTAATAAATGTTTATTGGCTTGGACTTAACTGAATTGAATGTGAACCCCTTAAAATCTGTGTTTTTTGTGGGCCATGTCTCCAATGTGACTATTTAGAGAATGTTGAATCACACTAACACAAAACAGATAATTTTGTTTGTTACTGAAATTTGTTTTTGTGTGTAAAGAACTCACATATGAGAAGGACTGTTTGTCTTGTTGTAATGGCTTTGCTGCAAGCCTAGCTTGCTCGTGCAACAGGCAAGGGGATCATGGCAAAGCACCAGTGTTGGCTTTTTGAGAGAGAACTGAGGAGCCGAGGGAAGCATGACACTGAGGCTATGCCTAGGTGGCCTTGATTCTGTGAGTTGGTTCTGTCCCTTTTCTCTAGCTCTCTCAGTCAAGCAATGTGGCCTATAAAAAGTTTTGAGGCGCCGGGCGCGGTGGCTCACGCCTGTAATCCCAGCTCTCTGGGAAGCCGAGGCGGGCGGATTGTTTGAGCTCAGGAGTTCGAAACCAGCCTGAGCAAGAGCGAGACCCCGTCTCTACTAAAAAATTAATTGGACAACTAAAAATATATAGAAAAAATTAGCTCGGCATGGTGGCGCATGCCTGTAGTCCCAGCTACTCGGGAGGCTGAGGCAGGAGGATTGCTTGAGCCCAGGAGTTTGAGGTTGCTGTGAGCTAGGCTGATGCCACGGCACTCACTCTAGCCCGGGCAACAGAGTGAGACTCTATCTCAAAAAAAAAAAAAAAAAAAAAAGGTTTTGAGGGTGGCCAAACTTTCTGGATGGCCCTGAGCTAAAGTGGTGAGTGTCCCATTCATTCACCCCACAGATGTTTACTGACTCCTCACTCCGTGCCAGCCACTGTGCTCGTTCCTTGGAAGGTGGCAGTTTTATGGACTGAACTGTGTCTCCCTCAAAAATATATGTTGGAGTCCTAGGCCCTGGCACCTCAGAATGTGACTGCATTTGGAGATGGGGTCCCTACAGAGGTAATCAAGTTGGCGTGAGGTCATGGTGGGCCCTAATTCAGTATGACTGGTGTCTGTGTAAGAGGGGGAAATTTGGACACAGAGATATGTATGAAGGGAAGATGATGTGAAGATATAGGGAAGACACCATATGAACATGAATACAGCCATCTGTAAGCCCGGGAGAGAGGCCTAGGACAGATCCTTTCCTCACCGTTCTAAGAAATAGCCAAGTGCCAACCCTGCTGACATCTTGACTTAGGACTTCGAATCTCGAAACTGTGAAACAATAGATTTCTGCTGTTGAAGCGTCCAGTTTATGGTGCTTTGCTACAGAAGCCCTAGCAAGGGGTGGACAAAATGGACAGCTTTCCTGCAGCTGTAGAGTTTGCAGTCCCAAGGGAGAGACAGATATTAATCCAATAACTGAATAACAAATGGTTAATTGCAAACTGAAAGAAGTACTCTAGAGCTGCGGTCCCCAACCCCTGGGCGTCGGACCAGTACCAGTCTGTGGCCTGTTGGGGACTGGCCACAAAGCTCTGCCCACCCCCGTCCCCCGTCCATGGAAAAATTGTCTTCCATGAAACTTAGGAACAGCCACTCCCCATTACTCGCATCACCACCTGAGCTTGGCCTTCCCTACCCCGCCTCATCCAGGGAAAAATCGTCTTCCATGCTTCCTTGAAACTGGTCCCTGGTGCCAAAAAGGTTGGGGACCACTGCTCTGGAGAGAAGGAACTAGGCTCTATGAACACATATAATCAAAGAATTCAACCTAGCCCTGCACACTCAGATCTGAAGGACAAGCAGGCATTAACTAGGTAAAGAATTACATTCATCTAGCACAGACTCCTAGATGATTCTAGATAAAACCTTGCTCAGGAAAATTCCAGCAGGGAAAAGTTGAAACAGTGGATCTGGTGGGCAGCTAAGCATTTTGAAGGAAGGGATAGAAATCCTATTTCTTGAGCTATTTAAGATGGAATGGGAGAAAGCAGTCTATTCCATGAAACATTAAATATGTACAATTACAATGTATTAATCAAAAAAATCATACATGAAATGCTTAGTAAAGTACTTGGCACAGAGGAAGTGCTCTGTGCTTGCTTGGTTGCTGATTATTTTTAAAGAAGTAAATTCTTAAGTTTTTTAAAAAAAGTCTATTCCAGGGAGTCTTCCACTGGCAGACAATTGTCCAGTAGATTTAGTCTGGGCCTTTTTCCCTTCTTTCTCTTACGATTTCCTATCTAGTTCTCAAGTTATGGCCGACAGTTATAGGGGCTATAATGCTTCCTTTATGTAGGCATGACCTTTCTTTAAAAGAGTGATCATGCAAGGCGAATAAATTAAGACCTTTAAAATAAAATGTGGTGACATTTAAAGCAAAATCAAAGTTATTTAGGAACGTCCACATTCTGAAGGAGGAATAATTGCGTTAAGAAGTTGGAGCTGGAGGTGAATTTGGCATTTGGCAACCTGAGAGACTATCCCTCTCTACCCCCAAAACATACTTGGCAGCTCAAACATTGTAAAGCAGAAGCCATTCTTTCAGAAGGTTTCAGAAACCGTCTTGATTATCTAGTTGGAAATCATAGTGTTGATAGTTGATTTGGTTGGCATACGAGTCAGCTTATATTCAGCCTTTTAAAACTCAACACCCCAGATCTTATGCTCAGATTTCAAATGGATTGACCTTCAAAATCTGGGAAACGTGTCAAATGGTTTTAGTAAGCCAAAAGGCTTGCTTTTGTTTGGGTTTCTTACATCCTCCCACAGAATGGATAAAATTCAGAGGCACCGGTAGTCTCTTTGCCATGTGGACCTGTGTCACTGAGATCTGATTTGCTGGTGACATTGGGTTGTCTAGACATAGGTGCCGGTCTGGATTGCCTCCAAGGTTGTACAGGGCAAGGACAGCCAAGTAGGAACAAACCAAACCTCATTCTGAAACCTGGAGATCTCGGCCTGACCTATGAGGCAGGCAGGGAAGCCCTGATTCCAAGTCTGTTGCTGTTCTACACCCAGCAGGGCACCTTTCTGCTCTGCCAAATCTGCTGCCTTCTCTCTGTCCACGACAGTAACAGCCATCCTTTCCCCTCCATAACCCTCTGCTTGTGGGCTATCATCAACTCTGAAGGCCTGGAACCTTATTTATATTTGAACCTGTTTTTACATATTCCCACTCAGATTATCTGAGTGATTCCCTCTTGCCTGCTGCTGTCACAATTACAGCCCATGCCCAGGAAAAACATATCACACTGGGAAACATTTCTATTGATGGGCCAAATAAGGTGCCCAGTCATTTATTCCAGTGAGCCCTGTCCTGTGTCCCCAGTATCTGTGTGACCTCTGATGATTAAGGTTCATAAAAAAGTTACCTGTTTGGAGAGGGAAGCTCAGGTCCTCTCTGGGATCCAGGTGGCACAGGTTTGAGAACAGGTTGGTAGGTGGCTGCAGGAAGGCCAAGGACTCTTGTACACCACTGGTGTGCTTAGAGGTGATGGTGTCAGACTCTTGGTATTTAAAATGAGGTCTTGCACCCTATAGATGCATCTTGAACAGCAACAAAAGACAGCATGAAATACGAGATTAAAAGTGTCACTTAGGAAGAAATGACATCACATGCTAAGGGCCTGTTTTATAATACGATTTCTGTAAAGCTATACATGTATTGATGTGTTTGTTCTTACTCCTTTTCTCTCTGCTTACACACACACACACACGCACACAAATACATACAGGGCTGGGATTAAGGTGAGGTGAGTGAAGGGCACAAAATTTAAGGGAATGCCAGAAAAACCATAGTAATCAAGATAAATAATAGTTTAAAAAAATCAAAATTAACGCAAAAAACCCATGATGAAAACTTTAAGTAGAGGCAGGGTCAGTATTATTGATTTTTCCTTTGCCTCCAGCTCTGATACAGTTTGGCATGGCATGGTACTGTAACTGATCCTGTCTTTATTTAAAATGTTGATGTTTTGCTTATTATATATTTTTGTGTTAATTTTTATTTTTTAAATATTGCATTAAAATGATGAAGACAAAAATGATTTATCTTGATTACTGTGGTTTTTTGGAGCCTCCTTCAATTTTGAGCTCCTCACCGGCCTGCCCTAGTCCTGGCCCTGCAGACACAGGTGTCAGAAAGACACATATAGACAGACAGACATGGGGAGACACATACGTAACCCCTCTCCACAGTTCACAAGGAATGTGGTTTTCTTTGTCTGAAACATTATGCTATCCATTATTTTATCTCTTTCTCATGCTTCTGATAAGTGTTGCTTTATACAGTAGTTCTCTTATGAGAGCTGTCTTGCCAGGGACTACACATTATATTGTTTTCTTTATCTTGATAGCATCCTATCAACTTATAGCCTATGTACAAATTGTGCTTTGGCTCTCAGGTAGGGAGAAAATGTTTACATCCACATCTCTGTCTAAAACGCTTCTGTCTGAAATTCAGCAGCTTGTAGATGTTTCCACAATGGAGGTCCCTGGGGCCTTAAACCTAACTGGTCCCCAGACAAATTGAACACTTGCACTTCCCCAAGCCAGCAGCATAGTTAAAGCCTTCACCATGCACATAGTTACCCAAATCAGAAACCTGGGGTTCTGATCAGCCTTTCCTTCCCTTCTTCTCCCATTAAGCCCTTTCAATCTGCTTTTGCAAGAGCTCTTGATCTCTCCCTTCCCATTCTCACTGTCACTGCCTGGTTCAGGCGCTCCTCTCTGCTCTCCCTTGAACAGGCTGGGGCCTCTGAGCTCCCTCTCTCCAGGCCGCCCATTGCATTGCAGCCCAAGGAGCATTTTGAAAAGCCCCACTGGAAGTGTCTGCTACCTTGGTCCACTCTCCCTTTGCGTGGTTGTTGGAGGAGTGGTGGGTCATGTGCATTGATTGAGTGTCTTGAAGTGCCTGGCACTGGTTTAGAGTGGGGAATGCACAGAGGCTCCTCTGACCTCGTTCCCCACTACCCTCATACATGCCCATCTGCTCCAGCCACACAGCACTCACCAGATACAGCATCACCTTTTCTAGGCAGAGGCTGAAATTATAAATTAATCTGTGGTTCCCTTGGCTTTGGGTAGCTGCTCTCCACCTAGTATTGCAGTGATTGGAAGTGTATTTAACGTTACTGTTTCCTAAGCTTGTCCATTTCCACCTGAACCTGTTTGGTTTGGTACAATTACAGGTTAGCTTAGGTTAGGGGGAACAGGAAGACGATCTAGTAGGAAGAGAGGAATAAAGAAGGGTTTTAGGAACGTCCAGGGCCAGGACTACAGCTGGGGTTTTCTCAGAGACCACAGAGGACACCCAACCAAGCAGTCAATGGGACCGAGAATAGAACTTTGGTTGGGTGGAAGTTGAAGTCTAAATCTTCACAACAGGAAGATGGAGAGTTGCTAATTAAAAGGCATCCCATGAAGGTATAAGAGCCGGAGTACGGGGCCAGAAATCCAGGAAGTAAGGGAATGAAAGCAAGCAGTAGGAGACAGAGAGCAGCCTGAAAAGGGCATCCCGGTGACTGCCCAGGCGAGGGGTGGGAGGTGGTGGTAGCCACCAGTTTGTGCCTACTGTCTGAGGCAGGGTGCGGGTCAGCTGTGTCTAAAGTCCGGGAATAGGATGTCTCAGATATGACCTGAGGCTATAGGGCTCCACTAGTCAGAGTGCTGGAAGGAGGGATATGCATTTGTTGGGCTGCTAATCGACTACCTATATCCTTGGACCATCAGGTTTTTAGACAATCTTTCCTGGACCCTTCCTAAATCCACTACTGATAAAATATCATGCTTGATAAAAGGGCTCAGTAGCTTCTCTTAGGAAAAAAAGAGAGAATTTGAATGACTTGATGTACTGTGTTTAGTTCTTTGTGTGAATTCCACAGAGTTGGGTGAAAGAGAAAGTTGTAATGGCAGTAATACTGCTTTTCAGCAAATTGTGTTATTCTACAGACCAAGAACCAGATCTCATCTCCCCAAACATACCCATCTATCATATGCATGTCTATATTTTGGATTAGTCATGATAGATGGAGAAGGAGGCAATGTTGATTCTAAGCACCACATTGAAAACCAGAATTGCTTCTCTCCCTTCCAGTATTTTTACAGCTCCGCTAATTGCATGATAAATGATCCACTGACATCAGTCGGAATGAGCAAGGGTTTCATAGCTGGACACAGTGTGGCTGCTGACCTGAACACCACCCTCCCTGGGGGAGAGGGAAGGATCCTGGAGACCTGGTCCTACTGCACTGAGAGATGCTTTCACCATTCATACGGACGCGTCCAGCCATCTTGCTCTAGAGCAAATCGAGTATCCGTTTTTCTTGTGTAGCTGGGAAGTTTCTTCAGGGGCTTGCAGGGAGTTATTTGGCATGGGAGTGGGGACCTAGCAAGGGAAATAGCAGGACTCGGAGCCATACACTTATGTTCTGGGAGAGGATAGACTGTCCATCTGGCTCAAAGTTGCATCCCAGGGCTTAGCACAGCACTTGGCACATAGTAGGTACTCAGAAAATACTTGTTGAATAAATGGGGGGGGGACCTTTCACCAACCTTGTGAATGTAGTCATATTTAATTATGTAAGACTCAGTATAATTACTGAGTGCTTAAATAGGGACATTAACACCTGCCCTGTCTTCATCACAGACTGTTGTCAGAAAGTACTTTGTAACCATGTACAAATATAAGTTATTATAATTAGACTTCCCATATGAAAGAAGTACACTGCTTTATGAACATCATAAAAATGCAGCAGATGTCAGAAGGGAAAAATTGTTTAAGGCAGGACAATAAATCTTTGATTAGCCAGAGTGCTTGGAGAATGAGGTGTTCCAGCTAACTGAATTTCTGTTTAAGTAGGAGGTAAATAGTACAGAAAGTTCTTTGTTTCAATCCACAAAGGATCTCCAATTCCTTACCCTAGGAAGAACAAAGTGATCATAATGATGATCATTTTGCTACTAATGGTAAAGGATACTGCTGCATCTTTTGACCATTGTTCTCAACACCATTTCTTCTGTAATTATAAAAAATCACTGACTGCAGGGTGAAGCTAAGATGTGGTTCTGCCATCCTGTGGGCAGGCTTGGGTATAATGCATTTATAGGTATTACACACACAAAGTGTTGAAGAAAGTGCAACTAGGCAAGGTAGAATGATGTCATTGTGAAGTAGCTCTTATATTATATTAGGGCAGGCCAATACTTAAAGTCTAAAGAGCATCACTGCCGTGTTGTTTTGTCAGCAAACATTTATTGGGTACTTACCACATGGGAGGCATTGAGCTGAGCTCCGGGATTACAAAGATGAAAATGACATGGTCTCTGCGCTCTGCAAATCAAAACAGTGCGGTGTGGTTAGTGATGTGATAGGGCTGATCACAGGATGCTGGGTAAACACAGAGGTAAGGTGTGCTCAGCTGGCCTTCTGGAAGGGAAGAGGAGACAACCCTGCCAGGTGCGGCTCATCTCTCAGGAGATGATGATACTCACGTGGGCCAGGATGTGGTTCTGGGTGACTGGCTGGATTCTAGGGGAAAGGCCTATCAAGTTTAGAGCCAGTTGCTCTGGGTTTTGGAAAAGGGATCCAAGCCCTGCGGAGTAGTAGAGTTATGGGCAGGGAAGCCAAGGGACATGCATCTGTCTCTAGATTTGTCTGGGGGCAAGGTGACCAGGTGTGGCCAGGCATGTGGGCCCTGGGCACATCAGCTATCATGACCCCCCCACCCCCAACTCTGCCTAACATCATGTTCATTCATTCAATCGTTCGTTCAGTAACTTAAATCTTCGAACATCTGCTACCTCATGGGCGATTTGGAGATAATAACACAATAAGCACATGCTGCGCCTGGCACATAGTTGGTACCCAGTGAGTGTTAGCTGGACACCTAACCTTTTTTCCTTTTTTATTTCAACTGTTTTCCTTTTTCTCTTCTTGTAGCTTTCCTGGCTCATTGTCTCATGCTCCAAGGGAGATTTTTTGTTGCCTTATGGCCAGAGTCTCTTTCTTTTTGAAGCATCATTATGTGGCACATTTTCTCTTTTCTATATAAGAAACCAGAGGGGAAGCAGGAGGAAGTGAGAGAGCAATTGTGACACTCACCTCGTGACATGCCTTTGGTAATATGAATATGAAAGCTGAACTTGATTTTGATTTTTTATTAATAAAAATGTCATCTTGGGAAGGATGTAAATGCCTGAATCTAACATAGTCTCAATTAATTTCCTTCATTAGGGAAAGTATTTTGAATGGGATTCCCCAAATTCAAAACGAGAAAAGTTTGAAAACATATTTTAAACAAATTATGTTGATAACCATGCCAGCTTCTGAGTGAAGAGGGACACTTCCATTCTCATGGAAAATTCTAGTGGGTATTTCTTGTCTCAAACTCCTGACTTCAAACGATCCTCCCTCCTTGGCCTCCCGGAGTGTTAGGATTACAGGCGTGAGCTGCTTGCGCCCAGACCTAGAATTTCTTGTTTCTTGGCTTCTAATATCTAACCCCACATACCTTCCTACTGGCATCCAATCTTCCTTTTGAAGGAATTCCCTTTTGTGTGTGTGTTGACGTGAGAGCAATTCCCAGAATATGCTTCACATTATGGGATCTGGGAGTCCAGATTCTCCCTCTCTACTGCTGGTTGTTATGTTCAAGGGCCAAGCATGTGACTGAAGGGCCAAAAGTGTGATCTTAGTGTCAGGCACATTACTAAGCTCCACCAATCAGAAACCATTTCTGGGACTTTGAATCTTTGATAAATAAGACGATTGAGAGGAAGTGTTTCAAAGTCAGGTTCTTTGTTGCTCAAGTAGAGTGCCTGGTCCATGGGTCCTGGCTACATGCCCTTTGATCCTATGAGTAGACCTGATTTCCTTCTAGTAACAAATTTTTTTCTTTTCTGCTTAAGTTAGTAAGAGTTGGACTGCTTATGGCATTATTTGTAGGTATCACATTGGTGACAAGATAAAATCAGGTGGAAAGGTCAATCTTTTTTTTTTTTTTTTCTTTAAAATCTCTCTTAAAACAACAGAATTCAAACCCTCCTGGATATTATCAACCCAAAGATTTGACTGAAGAAGGTGAAAAATTGGTGCAGTTTTAAGGTATGGATCGGTGGGAGTGTTGATTAGAGAGAACTCTGGAATCCAGAGCCTTCTACATTTTATCTATTTTCTGAAATTCTATGCCTCAAAAAAGATAAAGGTTTCAGGCCATTAGTGTGGATCTTTATGTTGGCAATATTGACCTTTTAATTATTTCCTTTTCCTTTTGCTGAATAAGCTCTAAACAGAGCTTATTTAAGTAAATTCTTAAGAATAACTGCAAAGCACCAAGCTATTGAGATGTTCAAAATGGCCATTACTCATGTGACACAGTCTGGTCCACAGATGGAGTTTATTATGAACATGCATTTGTGTTGAATGAATCAGTCCACTGCAAAAGAGAGAGTGGGAGGAAGAAGTCTCATCAGAGGTGGAAATGTTGGTCAGTGTTTGCTCTTTTAATGGTGCTTGGCTGCTTCCTGCTCCAAACCCTGTCACCCTTAGATGATGTTGTTTCTGAGAATAAAACATGTAAGTGAAATGGTGAAACGATGGGTCCCAAATGCAATACTTTTGAGGTCTCTTTAGCTGAAATAGTTCTGGAATCAGAAGGAACAAAGAATAAAAATCAATGAAGGAATTCTTCATTCAACGTAGATAGATTATTGATGATCTACTCTGAGCCACTTTGTTAATCCCAGAGGATATGAAGATGAAAGATGACCAGTTCTTGTTCTCAAGGAGCTTAGAATCGGCTGTAACTTGCAAGTGTGAGGGAGGTAAATTTATTCTACAGAAATCACTTCAGACCACAGGTGATGCAAGACTTGAGGTGGATCACATAGTGGCAGGAATAGTCGTCCCACTCCAGAGCTGGCATGCCCTTCAACTCTGACCACAAATGGTCACCCACCACCGTGGATCCCATGGGGACAGTTAGTGAATTCATGGGTAAAACAGGCAAGAAGACAGGAGGAAGAGAGAGTGAGATGATAACTGCTGAGCAGAATAGAGTCAGCTCTGACATGGGAAAGAAAGAAGAATGGAATGAAAGGTCAAAGATTCCAAGATATCTCATCTGTGACCTGATGCCATCTTGGTGGTTTTTAATCACCTGTAGCAAAATGAGAAGAATAAAGACAGTGTAGTATTTTGCCATACATCAGTCTAAGGTCAACAAAGGTCTCTTGTGGGAAAGACTGTCATTTATTTTAGGAATATCTTCTTCCTGATTTAAAATACCCCCTGTTTTACGATAACAGGTGCACAACTGGTGAAATTAAAAAGTTGACAACTTTATGAGCATCCCCCAGAATACATTATCCTGATCTGCAAAATCTGGAATTCAAGAAACACTGATTGAGTGAGGAATGAGGGCACAGTTCCCACCACCTGAGGTACTTCTGTAGACTGAGGCATTTTTCAAGTTAGTATAGAACAACCCTGGGTTCATCATATAGAAAATGAAGAGGAAACAGTAGATGGGATTCTGGAACCAACACAGGTGGTCTGCAGTTGTGATACATTTAGCCCGTTAGAGATTTGAATTTCAGGGGCTGCCGGCCTGAGGGCATCGGGTCAGACCAGTGTTTACTGGCTCAGAGGAAGAGCGGGGGAAAGGAATGGGTGAGTCAGGATGCATCATACTTTCCCACTGAGTTAGAAAAAATTCTTATCTTCCTCAGCAACATCATTCACCAACCAGCTCCAGGAAAGACTAGGAAATCTCTTCAACAATTGGGGGGAAAAGTTTCCTTAACTTTCTGAAAAGACGTTACTATTATATTAATTCTTCTCAGGTAAGGAACTCCTGAAACTACAAGCCTCTCTCTGATTTCAAGTATATAGTACACAGCTCCAAAACAGTGAGCTTTCACCTCAGGACTTCTTTCTGGAGGCTGTGGAAGCCAACTGCGCTTTCCTTGGGTCTTTGACGGAGAAGAAAACGGGGTGGGCCTGAGGGAGCAGATTCACTGTGCTGCTCTCACTGTGCAGGATGGGGCTCAGGCTGCCCTCTTCTTCCTGGATGACATGTCCAACTTAACTGTAGGCTAAAAGCATCATATTGCTTTTTTACACAAGGAGGAGACTATTGTTTTAATGGTGGCTTATTAATATTATTAATCAGTGTTATGAACTGAGTCGTGTCCCCTCTCCTCCCTCCAAATGCATGTGTTAAAGCCCTAACCATTAGCGTGACTATTTGGAGATAGGGCCCTTAATAAGGTAATTAAGGTTAAATGAGGTCATAAGGGTAGGGCCCTGATCCCATAGGACTAGTGTCTTTATCAGAAGAGATACCATAGAGGAGTGTTCTCTGTGTCTCTCTGTCTGTATGTCTCTGTCTGTATGTCTCTGTCTGTCTGTCTGTCTCTCTCTCTCTGCCATGGGAGGACATAGCAAGAAGGCTGCCATCTACAAGCCAGGAAGAGAGCCCTCACCAGAAACTGAATCAGCTGACACACTTGCTCTTGGTCTTCCCAGTCTTCAGATCTCTGAGAAACAAATTTCTGTTAAGTCATCCAGTCTATGGTATTTTGTTACAGCAGCTCAAGCAACTAATAGTTAGTAATTATTATATGAATAATATAATATTCATATTATACCAGAAGAAGTGATTGAAGTCTCTTTGGGCACCACATTGCCATTTAGGAGGAGAAGGGTAATAATATTATTCTGATTTCAACCTGTTTTCTAGGCCTGGTGCTAATCATGTTATATGCACTGGAGATAGAAAGCTGTGGGTCAGAGGGGTTATGTAACTTGATCAAGGTCACAGAGACAGTAAGTGGAAGGTCCCAATGGAATATGCCAGGTGTGCTGGGCTCAGAAGCCAGATTGAAACTGTTTGCTCTGCCTTCTGCCCCATCTGAGCCTGCATCAGGCTGAGCTGTTCTTGCCTTCCTTGTCTAACGTCCTACTTTTACTGTAGAGATTAATACCACTTAATCAACTAGTGAAGGTTCTTTTAGAAGTTCACCAATATTTCTTGTTTATATGATCCCAGTTTTGTAAGAGTAAAGAAAAAACAAAAGAAAATGTGTACAGTATATGTTGCATTAAAAGACTGCAAGATTGACATCAAATGGTAATAGTGATTATTTCTGAATAGTAGGATAATGAGTGATTTTATTAATACTTTGCTTTATACTTTTTTTGACATTTATTTTACACTTTCAACTTTCATAGTCAGGAAAGCAGTTTTTAATAATGAAAAGCAAGATGCACTGTCCTCTTCCTGCAGCAGCTGTGTGCTGCACCACAGCATGGGAGGGTCCGATGGTTCTTCGTCTGAAAGCCTGGGCACCAAGGTCGGGGCTCCAGAGAACCACAGAAGCAAATGGCAGGAGCTGACCCTGAACAATCCCACGACAGAGGGCTGGGGTGGGGAGGAGAAGCTGATACTGGTTCACTTCCAAACCTAACTGGGAAAACATGAAAATGATTACCATCTGGAGCTGTCTGGTGACAGGAGGTGAGGCAGGGAGGTGGTCTGTGGCCAGGGTGCTGATGGCCGTGACTGTGGCTCAGGCGTCACCCTCTGGATGCCCTAGCCTTTGTCTCTGTACTGAGACACAGGAGAAAGAACCACACCTCCTTGTGACCTTCAGATCACTCAGTGACTCAAAATGGGTGGCCACTGACAAAGCAACAGTTAGTAGAAGCCAATCCATATATTTGCAGATCTGTCTTTATCAAATAGTAAAGAAGTGAAAAGCAAATTCCCTGTTCATGCGCTAGAGAGTGCGTGGCCAGCATGGGTGGTATTATCCATGGTTTTCTTGGCAATAATCAGCTCTAGTTCCCCTCTTAGATCATCTGAAGTGCCACTTTTGGCAAAAGCACATGAGAGAAATATTGTACGTTGAGGAAAAGGAAACAGGAGGCTTTCTACCCCCGCCCCTCAGTTTCATAATGAAAGTTGTGAACAGTAGAGAGCTAGAATTTCTTTAGAAGAAATTATGGTGAATGAAAGCTTCTTTTAAGTACTAGAATATTCTGGATGCGATCCTGCTAATTAGAAAGTAAAAGGGCTATTGTGTTTTCTCCAGGGAAATTTTGGAGGCAGGCAGTGACCTGAAAAGGGTAGTACTTCTAGAACAATTCCCAGCTTTAAGAAGTGAAGGCTCTCTTCCTAGTTATTTGTTGATGTTGGAGGAGTGTTGTGGAGGAAGGAAGTGTTTTGTGATGGCCTCATTCTACATAAATTTCTCTACCTTTGCCAATAGTTTCTATAATTCTTAGAAGGCGGGGACCCTGTCCTGTTTGCCCATTTGCTCCTTCAACAATTACTGAGCATCCAAGATGTGAACAGCTCTGTGCTACACACTGAGGATATATATCTCTCCACACACATGTACATCTCCTCATATATATGAGGTCTTTCCGGAGTATACAGCCATTGTTAATATAATGAGAGCGGTTTGCATGACATCTATGTAACCTGGCAGCCCAGGAGAGTGGACTGGGATGCACATGTGTGAACAATGGTGATGTCACCGTACTGGTCGCTGGGGTGGTAGACGTCTTTGGGTGAGTGTGTGTATTGCATGGCTGTCACATTCAAAATGACTGAGCAAGTAGAGCAACAAATCTGCATCAAATTTTGCGTAAAGCTTGAATGTTCTTCCTCAGAAACTATTCAGATGATTGAGAAGGCTTTTGGGGACAATGCAATGAGTGCAGCACAAATGAAAGTGTGGCACAAACACTTCAAAGATGGTCGAGAATCTGTTGAACGTGATCCACATTCTGGAAGGCCTGCAACAAGCAGAACACCTGAGAATGTTGAACGTGTAAGGGTTAGACTAAGAGATGCTGGGAGAACTGTGTGAGGCACCAAGGTGCCTACTTTGAAGGGGACTGAGGTGTCATTGTCCTATGTACAATGTTTCTTGTACCTTGTATTGTCTTCAGTGAATGTCTCTATTTTTCATATTACATGGCTGGATACTTTCTGGGCAGACCTCATATGTTAGCATATATTATATATATTCATTATATATATACCATATAGATGTATAGAATGGTGGGCTGAGTGGTGGTCACCCAAGAAACATATCCATGTCCTAATCCCCAGAACCTCTGAATGTGACCTTAATTGGAAAAGGAGTCTTTGCAGATGTAATTAAGTTAAGGATCTTGCGATGAGATCATTTTGGATTTATTTACACGGGCCCTAAATTTCATGACAAGTGTCCCTGTAAGAGACACACAGAGGAAAAGACAGGCACAGAAAAGAAGACAATGTGACCACAGAGGCAGAGATTGGAGTGATGTAGCCACAAGTCAAGGAATGCTGGCTTCAGCCACCAGAAGCTGGAAGAGGTCAGGAGTGGTTTCTCCCCTAGGGCCTCCAGAGAGAGTGTGGTCCTGCCAATACTGATTTTGGACTTCCAGTCTCCAGAACAGTGAGAGAAAACATTTTTGTTGTTTTAAACCAGCCAGTTCATGGTACAGTAATTGTTTGTGGCAACCACAGGAGACTAATGCACACAAATATTAGTACATACATATATACACACACATACATATTAAATTATGTATATATATATATATGTTATAGATATGAGGGCACAAGGCAGATAAGAAGGTGCCTGACCTCACTGAGCAAGGGAAGGGAGTACATTAAACACACCATTGAAATAAAGAGTGGTGAGGGTTGTGATAGGTGAAGAACAGAGAACTTGTGAGGACACGTGGGAGAGCCTTATTCTTAGGTCAGGCAAGGCTTCCCTGAGGACTGGCAGGACAATCAGAGGATCTGCCATGTATTGAGTACTCACTTTGCACCAAATGATGTGTTAGTGCTTCACATAAGTTATTTCATTTAATCCTTTAAGGTAGATACAACTATTACCTCCATTTCACAGATAAGGAAATTGAGACTTGGAGAATAAGTTATTCAAAATTGCACACCTGGCAGGGTTAGGGCTGGGATCCCACCCCAGGTACTCTGGCTCTGGAGCCTTCCTTGACTTTCCACTGCCCTGTGGTAGGAGGGATAGTGAGGAGTAAGACTGAGTCTGGCTTTCTAAACAGAGGCACCAAGCAGGGGGCTTGGCACATGTGATATGTACAATAACTACTTTTTACATGAATGACCCCATCAAAATTCACCTCTTATTTTGGAAAAGGAGAACTTATAACAAAAGAACTGATCTCTTTCACAAATGATGTCTTAGTCTGGGCTCCCCCAGAAGCAGATACCAAGACAAAGACTCTAATGGTGGGAAACACTGGAAACAGTGGTAGGAGAGCGGGAAAGTGGGACAGGGGAGAGAGGGCAGCCAAGATAAGGGCTCATTATCAAGCAAGTTACCACTGGGTGTCGGCAGTCCAGTCCTGCTGTGCATCTCTGGGAGCCTGTGTAGACTGTACCCTGGAGTGGAATGTGTTCCACCCAAGAGGCAAGGGAGCTTGGGTATTTATACACCAATACCCATTAGATTTTTGTTGAAGGCTGTTCACCTATTCACGAGGGGCATAATTCCCTTATACTTTTGGCCTACAAAGTAGCAGCAAAGGCCTCTGTCAGAGAAACACAGGTGCATTGCCCTGGGAGGTTGTAATTTGGGCTGGGGACACTGAGATAAGGGAGGTCTTGGTGGGGGGAGAGTATTGAGAACATCCACTACAGGTGGTTGGAAGGATTCATTTTCTGGATTCCTGGCTCTAAGGCTGCATATGGAGAAAGAGGCTGGGGATTATTTTCCAGAAATGCCAAATGTCTAAGCTAGGCACATTGTCCTTTGGGAGTTCTGAGTCTCCCAGCTCAAACCCAAATTTAGTCAAAAGCCCTGCAACAATGACAGGCTAAATCAGTTCCATTGTTTTCTTATTTTTCCTCTTCTACATTATCGAATTGTGTTTATTGTGGTTTAAACACTGCCTTTATTTCAGGTGAAAATATTACAGAGAAACAGAACAAATATGTTGGGGTTGGGGTTGGGGGTTGTAAGCTAGGAAAACATAGAGAAGAAGAGGAACCCTGTACATGGAGATCGTCTCAGGCACTCCCAAATCCTGGGATACAAATCTGGCATTGGAAAAATTTAAAAGGAAACAACTTTCCTTCTTTCTTTTCCTTGGAGGGCAGGGGTGGAGGGGGGGAGCTGAAGTCAACCATCTCGCTGCCTGTCTCGAGTCCAGTGGGAGAAGAACCTTTGGGCCTTTCTACGTTTTGGAAGCAGTTAACTTTGGCCTTCATAAGATTAAATGTGAAAGTGGGTCCTCTTTGAGTAGAGAATTGTTACCAAATCCTCCTGAACAGGACAAGCATGTGATGGGATTGGGGATCAAGGGACATGAATCTCTTTGCTCTCTCTAGCTAGTGGCAGAGGTCTCTTTCTCAAGGAAACGGGGCCCCGGAGAAATTAATTGTTTGGCGAAGGAGGAAGAGAAATATTTGCTTTACCAATCCAAGAACCCTCAACATCATAGAATGGGGGTCATTTTCAGAGGCCATAGAGCAATGTCTAGACAGGGAGGTGTAACGACATTTCTATAATCCCCCTAAGGATAAAATGAAATAAGCCCCAAATCTTTGGAAGCAGTAACTGCAGTGAGCAGCTTCAGAAGTTGGTTCTCACATGGGGGGCTGGGGGGCCCTGGGAGGTGTTGAAGGCTGGAGCTGTTGGAACATCCAAGTATTGCTCAGGGGTGGTAGCAAGTCAGGGACACACATGGTGGGGAGTAGGGGCACCGAGGGGCAAGGGGGAAGGGCTGTGGGGAAACACACAGGATTGTGGGCACTCTCTGGAAGGACCTGGGAGTGAAAAACTGGGGATGTGCTGCTCTCACCTGGTGAGCAAAGAAGGTGTCCAAGACTGTAAAGTCTATATACATGTTTTAAAAATAGTTAGAAAGCATATTAACAGAAAAATTAAGGTATAGTAAGGCCAACAGAGCAGGAGATGATTGCCATGGAAGAGGAAGTCTGTTACTCTCAGAGCCCAAGAGCAGAGGCGTGCCACATCCTGGGAGCCACGCGGGGCAACAGTGGTGTGTTAAGAGGCAGAGGAGGAGGAGAGAACCGTGGCCAAAGCCTTTATGGTGTTTCTGTGAAAAGGAACAGGTGTGCAGGGTAAGCAGCCTTAGAACTCGCTGGTTTGAACAATTTCAGCAGACTCTGGGGCATAGGGGCTGTCCCCGATTACCTGGTTTCTGGCCCTGGGGTGATTAGGGCGGGTGGATAGTGGCCCAGAGTGTGCGAGGCATATAAAGAAGGTGGTGCAGGTGTGGGCTCTGCAGTGGTTAGTTTGTATTTGAGAAGTGCGCTCTGGTTAGGTGTTTACTATCTCTAGGAATTGGCTAACCCTGGCAGGGGCAGTCTCTCCAGGGTGAGCAGGGCTTCACTCAGATGCCAAAGAACTAGAATACAGAAGATAAAAGACATTATTTATATGATAAAACAGCTGGGAGGTGGTCAGCACCATCTTTTCTTTTTCTTTTTAAGCTTTCTGTAAAAGGTTAAAATACTCTACGTTTGAAGTCATGGCCTCTACGACCAGCCCTAGTGTATCTACTCATGAAGGGAAGTGGCGATGTTTGCCCCCAGCCTCAGTTGGAACAGTATTTGACATCTTTCTCTGCAGAAGGCCTCATATGCATAAGCACAAAACCTTATTCATTAATAATAAACTTCAATGGAGACTATTAATCGTGTTTTCAAGGGCCGCCATTTCAAAGCAATCCAGTAGAACCAAAGCCTGCATTATTTGAGCAATGTTTTTATGTGAAGTCTGTTGATGCCACACTTTGAAAGCGAATTAATGATGAGCTTGGGGAGGTTGAATATTCAAAAAGAAGTCAAGTAAAGTCCCTGTTGGAAATATGGCTTATGGTGTGGTATTAAATGGGGTTTCTGTCTCGTCCCACGTGTTCCAGCCCTGAACTCTGGTTCTCCTTCTTGCTCTTGGGTTACCCTGCCAAGAAGAGACCAGTCAGAGAATTACTCATAACACTGTATTTCACTGTATGGCATTATTATTAATTCTGTTTGCATATTAATTTTCTAGAATCAGATGGCAGTGCAACTATATACATAACACCGGGGAGTATATGAAGAAGCAGTGGGTGGTTTATAGCAGCACACAGATTCCTGTGTTTGACCTAAAAAATAAAAAGGCAATAAATGCGAAATGTTTTTAAATAGGAGGACCTTTAAACCACAATAGATTTTGGTTCGTGGGCTTGTCAGAACAATTTGCTCTCTGAATCACTGAGCGAGCTCTCAGGGAGAGCGAAGTGCTTGGAAACAGGAGCACACGCATTGCAAAGCCAGTGTTGGCTCTGAGAGCTGAGGGTGTCCTGGTGCAGTGCAGAATCCAGAAACCGTAGCCAGCAGTTCACTTGTGTCCAAAAGTCTGATGGTCACGTTGGAAAAGTTCTCTCAGGTCATCTAGTGCAAAGCAACCCTCTTCAACTCTGGGCCCTCAGACTCTGTTAATCCTACCCAATGTTGGCCTCTTTCTGAGGGCAGCTGCTATGGGGACCCAACTCTCAGTAGACTGTGTCTTCTGCCTCTCAAACACCACTGCCTGGGCAGGTTTCATGGGGACAGTTGGCTTTTACTCCTTCATGATGGCTTTATGGCACTTGTCATGGGCTCCCATTCCTCCTTGTCAATAGCATTTCTCTAAATGCAAAGTCAACTCTCTGCTGTGATGTGACAAGAGGGAGAACTTCTGCCATTTGCAGAAGAACCCATTCTCGCTCTCACTTGTTCAGAAGCAGACATTGCAGGGTGAGGAGAGGGAGAGCAGTAGGAAGCGTTGGTCTGCTCTTCTCGGAGCAGCACAAAGCCACCCAAGTGTGCATGGCCCGTTTATACAAACCATAATCATCTCCAGATGCTTGTGGTGTCATTCTTTAAGGAAACAGAAAATGGTGGAAGAGAAAGAACACGGGGTTGCTGAAGTTTTAATTTTGCCATATGAGAATTTTTAAAAATTTCATCTACTTTCCCCATCAAAAAATGGGCATTGTAACACCAAAAAAGTTAATTATTTGTCCTAAATTTTCTCATTTATTCACTGGTGAAACTGTTGGCTCAGATTACTAGGCTAGATAAAAATAGTTATGACATATTTATTGAGTGCTTATTAGGTACCAGGCACTCTTCTAAGCACTTACATGTATTATTTCATTTTTTCCCTTTTAAAGTTCTTTGATGGTTCCTTTGATCTCTTGCAGTGATGGCATATGATCATTTCTGTCACCTGGGATCCACTGATAGTGCCTGGCCTCCAGCACTGTGTTCATAAGGATCATGAAGATTAGCCAAGGCTCAGCTGGAGAGAGCACTTGATTGATTAACAATGCCTGACAGGAGAGTGGGGAGAGGATGTGAGGGAGGGGGAGGGGAGGGGGGCATGGCTATCTGTCACCCCACAGCCCTTTAAAAAAGGGCTCAGAATCCTCAGCAGGTAAGTCAGGCCCTTTGTAGTCTGGCTTTGGATGTCCTTCCAGACGTGCCTCCTGCTCCTTTTCTTGAAACTTGGTGCTAACACTTCTCCAACTGTACCGTGCACATGGATCTCCAAACGCACATCGTTATTCAGTAAGACTGAGGTGGGGTCTGAGATTCCGCATGTCTATCAAGCTCCCAGATGCTGCTGGTCTGAGGACCACACTTTTCGTACCCGGCTTCTATGTGACATCAAACCCCTTCCCATTCATTCCCTGCCCTGAACCTGTCATGTGCTTTTACTCATCAGTTACTATTAGGATTTACTAGGGGCCGGGCCCTGTGCTAAGCATTTTACATAATTCATCTTATTTGGTCCTGACAATAAACCTCTTAGACAGGTGACATTATTACCATTCCATTTTACAAATGAAGAAAACCAAACTCAGAGGTTAAGTAACTTCCTCAAGATTAGACAGCCAGCAAGGGGCCAGAACCCAGGCCCGCTGGACGACAAAGCGCATACTCTACTCCTTGCTATTCAGCCTGTGGATTGGTGTCATCAATGTTATGTGGGGACTTGTTGGAAATGCAAAGTCGCAGGTCCTGTCCCGACTCACTGAATCAGAACCTGCGTTTCATCAAGACTCCTTGTAATTCATGTGCACATTGAAATCTAAGAAGCGTCACTCTGAATGACTATGACTCTTCTTGTTTTCTCATGTCATTTCTTTTAAAACAGGAAGTCTAGAATCACGATTTTCACCACACTATTTTGATCAAGGATTTTTTTTATATTCTTAATTTTTGAACCCACAAGTTTAACCCAAAGGGCATTTCTACTAGGTAGCTGGGGAAAATTTTGGCTTGGCAAAAAACTATATCATCACAAAGTCAAACTGACAATGGCTAAGGCTACAAGTGGTAAAACTTGTTATAAATGAAAACCTGTCTAAAGGATCACAGCATGTTGGTCATATTGGATACTGCAAGAACTGGCTCAGGAAAAAAAAAAACCAGACTTTTTAGAAATAGTCAACATGAAATAAAACTGTCCACAGCTAAAAATACAGACAAACAAAAACTGATAGAAGGATCAAGTCTTCGTAACAAAAACTAAATCAGCAAAATTGACCCAGAAACATTGAACTTGTTTCTTGTTTAGAAATAGTGGCCTCAAAAAAAAAGCTCATGAAGGCAGAGATTGTTACTCTAAAATTGTTTCTGACAACAGTAACAATAAAACCTTGATTAATAATTCAATATTAAGTTCCAAGAGTGCAGGCATCTATACCTGTCTTATTTCCTGCTGTATCCCAGCATCTAGAACAGTGTCCAGCACGGAAGAATAGTTCACTTAAAAACGTGTTGCACAAAATCTTAAAATTTACAAGGAAAATAATCTGATAAAAAATTCAGAACAAAAATGAAAATGGAAAAAAGATTTTAAAAGATTTAAGCGGGTGGTATAGAATTTGAAAGAAGTAGAATGATTTAATGGTATTTGACCCAGAAAATATCTTTGATCCAAGAAAGATTTTCTGAGAAGATGATTTGCCAGTGTTGGCAAAATATGGATTAAAAAATCCATAAACACGAGTCAAAATGGGCTAAAGGGTGGAATCACACTACCACCTGGTCAGATGGTGAAATGAAAAGTATGGAATAAAATAGCTGCATGAAAACCATCTGTATTCCTTCCTTCTGCCAGCAAATCTTAATTATTATTCCATGCTTAACTGAAATTTAACATCTTGCAGTCAGCCTTTCTGATCCAAAGCAGAATATTTTGACCCCAATCTTTGCACCCATACCATTTTTACCTGAGGATGCATTGACTTCCCCATAAAGCCTTTCAAAATTCATCAAAGTTGAAAGAAGATTTTTGAGAGTGATAGGGTATTTTCATAATATAACAGCCTTATGATATCTGAAAGGCATCACGTACAATTTTATTACAGTTTAATAAAATAAAAACTGTTATTCAATTAATAATATGTATTACTAAGATAATAGATAAAAGTTTTATTCATTTAAATGCCTAAAAACTCACTTCTTGTTTGTAAGATTAAAACCTATAAAAATTCGCCAAAAATAAAGAACTTAGGTAAGAAATATTCAACATAAAATAAAACTGTTCATAGTTAAACTATACATGGAACATTAGTTTTGGTTAAAATTGATGGAAGAATAAAAAACTTCTTTCACAATTTAGATCTGTATAAATGACCTCAAAATATCAAACTTGATGGAAATAAATAATCACAGAATAAAATTTGTAGTTATAATAGCTATAATTTGCAATCTTAACACAAAGCAAAAAAAGCTTGATTGATTCATCAAAAATGGGTTATATAATTTATGATCAAAGAATTGACTCTGATAAAAATAACATTGGTAAAATAAAAAATGAGAAAGAATTGGTAATTTTAAAAATTGCCTTATGTAGAAAATTGATCAGAAAAACTCTTCATGAAAATTCATCAGTGTTGTTTCATTTATTCAACACATACTTATTGAGCATCAATTATGTGATAGGCTACAGGGATTCAACAGTGAATAAGGTAAGGTGCCTCCCTCAAGGACTCTACATTCTCAGTGGGGATTATTCCTGTCGGCCTAAAATATTGGTATTCATCTCTATGGATCTAAAATATCTGTTGGGTCAAAATGATGCACTCTCCTTGACTCAATTGTTTCTTTTAGGAAGAAATTTAGAACTCTGTATCAAGAACCTTCAAAAGGTTCATAAATTTTGCTTCAGTACTTATGCTTTTAAATATGTTCCATAAAGACATAAACTAAATATGAAAGAGTTATATTCTCAAGTGATGATTAAAAGGTTATTTATAGGAGAAAAATTAGCAAATCCCCCTAACTATGGGGCGTTAGGGGAATACCGAGTAAACTGTGCCACAGTCTCTTGCTGCTTGGTGATTATTTTCCAGAGCAGCGGTTCCATGTTTGTATCTGCTCATTTATGTTTGTATGGAAAGGAAAATAATATTTTCCCCAGATTCCTTAACAGTTTCGCAAGCTGGCATTTTGTGGGTGGTTGTGTGATGTCGCTGAGTGACAGAACCTTGGAAACACAAAGGCTACTGCTGCTGCTGTTTCAACTCCAGGACACCAAACACCAAGGACTTGAGTTGGGGCTGAGTCACAGGATCAGGGTGTAATCACCATGATGGCTTGGCCTGCCCAGCCTAGAGGCTGGAGGACGGCGGGGCCAGAAAAAGAAACGTGAAACGTACTCACAACGCAAGTAGAACCCAACACCCCATCTTTCTCACATTCATGTATTCATTCGTTCAACAAATATTTACAGAGTGGCTGATGCGCACCAAGCATTGTTTTAGATGCTGGAGATTTGGCGGTGAGCGAGAGAGATCAAAATTCCTGCCCTTTGGAGCCTGCATTCTGGTAGAGGCGGGCAGGAATAAAACAAAATAAGTAACTAAATTATACAGCCTATTAGAAGTTGAGAAGTAGGATGGAAACAAACAAAGCAGAAAGAGGGTATAGGAAGCCTTGGGGTATGGGTCTGAAATTTAAGTTGGCCAGACAGAGAAGGAGCTGATGAGGAGGAGATGACATTTGAGTAGATCTGGGAGGAAGGAGACTCGGACACATATATGATATATGAGAGGAGGTGCACCAGGCATAGGGAGGAGCCTCCTCTTATTTTCTAGCCTTGGACTTTGTCTCTGGCTCAATCTGTCCATAATGGTAATAACCTTGAAGTCACTCGTGTGCAAAAATGAAAGTAAAAAAAAATGGTAATAACTTAACCTGAATAACTGACTCTAGGTTAATGAATTATTGGAACTTTGGAAGAGGGACTCCAAGAGAACAGAATTATCTTAACATTTGTTAGAGATTATTTGGAGTCTGTGGCTTTCCAACCTGTCTGGGAGCTTCTGAGACCTCACGGACCCTCTCTTTGCCATTAGAGTGTAAAATATGTTCTTCAGAAACTTACCCTGAGAGATTGCTGCTCAGTGAAAAAAGGGTCTTATTCTTCAATGAATTGAGGAAATACAGCATGTTGCCTTCCCAATTTGGAGGTTACTTTTGAAAATCCCTGCAATAAAGAAACCTGTGGAATTTTGTTTAACCCTGAGTTTCTCTAACTTATTCTCGTGCTGTGGTGTTAATATCCTAGGGAACAGATTTCAGCAAAAGACATTTGTCCATGCAATGGTGTTTTATGCTGGCTACAGACTATCTGGTTAATTGTTCCTCCTCTCCTCCATAATGTCGGCTTTGCTGGGTTGTCAGGCAGGGCTAGATGACAAAATTCTCCTGCATATCCACAGGGTCCTGGACAGAAAATGTTTGTGGATGAAAGTGACTTGCTGACTAAATGTAGACAGATCAAATGTGGCTCTGCAGAAGAGGTCAGTCGGGGCTTCTCGAAGGTGAGCAGGAAAATATCTGGGGAAGAGAAAGCCTTCTCTCCAACCAGAGACCCAATTTTATCACACAGGTAAACACGGGAACATGAAAGAACTTGGGGCCAGGAATTGGGGCAAGGTCGGGGGGAACTTAGGGGGTAGACCAGTTCTATACAGAAAATCTGCCAAATTATTGCCTTCATTGTGTGGTCTGCCGCCACACATCCAGCTCTCCTTCCTATCACGGGCCTCTCCTATCCTCTCTGTAGCTACTCAACAAACCCTGGGCCCTGGTTATCTTTTCTTCTTCTACTTTTCTGCCATCCTTTAATCTTGTTTTCTGCTATTTTTTTGTTTCCTTTTGGCTGGTCTTTTATTTTCCATTCTCTATATTTCCCGTTTCCTTTCAATCCTCTTTCTAGTCCCCCCACACATAGTATCATCCCACACTCCGTATATGACCTGCCCACCCTGTTGCTTGCTCCACGGGGTCTGTCTCCCGTCCCTGCTTCCATCTGGCTGTTATATTTTGGGTCATCGCCTCAGAGGAAGAGAGACCTTTATTTCATTAATGCATGTTTTTGTAAGGCGTTTTGCTCACATTTTTAGTAGGATTTACATTTACATTACAACAAAATCTCCTGTCTGGGAATGTGAGACAGATTTCTATTGTCCTCACACTGATCATTCCTGGGGATTTATTCAATCATTCCTTCACTGAGCAATGTTTATGTGAGAGTCACTAAGGATGGGGAGATAGAAGACATAGTTCTGCTCGGAAGGAGCTCGTGGTCTAGTGAGAGACACACGACGATAGCAGATGATCTCAACAGGATGTGGCAAGTGCCCTGCTAGAGGCCAGGAAGGGATGTGATTCTCGGAGGGTCCCTCACCCAGCCCGGGAAGGTCAGGAATTGCTTCTCAGGCTCAAGGGTGAAATAGTTTGAGTTTTCAACTGAAAATTGAATTTTGGAAAACTTTTATCTTTCACTCTGAGCTTGAGAGTTTCTCAATAGTTAAATAGTTTTCTGATAAGATCAGAGGTATTA
>NW_012137636.1:4405650-4439386 GCF_000956105.1 Propithecus coquereli | reverse complement strand
TTTTTTTTTTTTTTTTTTTTTTTTTAGTAAGTCCCAGTGATCACTCACAGGCACTTCCCTGTCCCCACCTGAGAATGCTGCTTCTGCCCGTTGTCAAATACAGAATTTTTGAATTGCTGTGGGCTTACCATCCCATCCCAACTGAATGTAATTTTCTGCCTTTGACAAAGTTTTAGGTATCCTTATGATGTTATTCTTACCATATTGCTGTTCAGATATTTATCGATTGTGTCCTACGTGTCTGGCATTTTTCTAGGAGGTGGGGACACAGTGACAATGAAGTAGATGCTGTCCCTACTCCTGTGAAGTCCGTAATCTAGTGGAAGAATGTAATGAGCAATACTTAACCAAACACTCTGTGTTGGGTTCTGAGCATTTATACCTACGGTATTTCATCACCACAACAATTCTCTGGGGTTAATGTAAACATCCCCATTTTCCATAGAAGGAAATTTAGGCCCAGAAAAATTATTAATAAGAAATTTGCCCATACTCACTATAGCGAACTATAAAATTAAGAACTGTGCCCATACTCACTATAGCGAACACTTCTTGTACCCCCACCGGGCTCCTCCGGTCATCTTCACCAGTGCTGTGCATCCGTCCTTAGGTTTGGTGAGTCTTGTTGTGGCTGCAAAATTCCTCAGAGACTTGCCCATGGGCTAACACAGCTGCCTTACCTTACCCAAGTGCCCAGGAGTTTATTACTGAACTTCCACCCACTAGCTGATGACTAACTGATGAACAAGTACACAAAAAAAGCCCAGCCTCCTTTGCCTTTGGATAAGCCCTGGGGTGCAATTTATACTTCTGAGCTCCCTAAGAATCAAGTTGGGGCTGGTCTTCAATTGAAGTCATACCCTGTTGCTTCTTCTCCCTCCCCAGTCTGCTTCTCCAACATGTGCCATTGGGAGTGCTTTACTGGTAAATCACTTGAATGCCTCAGGGTCTGTCTGTGTCTAGGAGTCTCTGAAGACAGTCACCCACCTAAGCAGCAGAAATTAGGATTTGAACCCAAGGTCCTGTGACTCAAGCACACGTGCTTTCAACCAGCACACTTGACTGTGTGTTCTCAGTGTATGGGGTCGGTCCATCTAAATGATGCTACATGACCATTCTTCTCATGGTATTGCATGTGAAAGTGTCTCTTTTTACCTTGAGAATATGTTTTGCTCCCCTTTGAAAAACATCCTTTGCGGAGAGGAGGGGAAAGCAATGTTCAGCTAGGCCTTCATGCTTGTTTAAAACCATTCAACTTCATATAAGTGTCCCAATGGGCACATGCCAGCTTCTATCCCATACTCACATGAAGTAAAAATAAATGAAATACTGGTAAACTTTTCTTTCCTACTGTCCGTGGCGATAATAGATAAGTTAATGGAGAAATAGTAGGTTGTCAATTACATTCCATCGACTCCTTCCATTGCACCAACAGCAGCGGTTAGAATCTCAAACGCCGTCACCGTCTCACACACTCACTGTGCTGAGCTCTGACTTCTGGGCAGTGTCTAATGAACTCCCCAATCCTCTCACCGCTTGGGTTCCCTAAACCTGAGTCAGGATGAATATAAGCACCCATTAATTCCCTTTACAGAAAATTAAGTAGTCAGGTCCTGACTACTGGTTGCACCTTTGTATTTCAAGGTCCTTGATTTTGTCTTGTGCTAAAATTCGTGGGAGGCACAGGGACAGGTATCCCCAAAGCAACCTTAGCATCAAAGAAATTTCTGTGAAAAGGGTCCCTCTCCACTACCACAGAACTGTTTATTTTTTCAATTAACAAAGGATAAGGTGGTCCACTGGGGAATTTTGGCTTGGAGCCCCAGAATTTAAATATGTATGCTAAGTAGGGGGTTAAAAAGACCTTATATTAATCCAGTTCTTACGACACTTGGGGCTGGGGCTGGGGCTGGGGGTGGGGGCAGTTACTCCAAGCACTAACTGCTGAAGGAGCCATTCTGTTCCTGTTTGGAGGCCTGGGCTCAGGCCACAGATGCAGGCTTTAAGTGTCTCATTCACCTCGCTATACTGAGCTGACGAGTACAGTGCACCTTTTGCATGCCGTGGTATCTACTCTCACACCTCTATTTTACTTTGTCTCTCCTCCTCAACAAATGATACCTTATCATCTAAATTGATTGTTAGCACACGGACTTCAAGACACAGTCCGTGTTTTGATTTAAGGACTAATGAGCACCCAGCATGAGCCTTGGGGAGGCTAGATTAGGTGGTCCAAGCCCCCTTGGGTTAGACTAAATGCAGTACTTTTCTTCTTTTTCCCAGCTGCCAGGTCTATGGAGTTTCAAAAGAGATCACACATCTATGTAAAAATTCTATAAATTCTGTGGCTCTGCTCTGTGAAATTTTCTATGGCAGAAGTTGGCAAAAAGAAAGGGGCAAGGGCTCCTCAGAACTCCTGAGATTACTCACGAGGGTAGAGTGAGAGACCACACGTTGAAAACTTTCCTTTTTATTTCCTTCCTTCCCCTCTCTCCTCTGGTCTGAAAGTACAAATGTTTGAAACTTACCAAGGAGTGGGGATGGCCAGTGACCAGTCTGACCCTGGGAGAGGCTAGACTTCTAGAATACCATCAGCAGAGAGTCCCAATACAATTTTTCAAATTTAAGCTCAAATCCACAGAATCGGCGAGTCTTTACAACATGTAGGCATCTGTTGATTCTAGTAGGTGAAGTCTTGCAGAAGAGATATTTCTTTTCATTGTGGCGTCACCATCATTCATAACGGGTGGCATTGTGTCCCTGACTTTCTCCCCTTCTCTCCCATTCTCCATTTCATTGACATTTACTTGAAGGAACAGTCTCTTGAAAAGCATGTGTATTATGATCTGAACATTCACAAGCAAACTGCAAAGCCTTCTTAGGACACAGGATACCTCACTACTGGGCACTGGGCAGTAGGTTTACATAACAAAACTGAAAGAGATGGAGGATAAAACAGTCTTCTGGCTTACAATTCAGATTAGTTTTGTGCCACTCATAAAAGACCAACCACCCCCAGAAGGTGGATTTCCTTCTCAGCTCAGATAATACACTAACACGTGGGGGCTGGGCCAGCTCTGTCAACCTGGGTGAAATTGAGGGGTGGGAAAACTTGATTTGCTTCCTACAGCCTCTCCGCTTCCCAGAGAGGGTCTCGCTCTTTTCTTCCTCGCCTCATCTCATGTCATCTCTTGCAGCACGTCAAACCCAGTGACTCTGCTGCTGGGTAAAGTTGGGTTTCATTCAACAAGGTAACTTCCCTCTGCATTTAAGTCCTATCTTTAATTATGAGAGGAAAGGTTCTGTCTTTTTAAAGGCATTGTTGGGGGCTTAGGGGCATACTGAGGACACAGAAAGGAAACTTCTTGAGGAATTCTCGACCAAGGAAAATGCCTAAGCTAACAAAACCGAGTTTAGGACATCTGCTTTTGGCCCATTCTCATTAACCACCACGTCCCTGGAGACTGGTTTTCCTCCTAATATGGTGAAATATGCCAAAAGCAAGTAAATTCTCCTGTGGGATTTAAAGGATTTAACTGAATCACATGGAAAGTTACCAGATTTTCTGAGTGATTTATGTGGTAGAAGCATGATTCTATTTGGACGAATTTCTTGCTGTCTCACAGAAAAAAGAAAGCAAAATACTCAATATATACTCATCAAGTGATTCTAAGAGACTTGCCTTGAAAAAAAAAAAGACGTAGCCTTTTTAAAAGGTTTCTTTAGAAGTACAAAAAAAATCATATTTTTACAGTAAGAGTTATCACATTGCCAATTTTTTTCCATTGGTGCTGTAAATAAAGTCACTTTTCTTGTTAGTGCATCATTTAATTGCTCATAAATAAGAAGGTGTGTGTATGGTCTTAATCTAAGTGTTAACACATTGGATAGAAATGTGAAGTCCCTCAAATTTATACCAAACACTTTAAACACATGAGATAAATTTTGGAAGCTGGAAGCCACATGGTGATGCTGGGTCCCAGACACATGCCCTTACTCCCTCAAAAATCTATGGTATCTCTTAAAAGTCGAAGTTCAGTTCCACTTAAAAAGGCAGCATTTCCATTCTCTGCTCTATTTTAAAATGAAACAGCAGAAATGAATTCTGCTGGGTTCTGTTCACATTTCTGTGACCCTATAGAAGTCCAGAGAAAGTACACTTCTCAATCGAACATTTAGTTACCATTGTCTGCAGAGACCCCAGATGGTGCATGATATTTTTCAACGACTATGGCAAAATATATTGCTGGAGAATCCAGAAAAAATATACAACTAAAGTCTTGTTTTTTTAAAGCATCTTTAACCAAAGAAGCAAGAATTATCAAAAAATGTTTCATTATAGTAAAGAAAAGAATGGTATGTTTTTAAGAAGGATAGAATTAGGGGATCCAAATGGAATTCAAGTAATCGAGTATGTTCTGCACTCCAGTGTTGGGATGTATTTGGGAATGCCATGGGTGCACTCTGGATTTGTCTCTTCCCTGTGCACCACCTAGCAAGTTTCTATTCAGCAGTATCCCTCACGCTGTGTGAAAATCAGCAGTGGTCCAAGGAGGAAATTTGGAGGCTTATATAGAGTAAGCGACAAATCTTCTTGGTTTAGAAATGTGGTTCTTCAAATATTAGGTTTATAGATCATTTTGAGAAACTGAAGCCAAGAAAAAGGAAACATACGTATCATATACCCATTGCATTTTGCATTCAGTCTCAGGTCTAGAATAATAATAAACTTCAGGTCTAGAATATCATTACGGGAAGATTTCCATTAAGGTCTGCTTAAAGAATGTCCATAGTAAGCGAGAGGAAAGAAATAGGATTCTGACCTTGGGCAGCGATATAATTCCTTTTGCTAGTGACCAATTAATCAACCCATCAGAATAACCTTTGCTCTTTCTTTTAAGTGGTTTATAAAAAGGAACAACGGAAATGGCATTGCTAGGAGCTTTTCAGAACTGGAAGTAGGATCAAATTGGCTCAAAAACAAATAAGTATAATATAATAAACACCCAATTCAAGTTTTAAAGCTATTCGAGCCAGAGAAGCAAAGGAGGAAATGCTGATTATTTGGGGGAGAAATGGTGGAAGGGGGGTAGGAAGGGAAGACCAGATGTTCAATTTTCAACATCAATGTTTCTGAAGCCAAGGATATATTGCTGACTCAGGCATGATAAAATGTGCAGGGATTTCCAGCAATCCACAGTCAGCTGACCTGTTTAAGGAGAAAAACAACAATTTTAAAATAATAAAGTTAGGCTGTAAATATAATTTTCTTATCTGGGGTTCTGGTTATTTATACCTCAGAATGCATAGCTGCATAAAGATCTTATTGTTTCTCATTGGAACAAGATTTAAGCCCAGGGAATGCCTTGACTTCATGAGGTTATCAGAAGAAAATGTTATATTTTTATGTGATAGGTTGACATGGATTTTATTCAATAGCCAACCTGACATTTATCATGGTGCTATCAATTATACTAAACAAAATTAGAAGTCTTCACTGTATTGTTGGTTATGTGGCAATACTGTTTTCTCCTTCCAAGAGTTGACGGGAATGAACAATTTTGTTTTTCATTTGAGCCATTTTATGTTTGTTGTCGCTGTTTTTAGAATAAGATGTCTTTACCGATAACATCGAGTAGCTATACACTGTCTTAATAGTGTGAGATTTTGTAGGTTTGGCTGGCTGCTTAATGACATCATTTAAAAGTTTGCACTCTTTCCACTTTTGATTTGACCTTCTGATTACCAAACTGAAGAAAAATGACTTTCATAAGGACGTGAGTCCAGTTGAAACTTTGCAAGGTTGGAATCATTTAATTTTTGGAAGTTGTGTTCCATCCAAAAGCCTTCTGTGGTTTGTGTACCCCAAGAATGATTTCCTATCCAAGTTGTATTTGAATAAAGCAAAGGATAACAACATGTCCTATGTTTCCAAGAAACATAATTTGGTGCAGGGGTGGGTCCATTATCTTCTCTTCCACCACCCTTTATGACATAGGCTCATAGGAGGTTCATTTGAGAGCTCATCTACACAGAGGATTTTATTGCATTAGCCAAGTCACACAACAGAAGCTGTCAATTTTAGGTCAGGTTTTAAAAATTGTATCCTGAATAAGTATATTTTCTTTTTTGTCAAAATATACAACTTATGATTTCCAGTACCAAAGAGAGAGTAGATTATTTTCAGCAGAAGAAATCCTGTTGTTCTTTTTTTCTCTCCTTTATTTAAAATGGACATTTTTTGGCTATTTTCTTAGAAAGAATATCTCAAGCCAGCTATGATTTTGGCAACCTCAGTAAATACATTGTGACTTTGTGTTACCCCTTGTTGTTGATGTAAACATTTTATGATCCTAACAATATCTCCACTTTCCAAGTCTTGGACCTATTTATTCCTGCAGTTTAACCTGCTCTACCTTTCCACTAGCCGTGCTGGGAAGTAAGGCCTCTATAACCGGTAAGATAAACACAAGGTCAGTGATTGGAGGGAACACTACCCTAGGCCTAGATCTCTCAATCAGTCCTAGATTTGGCCATGACATAGAGAGATTATACGGCCTGATCCGACTCAGGTTAACTAAGAGCTACTGTAAGAATTTGATGGGCTTTGTCCCGTGTGGAACATTCAAGCAAGCAACTTGTCGAAGAGTCTGAAGAATGAAGTGATGCTTCCCTGAACTTATATGAGCAGATTCTGTGACATTTTTGTGCCTATATGTTAATAAGTGCTTGTTCACGAGGCAGAATTTGGCTGAAGACTTGCTTTCGTTGTAACGTACTATCTGCTGTTGAGGGTTTGAGAAACTCATAATTCTCATCTCCTAATAGAGCCTAAAGGAATCAACCAAAAAGAATCAACAACTGTGAATGACCAAGTTGACTTTGGTCATTCTGCAACAGTGCTGATGAGACAAGGGCTTAATACATCAGACAACTAACTGTATCCCTTGCAAGATAAAGTAGCCCCTGTGTGTCCCCCTAGCATTTGTCTTTGTTATGACAAATTGGTTAAACAGGCCCCTCAGCTGAGCTATCAGTTAATTTAAGAGACCTTAGAGGTACAATGGCATCAGTCCTTTCACTGAAAGACCTTTACTCGTGTCCTGTTTCCCAAGAACTAAGTCCAACTCCTTTGTCTTGAATTCAAGGCTCTTACAACTTACGTTTTCTCCTCCCCACCATACGTTGAATTGGACAACTTCTGAAAGATGGACAGTTCTTGTTCTTACTTGCTTCCCTGTCTTTGCTCATTTAATTCCATCCAGCAGAATGATCTTCGCATCCATTAGCTTTGGCTGAACAGTGTTAACTCTATTGCAGGCCCTTGGGTACAGAGATAAATAAGGTATGGTCTCCTCCCCTAAGAAGATTATTTAGTATGTGAGTTGGCCATATCAACTAGCAATTGCAATGTAATTTGGTGTGTGATATGATAGGTTTCTGTGGATAGATTAAATACGGCCACTCAATTCTTTGTGGCTCCTCTTGTTAAAAAGAGGATTCTTTTTCTCATCCTTTTGAGCCTGGGCTGTCCCTGTGTTTTGCTTTGACCTCTAGAACACAGTGGGGTGACACTGTGTCTTTCCGAGCCTTGGCCTCTAGAGGCCTTGCCAGTTTCTGAACCCCCCTTGCAATCCGGCTGCCATGTAAAGATGCCCTGTTGAGCCTACTGGGCACTGGGGGGCCATGCGGAAGAGAACTGAGATGCCTCAGCTGGTAGCAGCACTGTAGTAATCAGGTTTTTTATTTTCTGTGCATTATGATGTTTTAACATCTTGAAGGTCTTTCAGACCTGAGGAGAGACTGCCCCTCACAGGGCTAATTCCTAGGGGTGTTGGCCTTCCACGTGCAGACTGCCCCACCTAGAGCTGTGCTCTCACCTCCTTGTCTAACTCTCACTCACCAAGCCAATATTTCCCAGCCCTACATCAACCCAGGGCCAGGTACCAGACAACTAGGAATGGTCCTTATGTCCCAAAGCCCTTCAGAATTATACAAACTAGCAAAATCTAAGCTGTTAACCCTGCCTTGCCTTTTCACAAAAACCCCAGTAAAGGCTCTAGCCTGGGCTTTCTCTTGTGTCTGCCTCTGATCCAAAACCTGGTACTTTCCCACATGGCCCTGCGTGACGTGGTGTGCCCCTTTCTCTGGGGAAATGTAAGTGATAAAAAGGTTGTTTCAAGGTCATTAGCCTCTCTATGTTGTCACCCAGTCACTTGCATGTGTTAAAGTCCTGTGGATACAAATTTTAGAACTAGCACCAACTGGGCCTCAGGCAGGCCTTCAGGTAATGGTAGCCACAGGGGAAAATAGCAGAGCTTCCCAGAGGAATCCAGTTCAAATTGTAAAGTCATGAGAAAATGAAAGTTTGTTGTGTAGGGGAAAATTGTGCTTCGGTGGAAAACTGTGCCTTGTCTAGAGCACACCCTTCCAGATTATTGGGTTCTGATTCTATGGAAGCTATTTCATAACTCTGTAAATTGTGGATACCTGCTCTCAGTCCCAAATAATTCTTGTCTGTGGACATGGGGATGAATTCTGTGTAGTGGAGTTTTCCTACAAAAGTCAGTTTGTCTCCATTTTCACCTTCATTTCAATATTTCTGTGCTCCATATAAATGTATGATTCTTTGACTTCTCTTTGGAATCACTTATTAATGTAACATCTACCTGTTTCCCTCATTTAATTAATGAGTTAAATAAAATCTTTAATGTGCTCATTTTATACCTATATGAGAGTCATGGTTTTACCTTATTTTGAAAACTATCCCTTAACATAGTTATCTTAAACCATTAAGTTTTGGGCTGTAGCAACAGATGAGTGGAGGCAGTAATAGATAGTTGAATCAAATGCTGACATCCCATAAGACTTTACTTCTTTGCTTTCCATATTACTAATAGAAACATGTCATTTCTTTGTGGCACAGAGGATAAGCATTTTTAAGGGAAAATATTGGAAGCACAGCAACAATCACACTCTGTAACATTCTGGTATGTAACAGCTCTGCATCCTACAACTGACTAAAGGGAGGCAGTGGAATGACTAGGTTAAGGGTATGGTCTTTCCACGTTTAATATGCTTGGGTTCAAACCCAGACTCCACCATGCACCAGCTGTGTAAACTTGGGCACATTTGTTAATATCTCTAAGTCTCAATTTCCTGGTGAATCAAAATCATACTCACTGCATAGGATTATAGTAAGTACTAAATAAGATTCTGTAGCAGACACCTTTGATTGTCCACCTGACATCCACTTCCTGACTTCTGAACAGAGCCCCTAGTTGGTCTAAGTGTCCACGTTGCCTCCAGACCTAAGCAGTGTAAACCAAGCAGTCTGTGGTCCTTCCCTGGCATCTGTGGTTGTTTGGGAGCAGGCACATGATTGAGCTGACCCAGTCATATGGACAGGAATGGTTTGCATCCCATGTTGGGAGAGAGCATTCTTTCCTTTTTTTCCTCCTGTTAGGTGTGAATCAGGAAGAATATGAACGTTGATTGCTGTCGGCAGCCACCTTGTAACCAAGAGGCAAAACAGCCTTCAGGCAAAGTGTTCATTCGGAGTCAGAATTGCAGAAGAACCGAGCTGTGAGCCCAGAGCCTGGCCTACAGTCAATGTTCAGTCCATGTAATCTCAACAGCAGTCCGAGTTCTGTTGATTTGGAGAGGAACTCTCCTTTGAGTCTGTACCAAAAGGACTCTGGGGTGTTGGCCAGTGAGAATTGGAAGGCCTCCTCTATTTCCCGTAGATTGTGTAAGGAAAGTGCAGTTTTATCATGTGACCATCCCTAAATGATTGTTCCCCTTAAAATCAAAACTCAAGTACAATTGGGATATTGGCCTCTGTATTCATTGCTTGTGGCCATAATTCATTTCTGTCAAAATATAGTTTTTTTCTGCCAAGCTGTTGAAATCATGACTTTCAAGAGTTTGGCAAAAAAGCATTTTCCCATCAGAGATAGCATTTTTTTTACTGTGATTTTTGCCCATTACATTATAAAGCAAGAATAGCCAAAGTCTTGCTTCTATCTGCTAGCACTACCACAAAGCCACACTTCCATTTCAAGCACTCTTTTGGGGATGTGATAACAGAGTGGGAAAATTTTGCTGCTGGCTAAAAGCTGGTAGATTAGCTTTAAGCTTCCAAGCATTCTTCTGAACGCAGTTTTGCCAAAATGCAGGCATGCACGTGCACACGCACAAACATGCACACACACACTCACACACAAACTTAGCTTGCTTTTTCTGAGAAAACAAAAATGTAAAAACCACATGAAGGAGGAAGGAGCAAACCCTTTGACAAGGCGCCGAAGTCTTGCTTTCTTCTAGCCTCTTACAAGCAACAACCTGGTTTTAAGATGTGGGACAAGACAGGGAGTTCATCCAAAGTGATGCTCATTTTTTGATTTTTTGTGTTTTTTTTTTTTTTTTTTGCTGGAGCTTTGAAATACAGAGACTAACTGGCAAATATTTAAAGCCCTGGAAAAGTGGCAAACTTGCATGCTTCTGAAATGGAGTCACAGGACTGATCACTGTGTGATTTTTATGATGATCTGTTTTATCTCCTAATGAGACGCGTGAACCTGTTCTGATTCAGCTCGTCCATTCGGGCAGATCTCTGGCATGCCCAGTAGCAGCCAGGAAACTTTCCACAGTCAAATGTCAGCTTGGTTTCCATACTAGCATCTAGTCCCCCTGTGATTGTCAGTGCCTGAGAAAAAGTCCGAGTCCCAGTTAGGGTTAAATGTAAAATCCTGCCTGTTGGTACAATTCATTAAAAGACAATTTGCCTATAATAGCTACTTAATGTGTCTGCAGTATATTTTCACCATAGACAAAATCAATAGAGACGATCAATAAAAAGAATTATCACAAATTTCCTGACGACTCGGCGGTGGCAGCAGCTGGGAAGCCACGACAAAGGGGCGGGCTGCTTTGCTGGGCAGCACTGGGTGGGGGTTTGTCTCTCAGCCATCGGAAGACAGTCTAGACTGGTTATCTTGTAGTGCCAGCCTCACGGCTCCCCCAGAGAGCTGCCACAGTTCCTTTTCTGGTTTATCCACTAGACCCATTACCTTGATCTCCTCCTACTTCCTACCCTGGCTCTCAGCCCTTCCTCGAGTGGAGACTGGACGGGGCGAGGCCTTGAGACTGGACTGTTTTGATTTTCATTCTCATTAACCCCAACCAGGAAACTCTCCAGAACAAGGGCAACGGACTGCTCATTCACGTTGAGGGAGGTTGCTCTGTGGAGTTACGGCAGAACTCCATATTGCCTATTTATTTGTGTTTACCTACTTTACCCATGCACAAAAGATCTGAGCCATCGTACAGCAATGACAACACACACAATACAGTGCAAATGGAATAGGAAGTCAAAGTCCTGGATGAGGACATGGGGACTGTTTAGCGGCTGCAACTGAGTTGAACAAAAGGAGATGAGGACTGCAGACCTGGACCCCCAATGCCTTTGAATGCCAAATCCCCCCACCCCCACCATGGTACTACTCTCTCCAGATTTCTGGTTATGTGAGTGGATCAGATGCTTTAGTCATTCTTAAATATTGGAAATTCTGTTCATTGCAGCTGATATATCCTACTGGTTCAGATAGGTACCATTGTTATTTTTCTGGGACGTGTGAAGGTAATTGAGGCTTGCCAAGGCGGCTCTGCTAGTGAGTGGCAATACCTGGTTTTTTTCTTCCTGTCTGACCCCAGAGCAATTCTCTAACTTCATCTGGGGTCCTGGTCAAAAGTGTAGATTTCCCTACTTTATTCCCAAAGATGTCATGCAGGAACTCTGGGGTCCCAGGAATCTCCATTCTAAGCAAGTAGTAGCACAGGCAGTTCTGATGCAAGGGCTTCCTGAATTCCATTTGAAGAATCACTGCTCTACCATTCTCTATCCACTCAATTAAGCTGATTTCTTTCCAGAGCCTACTCTTTCTCTCACCACTTTGGGTGACATCACTGCAGCAGCCACGTGCCAGAGTAAATGCGGACACAGGTCTGCTCTAGCATAAAAGCATATGGCCCGTGTTCTCTGGGATCCGAGGCTGAAAAGTACCATCAGGAAGGGTGGAAGTAGGACACAGTCATCCTTCCTCTTTTCTTCTCCCCTCTTTAGTGGTGTTTTCTTATTGGTCAAAATGGACTTGCTGGGTGGTCACAGGTTGACACAACCGGCTTCACTTATTCAACCAACTGGCCAGCTCGTTACTTGGGTGTTGACTCCCTGCAAAACAGTGAAGTGCAACCATCATGAGTCTTTGTTTGTGGGAACATTTAGGGGAGGAGTGGGAAAAGTAGCACACACACTCATTTTTATTGCAAAAGAAACCCACATGGTTCATTGTCATTCAGCTCTTTGGCTTTGCCTAGAATCCAAACGTAATATTGTAGGAAGCCGTGAAACCAAAGTTTTGAATTTTTCTCAAGAATTTCATTTTTAATAATAAAAAAATCACCAAGCCCATGCGTCCCATAAAAATAAATGAACGTTTTCACTCTTGAACCAATAAAGCTGATGAAAGTTGGAAGCCACATAATGGTTTCTGTGTAGCTCATCCAGGCTGTGCAAGGACTTGGAGAAGGAATCAGTTTATGTTTTGCAGATGGGGGAAACTGAGGAAGCACCAGTTCCCTGGGTGTGGCCATTGGAAAGTTGCCTGCCAGCTGTTCTGGTCTAGAAGAGCAGCTCCTCTGAGAGTTGTAGAAAAGCCTAGATTCTGTAGCATGGCATGTTCCAGCCCAGCCAGCATGTCCAGCTGAGTTTCCAGCTGGGCCTTTCTTGCTCCCAAGGACCTGTGGTTCTTCAGAAGGTCATGTTGTTTCGTGCCTTTACCCTGCTGCCCCTTCTTGATGCAGTACTCTTTCGCTGCTTTCCCACACACCAAGTACCCACCCGTCCCTTGCTCACTCATCACCAGAAGCTGCTGGTCCTCCCATGGGGCTGCATCCTTTGGCCCTGCCACAGCACTGTAGTACACACTGACATTTATGGCCGTCCCACCATCTCCCACCAGAACACACACAGAGCCTCTTGAAGGCTAGATCCTGTTGAATTTATCTTTAGGTTCCCAGGACGAGTCACATGGTCAGGCACACAATAAAGGCTCATTAAATGCATGTTGCAGGGATAAGTGGATAAACCAATGCAGACATGGAGTAATGTGAGAAAAAAAAGACCTCCTTTTACCTCCTGTTCCTCCCTAAAAGAAGTTGCAGGAAAAAACAAGAGGGAGGAAGCCCATTCAACTTTCTGGCCAGCCTTTTCCCAGGGGCTGTGTCTCCTCGCTGGCTCTAAGGAATGTAAACACTGGAACTATGGTTCAGATTCCTTTCACTGATAAATAACTTCTTCCATTAAAGAAAAGGAAGAAGGAAAACTGACAGTCACTTGCAGGGAGTGATTTCTGCTAGGCTGCCAGGGAGCATGTTTGTGGCTGGGATGAGTGTTTGGGCAAAGATACTACAGAGGGCTGGGATCACTTAAGGCCTACCCTATTTGGGCGGAGAATTTTTAAGGCTTCTCTTCCCTTGAGAGGGAAGACTTACACCCTGGCAGCTGTCACGATACTCCCAGTTAGTACTGAATGAGAAAACCCTGGGCTTTGACACAATTGTCTCTCTTGCTCCTTCAGTACAAAGGCTGGAAATTGAGTATGCAGTCCTCCAGTTAGGGGGATGTTCCCTCCAGAACACGGTGTCAACTTCCCCACCAGGGGGCTGGAGCCAGGCCTGGGGCTGACATTTTTACCCAGGCCTCCAGGCAAGGCCGCCCACTGTGATGGGGCTGCCCCCAGCCTACCCGGTGCTGGTGCCATCCTGCTGTCCTGCTGTCTTCACAAGCATCAGGTAGAAGTTGCTATCTCAAAACAATTTCCCCTCACAAAAGCCTCAGGTATTTGAATTTTCATGGCGGGAGGCTGGGAAATTGGGAATGGTTATTGATGGGAGAGGTTTATGAGATGGCCCAGGGAGAAAGTTCTGAATGTTTAGTAGAATGAATTTTGTTCATTTCAGTGAGGTACATGATATACCAAAGAAAAAAAAAGACAAAGGTGAGGTGAGCATGAAATGGGACAAGGAAAGGAATTAACCTTCCCAAGAGCCTGGTCTAGTGGTGCTGCTTTATACGCATAATCTCACTTAATCTACCTAAATACCCCAGAGACCTATATTGCTACCTGCTGTACAGAGACGGAGACGACAAACCAACTCTAAGAGGGCCAGAGAGCCTGCCTGAAGCTATGCAGTCAGCAGACTGGGGGGCCAGGGTGTGCATATGGAACATCTGCGTCCAGACTGTGAGCAAAGTGAAAGGAGTAGGAAGGCAGTTAAAAAAATAAAACAGAGTAGTGTGAGAACAGCTTAAAACCAGGTCAGCTTACATTTCCTGAGTGGTTTTTCCTCTGCCAGGCGTCAGTCCATTTAATCCTTATAAAACTTCCATAGGAAACTTCCATAGGAAACAGACTCAGAGAAGTTACTCCACTTGTCCAGCATCAGAGTTTGTGGAGTTAAGACTCAGACTCGGCTGGTGCTCTAACCACCGTAGTCAGGAGGGGAGGAATAGGCTTCTGTGAGGCATCAAGGAGCAAGAGAGAATAAGAATGAAACTGTAGACTCTGATGGGCTATTAGGAAAATAATTCCCTCTCAAAGACACTAGGTGAGATAGGACAGACGCCACAGTTTCAGAGGATAAGTGAGGGGAAGAGAGGAGGGGAGGGGAGGGAAGGGAACTTGGAGTAGATGAAAGCACTTCCTGTCAGGGCTTGACGCCTTCCCAGGATTCATGGCACCTTCCCACTCTCCTGCCAGATCTCGGGACAAGTGCAGGCTCCTGAAATGCCAGAATAATTTAAGCTCCTCTGTGGTGGTTTTAAACGTGGACACAAATTCTTTGACACTTGTTTCATTGAGAGGGGGTTTTATGGCCCCTTCCCTTGAGTCTAGGTGGGCTTTCAACTTGCTTGTGCGGCTGCAAGATTTCCAAGGCTGGGTCAGAGAAGTCAATGCAGCTGCCACCTTCAGAGCCCTGAGCTTCCACGCAAGAAATCTGACTACCACAGGGCTGCCATGCTATGAGGAAACCCAGGCCACATGGAGGGGCCATGCATTCTGGCCAACAGCCCCAAGTGAGGTCCCAACCAACAACGACCATCCACCACTAGATATGAGTAAAGACTTTCCAGATGATTCCAGTCCATAGCTGTCAAATCAAATCACCATCCCCAGTCCTATCTTTGTGTCTTCCCAGTCCACACCCCAGACACCATGGAGCAGAGACAAGCTATGCCACTTTGCTTTATCAGGATTCCCAACACATAGAATCCATGAATATAGTAAATTGGTTGTTTTATGCCCTCAGTTTTGGGGTGAATTGTTGTGCAGCAATACTTATTCCAGAAAGTCATCTCATTTCATCTATTTTTTTGTGGGAGTATGTGTGACTATATCTCTTTCCTTGGCCCCCATGCCAAGCTCTTACTTTTCAACAAACTGTGGTGGCTACACATGGTGGCAACCCTCTACAGGCTACACAGGCTGATCTCAGTGGCATTCTTTGATGAGGGCACTTTCAGCCTGGCAGAGGTGAGCCAGCTACTTTACAACAGCTCTGCTGACCGGGCGCCCAGTTCCACTTCCCAGGCCCTTTCCCATCCTTCACTTCCAGCTGACAGCTCCTCACCCCTGTCCTGCCTTTCCCATTGGGATGGCAGATGCCTTTCAGTCCATTGGGCCCCCAGGGAGAAAGCTTCCTGTGAACTCTAGAGCCATTTATGCCTTCAGGGTAGTTCGTGCCCCCATTCACCACAACCCCTGGGAGTGGCTGTTGGCTCCTGGAGTCTGGCCTTTTGTGAGGTGGCTGAGTAGGAAACTGCCTTAGTGGGTACCTACCGGCTCAGGTTCTATCCTAGCAGTGCAATTCCGTGGTTGTTAAAATTCTTCAAAGAACTAGGTGAGCTCATTTCTCCTAAATTAATGCCTGGTAGGAAATCTTTCAGTTTCCCAGCACAAAGTTCATTATGGTTCCCCGGTGTTAATTCACTGTCATCAACCCTTTTAGCCATTAAGCAGAGAGTAATGTTCAGAGTCCAAACAAAGCTTTTCCTACTCCCTTTTATTTTCTTTTTTTTTAAGTTGACTCTTAAATCTAGCATCTGCCCAGTATTTTGGATCCATACAGATTTATGTCTCCTCTACTTACTAGTTAGTGCCCTTAGCAAGTTACATGAACCATCTGAGCTGCAGTTTCCTCATCTGTAAGATGCAGATAGTAATTCCTACCCAGGGTTACTGTGAAGTTGGACTGAAATAACATTGATAGCGAAGCCCTCGAGAAGTTGGGCTAGCTGAAAGAGATGGTCTAAGATCTTGTTATTGTTTTTGTTGTGGTTGTTATCGTTTGTGATTTTCTTTCAGCAAATTCAGTTGGCTTTATCTCCAAATAAACCCTAAATCCAGATATTTCATACCATCTCCACCACCAATCACCCAGTTTCTCCTGGTTTCATCCTAGATGCCTTCTACTTCTGTGCACAGCAGCCAGAGTAATCTTGTTAAATCTTGTCATGTCACTCCCAAGCTCTAAACCCTCAGTCGCTTCCCTTCTTACTCAGAGTAAGGTTTTTTTTTTTTTTTTTTTTGAGACAGAGTCTCACCGTGTTGCCCAGGCTAGAGTGCCGTGGCATCAGCCTAGCTCACAGCAACCTCAAATTCCTGGGCTCAAGCGATCCTTCTGCCTCAGCCTCCCGCGTAGCTGGGACTACAGGCATGCGCCACCATGCCTGGCTAATTTTTTTTTCTATATATTTTTAGTTGTCCGATTAATTTCTTTCTATTTTTAGTAGAGACGGGGTCTCGCTCTTGCTCAGGCTGGTTTCGAACTTCTGAGCTCAAACAATCCGCCCTCCTCGGCCTCCCAGAGTGCTAGGATTACAGGCGTGAGCCACCGAGCCCGGCACAGAGTAAGGTTTTAACAGTGACCTGTGAGTCTGTGCAAGATCAGTCTCCCAGTACTTCTCTGCCTTCGTCTTTTTATCCTCTTTCTCCTTCTCTCTCCCTTTTCACTATTCATTAAATAGCACACATCTGCCTTAGAGTCTTTGCACGTTCTGTTTCTCAGCCTGAGAGTGCACAACTTGTGCCTTTACTTCCTTCAAAGCTTGGCTCAAATGCCATCTTCTCAGAATTCTTCCCTGATTATCCTATTTAAAATCATTTCCACTGCCTCTTTTCTGCTTTATTTTTCTACAGTTCATCACCTTCTTATTTATTTATAAGACTTACTTATTTATATTTATTGTCTATTTAACCTAACTAGAATATAAGCCTTATTACAGCAGGGGTTGCTATTTCTTTTGTTCATTGCTGTGTTTTCAGTGCCTGATGCTTGGAAGACCCTCAAATATAAGGTTGAGTCGACCATAAACTGTAGAAACAACCTTCTTGGCTGTTTGCTAACATTTTATCTTAATGAAGATAACAGTTGTACAATTATTGCATCAACAGTTTTGCTTGAAAACATTGTCACTGTGCTGCCCTTTTCTAGTTTGGGAATATACTAGTGATAAATGAGCAAAAATTCAGCTGAAGTCAAAGGATACAGGAATGATAAGACTGAGGTCTTCTGCTTGCTAGTTCAAAAGGTCTCCAAGAACTAACGGTAGACTCTTATTTTCAGTACTGACTATATAATTTGCAGGGCCCAGTGCAAAAAGAAAATGCAGGGCTAGTCCCTTTTTCTAAATTACTAATAATATCAAGACAGCAATAGCAGAGCAATAAACCAAGAGTGGGGCTCTTCTGAGTTCAGGGCCGTGTGTGACTACACAAGACTGCACCACCTTAATGCTAGTCCTACTCATTTTCTACAACTATCTATATATATATTTGCATCCAATGAAAACAAATCTTAGGAGATTTGTTTACTTAGTGACCTTTATCCACACTATCTCTTTAAATTGCCATGAGACTGGAAAAATTAAGGGTGTGCACTGTGCCCAAGGTCCACTGATATTCAGGCTTCAAAACAATCCATTTTTATTTTGACCTGGAACGTATGACAACTTCAGTATTAGAGCAGCTAGATTAAATGTTACCTAAACTATTGCTCCTTTCCCTCAAATAGGTCACAATCTTACTCTGAAGACAGTGCTAAGTGCTGAGGCTGGAAGTGTCCAGGGAGAAGAGCCGGGTTAAGCAGGGGACCCTGCGGCACTCCTGGTCCACCCCACTGTTACCCACGGTCTGACCATCAGCAGCAATCTCTGGCTTACTGGTTTGCAGCTATGGACCAGCCTGAGAGGTGGGCTGAAGAGAAAGGGCTGAGACATGGCCCAGGATGGAGGCAGGGCCTGGGCACTCCATCAGGTAATTTAGTTAATGATGGTGATATGTGCTAGAATCCACTAAGGAATTACTGGGGGAGTCAGCTCCCCTCCTTGGCATTTATTTTCTCCATCTTTCAAAGAAAGACTATACTGTTCAGAGGTTATTTTTGAATATTAACCAGACTTTAAACACTCTCTTGCATTTTGAGTTTTTGGAGTTCGCCATTATAAAATACATGAGCCACTGGGCCCCTTTATTTACATTTTCTTGAAAAACAAAGACAAGCCTTTTGCATATTTTCATAACAGGTCTGTCTCAACATCTTAAATTAAAAAATGACCTGTTCTTTGGGTCAGAATATGGTTTAGATGATTGAGGCTGCTTCTAAGCTCTCCCATGAATATTTTTAAAAAGCTAATTACAAAAATCGCAGTTGGGTTGAAGAAATATGCGACAGAAATGCATTATTTAAGCCCTAAAGTTTCCAGATTTTTAGAAAATTGCGAAGATGAAATGATTTTCCCACAAAGGTTTTAAAAGTATTAAATGAAATGAGCAGAAACATTAGTTCAACATTTTAATAGCAATTTATCACTAAGCAAACGGATCTGAACCTATGGAGATCTTTCTCACAAGACTTCAAAGTCTTTTTGTAAAGATAACTAAAATAAATATCATATGCTGTTTTAAAAATTGTATCTACACTCAAATCTTAAAATGAGCTGTTTTCTGTAGGTCAAAAGTAACCCATTTGTAAGAGAGGACACGTGACCACTTATATTTACAAGGGTAAACTTTCTTCATTTTCATTTTTGTCTTGGATAGGGGCTGCTAACAACATTTCAAGGTAGCTTGGCTTGTAGTGAGTGAGTGCTTAAATGTGTCCATTAAACTGTGGGCATTGGGTTAGCAGGAAGTGAAATGTCACAAGGTAGTAGACCCTGGTATTGACATAAGAATTCTGTACCCAGCCAAACACAATTGGAATCACAGGCTCTTGTTTCTCCCCCTTTATATAACATTCTGTGTAATTTAACTTTTTCTCTGGTTCTACAGCAGGTTCTCAAAAAAAAATAGAACCAATTTTCATTTTGACCACTGGAATTCAGCCATTGTCTGGGGAAGGAGAAACTCTGCTCTAGAAACGGGAGATTGGGGCATGAATTGCCTTGTTTCTGTATAACCTTAACACAATTGTAATTTTTAGGGAGAGTTAGCAGAGCATAAGAAATTCCTTTCTTTGCAGAAAAATCCACAGGAGAAGCTGAGTTACCTGTGATCAGGGAATGGGGCTGAGTTGGGTTATCTTGACAACCCTTAGACTCGTTCATCCACATCCGCCAGGCCAGCTATCCCTGCAGCCCAGAGCACAGGACCAGCTCTGACCTGGCTCAGGGCTGTCTCAGCTCAGGCCAGATTCTCCTCTTTCAAGATTCTAAGATCTACCAAGCCCCTCCTCTCCTTCTGATCTTCACATTCTTTCCTTAGTTATGTTAAAATGCTCTTCTCCAGCCTCTCAATCTCCTGCAGGCTGCCTGAATAAATTAGTTATGGCTCCCTTAGAGGTGAAGGCTCTGAGGGTCACCTGTTTCCAAGTTCAGGTAAAGGTTGCAGGCAGAGGATACCTCTTCCGTGCCTGAGATATGTCTGATGGGGGTTTTAAAGCCTTCATACTTGAATCTTGCTAAATTTAGGACTAGACCTTAAAACAGCCATGATAAAAATTATTAGGTTGAAATGTATGAAATTGCCAATATTCATTTTTTAATTTACAAATATGGCAGATTTGTATGGTTCCACTTAATACCACAAAATGTTTTCAGACATCAATGAAGAGATATTAAAATATTTTGTTTTGTCTTTTCATTATGTTTTATGTCCCCTAACATTTTTCCCGGTACCCGGCATACCTGTACTGAGACTACACACATATACGCACAATATGACTTATGCTTCCTCTTCTGTGACCTTATAGAGTTAAGAAGCCAGATGACAATGAGGTAACACATTTGTATGAATGAAAGTCTTAGGAAGTTCTACTCATAGCACTCTTGTCCTTTGTTCATAATCTCCACCCCTCCACAGCACTACCACCCCCAGTTCTGCCAGAAATCATTTTATTAGCTCAAAAGCAATGAAGACAACATCAGGCAGCAGACTTGGTGGCAGGCTGCCTGCCTGTTTATGGAGCAAGCCCCAACTTTGAGTCACAAAGATCTGGATTCTGCATTTGATTTGATTATTTCTTGGTGGGTGATCCTGGACAAGTTGCTTAACCACAGTGCATTTCAGTTTTCTCATCTGTAAGACAGAGATGATAATTTCTACTTTACAGATTTGAGGGGGGCCAAATAAAGTGATGTACGAAAAGTACCTAAAATGGTGTCTTAGACGTACATAGTAGGTGCTCCAAACTTATATAAAAGCAAGAAGATTAAATTTCCTATTTCCTGGACCTTCCAACCTCCACACCTCCCCAACCATCATACATGGCTAGGAAACCAAAGAACTGCTTTATTTGAAGTGACATGTGGCCTGGGACACTGGGTCTCTCAGTGGTAACCAGTCAGGCAGGCGAGTCATGGCCAGTGGCTAGAGGGCTCTCTGCTGCTTTGGGGAAGACACCTTCAGCTGGAGAGGCACAGAAATGGTATGGTGGCATCCGTGACATTTGGGCTGCTCCCCAAGGATGGTGAGGATTTGGACGTACCCTCTAGGCCAGCATAGTCTCATTAAATTTTCTGCAATCATGGAAATGTGCAAAAATCTTCACTGTCCACAACACGTGGCTACTGAGCACTTGAAATGGGCTAGTGTGACTGAGGAGATAATTTTAAATTGAATTTCATTAATATTGGGTAGCTCAGGATGAGGCAGAGGAAGTGGCAAAAATGAAATCATAGGAGCAGAATATCCTGGGGCAGCCCTGGGGCAGCCCTGGGGCAGCAGCAGGAGCTTTAGTGCGGCTGACGCAAGGCTGTGGGAAGGGTGCTGGTAATAAAGGCAACGGGAGAGAATGTGAGGCAAACTCTGATTGTCAGTTTAAAGGGTTTAAATGTTCTTTTCTGGGCAGTGGGAGCTACAGAAGGTTTGTGAGCAAGGGAGAGACACCATGTTGCTCTACTTCAGAGTGGTTAATCTAGCAGGAGTTAGGGGTGTGGAGCCTCTCTGATGTGACCACATAGAGGATGGAAATGCAGCCGCTTAGAAGCATTACTATTAATACAAAAAACCAGGCGAATCTCTCACTGCATGCTGGGCACTGAGCAAGCAGCTCAACCAGGGTTACTGCTGGTTCAGTTAGTTACATGTCCTTAAGTACGGACAAAACCAGAACTTTGAACCGGGTCTACTGCATTGCAGAGCCCATAAAAGGAAATATTTACTTGTCCTGTACTACTGTTTTTAAATCTCCTGGGGGGAAGAAAGGCTTGCTCTGGCAGTGTAATGAGACAGATGACACAGAGCTGACACCCAGGTCAAGACCTGATGTTAATCTGGCTGGGTGTGGCTTTCCTCTCGACTTTATCGAATTCCTTTTTCTTTTCCACATGCATTTGTGAATGGGACCCCTCTATTTTTTTGCCAGACCCAATCCCTCCTACCTTCCCACTGCCTTGCTGAAAGCCCGAATTATGCCACCGCAGAGCCCATTCGCTTGATTATTTGTAGGCCAGTAGAGTTATTACCTGCATTTGAGGAAATCTCCAGAAAGGTAGAGATGTATTTCCTCCCTGAGATCTCTTCAAGTTACAGGCAATTACATGATGGCTTTCACCTTGTTTTATAATCTTGCCTTGAGAGGCACTTCAATGTGGTGTTAAAAACATCAATTCAAAAATGTGGTTCCCTGGGTTAGAACTCTGGTTTCCGGTCTAACTTGGTAAGTTACTGACAATACTACCTACCTGGTGACCTAGTTTTAAGGATTCAATAGGTTAAGGGACCCAAAGTGCTCAGAACTGTGCAAGGCATTTAGTGCACATGGGCTCCCAAGTATATTATTATACTTGTCAGCAACTCGTTTGTGTTCCTGCCTTGACCTACCAGTCTGGAGTGGGACGAAGGCAGGAGTGCTCCAGGGTGGCCAGAAGGAAGAAGCAGCAACTCTCAAAAGACCATTCTACAATACTTGGGTGTGAATCAAAAGGCATTGGTCAGGGAGATAATGGAAAGGCCAGTTTTCCGAGCTAAGTTCAGACTCACCCTAGGAGAGAAGCCACACAAATGTTAAAAGAAGTGCAGAGAAGTTAAGCCGGGAGGAAGGGAAGAGGAAGTCTTGACGGGTACTGGAAAGAACAGTTTTTATGTGCATGGAAGCAAACTCTGGAGGTTCAGGCAGATGACCTGAGCTTAACCAACGTGGGGTCTCAGCGAGAGCGTCTGGAGTTGCGGCGACCGGGGCTGCGCGCGTCCGGCGGTCCCAGTGCTGCCACCTACAGGGTCTGGGAGGCAGAGCGCGCTGCCCTAGTGGCCGGGCGCACGGTCTATAGCTTCCTCTCCAGCCTTTAGCTCGTTTCTCTTACGATTTTGAATGTATCCGCCCCCAGACACAACAGTTCTGGAACACATTTCTAAACTTTATTTCTAAAAAGCATGTGGGGCAATGAAAAAAGAAAATAAGACAAAGTTCCGTGCAAAGATGAGAAAGTGCACATTGATAAGTCACCATGTGCCAGGCAATGAGTTAGCGGTTTGGCATATGTTATTGCATTTAATTCACATAAAAGGTATCATCAGTATCGTTACCCCCACTACAAAGTAGGTTAAGGCATCCAATGCACAATTGTTTAGAACCTGGGCCACTCAGATTCCGCAGTGCATATATATCATAACACACTAACTGACTTAAATTATTTTTCTATCTTTCCCAAGTGTGAAAACACACATAATTGAGTTGGCCAAACAGGATCAACAGTCAGGGAGCTTCTGTTTGCACAAGGCAAATGTTGCTTACCTTGACCTATTGCTTTAAAAGTTGAGACACTTCAAATGAACATGTTATAGCAGAAATTTTCACTTATGTGAGTCAGGTTCTTCAATTGCCAGGGCTTAAATTTTTGTCTATTAGTAAATTAAGTTATTTTTTATTCATTCAAGCCAACCTGAATGAATTAATGTTGTAGGTCAAAATACAAAACAAGGTGCCCTGTTTGGCTTTTACTAACTCAAACTCTCAATTAATTGACATTTGGGCACACTTATGCTACCTTTATGCTACAATCATCGTATTTAAATTGGCCATCCTGTGATACTAACAGTGCTTCTCAGACTTTAAAGTACGTACCAATCACCCAGGAACCTTGTTAAAAATGCAGATTTTGATTCAATCAGTCTGGGGTGGGGTCTGAGATTCTGCATTTCCAACGATATCCCCAGTGATGTATTTGCTGCTAGTCTGGTAACCACACTTTGAATTTCAAGGAACTAAAAGATCTTGAAGTTCCTTTTAATCCTCAAAATAAATTTTAATTGCTTACATATTAATTATATTTTATTGCTTCCTAATGCTTTGAAAATCAATAAACTATATATTCCATAAAAACCTTTTTAGAACATCAGTTAGAACACTGAAATGACCAGAATATTCTATTCTTTCACTTAGGCTGGATTTTAAAGTGTTATCTTTAGAAACTCTGTGACCTGAAGGAATTTTGCCCTCAATCAAAAAGTAATTTAGGCACCATGAGAATTATTTTCCAAACTGTAAGGGAAAGTCATAGCTATAGTAGCTTAAGAAGAAGTTGTCAGAATTAAACTTTCCACTTTTCTAGCGCTTTCAAGCCCACTCTTTTGCCCCATAGGAAATTAACTGCATGGAAGAATAGAATAGTAGACCCAGTGGCCCACTTTAAAACCAAGAAGCACCTTTCCGTATCACTCATATCTGGGAGGTTCATTAATGCTTACACTCACCAGAGTCTCCAGATGTTCAAGGGCAAAAAGTAACACATTCACAGGTGATACAGAACAAACACCTATTATGATGCCCAAAGGACACGCTATTTGTAGCAGTAAAGAATAAAGTGACCAGGTGACCCATAAATAGACTGCCATTTACTTGTTTGTTTTGTCTGGGGTCCATTTAATTGCATCTGTGAGTACTACAATAGCTAATGCCCAGCCATTATTTCCATCATAAACCTCATCGGGGATGAGAAAAGCAGTAGAACTAGATCCTTCACTTAAAATTGATTTTTTTTTCCCACATCAATTAAAATATTCAGTAAAAGTGTTGGGTTCTTCCTGACTCCTTCCTATTGACACAAATAAAATATATACATTTAAATGGTTCAAAGGGAATGACTACCTTATATGTTTTAGAGAACATAATGTCTCAAATTAGAGTAGTGGAAATTATGGAACTTCAATAAGGACAAAATGAAAGAAAATATGGCAACTTTAATGGGAGCAAAGTACCTGTATGCACACAGTAGTTGTCAATAAACGTGGATTTACTGACTTGAATGGCCTTAAGATTGATTGCTTGGTTTGCTCAGCAAAGACTGACTGATTGTGAAGATAAGGTTGGGCTCCAGAGTGGGGAAACAGGCTGCTGATATCTGTGTCCTGTGATCGCAGGGGTCCAGCAAGGCCAGCCTTTCCTGCTCTTTCCCCCTTCGCAGTTCCTGCTCCAGTGCCTGCACATGTCTGCATTCAGCTTTAGTCCTTCAGGTCTAGGCATTGCTTACAACAGGAGCTACAGTACCTAGATGTTGTCTGTATTAATTTTGTAGTATTATTATTGTCAATAATATTAATATTTATGTTGGCCAACACTTAGTCCGGGCCAACCATGTGGCAGATTTCAAGCAGGGAGAAAAAGGTACTTTCTTCTCAGCTCAAGTTTTAAAAAGCCAGGGAAATTACTGAGGTCACGTTCCCAACCTTGGGACAATAAATGTGGTCAGAGAGATGAGAGACGGATTGGCCCAGCCTGGGCCACATGACCTCCGTGTTTGCTAGAAGTGTGTGTGGGATGGGGAGTATAATGTTTGGCCAACCTCAGTAAAACCATGTATTTTGGAGTATTTCCCAAAGAAGGTGCTTGCTCTTCCGGAAAAAATTCATGTCCACCACAGCTTTGGGCAAGTTACATAATTTATTTGAACTTCGGTTGGATAATTTGTATAATGAAGAAGTTGGATTAAATGCTTTCTAAGGGTCCTTTCATATTCAAAAGTCTCCAGTGTTGTTATCTTTTTAAATATAGCACTTTATAAAATAATGTTGCTTTCAACCCTGACCAGCAGGCAGAGGTGAGGCTGTTTTGCGCTCTTATTAGATGGGGAAACTGAGGCTCACAATGTTAATTAACTTGCCTCGAGTCATTAGAATCTCAAGGAGCAGAATTAGGACTAGATATTGTCGTTGGATTAGTTCCAAAGAATTCCTTTGAATGCTTCCCACATTAGCGAAATTAGTTTTATTCATTCCATAATGACCACTAACTAATCCAATTGGTGCGATAGTTTTGAGAAATTAAATCTTGGGCATTCAAATGTATTATTTTGCTGCCTTCTGAGAGATGCTGGGGTTGTTCATTAATGTGATTACTGTCTTTCTAATGAGAGACACTGGGAAGTATGGCTCAGGGAAGGAAAGCTACTCAGAATTCAGGTTGAAGGAGACTGCTTTTAGGAATGGACTGAGGTAAAACCGGGGAGGAACTGATTATTATCTCCCAGCTCACAGACACTTGATATTATGCCACAAAGCTGATAGTGGTCAAATAAGTCACTGTTGTTTGTTTTAAGATTTCTCTAAATAAATATTTACACCACACAATCAATGAAGTCTGGAAAGTCAATGGGATGTGCTTTATTTTTAATAAGACTTAAATTAATTGTGCATTCTCTGATTAATTATACATTCTCTGCATCTACAAGCATCTATTAAGATAACTGAGAAATAGCTTAGAGGTCCTAATGGTTTGCTCTCTTTTTAAGCAAATATATAAATTTAGCATAACAAATTTTAAGACCAAAAGAGAAAGCAATCTTTAATTAAGAATTATAAAAATATGATTCAAAAGCCTTAATACATATGCCTTTGGTCTGCCAATTAATGAATTTATTCTCAAGGAAATAGCTATGAATATCAGAAGGATGTTCATTGAAGCATCCCTTGTAGTGGTAAAAAGTTGGAAATGACCTAGGTAGGAGGGTTTTTTTTTTTTTTTTTGACAGGGTCTCACTCTGCTGCATAGGCTGAAGTTCAATGGCCTGACCATAGCTCACTGCAACCTGGAATTCCTGGGGTCTAGCAATCCTCCCATCTCAGCCTCCCAAGTAGCTAGGACTACATGCGATCCACCATTCCCGGCTAATTTTTAAATTTTTTGTAGATATGGGGTCTTGCTGTGTTGCCCAAGCTGGTCTCGAACTCCTGGGCTGCAGTGAATCTCCCACCTCAGCCTCCTAAAATGTTGGCATTACAGGCATGAGCCACTGTGCCCAGCCAGGACATTATTTAAAAGGATTATATTACCTTTATACAATAGAATATTTCATAATTATTAAAAATGATACTGTCAAAGAAAAATTAGTGACAAAACATTCATAATAGTTAACAAATAAGAGCATGAGCTCTGGTTTCTGACTCTAGCTCAACCAATTTCCTGTTATGTGACCCTGGACAATGTTTTGATCTTTTATGCTTAATTTTACTCAGATATTTAATGGGGCTAATGATAATACCTACCTCATAAACTTTTTGGGTGAATTGAATGAAGTAACATAGGTAAATTGCTTAGCACGAAGCCCGGCACTTATAATAAGGTTATAAAACAGTATGTTTTCTTTCTTTTCTAATCTGTATTTCCAACATTTTGGCCAATGATTATATGTGAATTTAGTAATAAAAAAATAAAGGTTTTTTATTTTTAAAAAATTAAAATAATTCCAATAAAATATACAACATAGAATTTATCATCTTAACTATTTTTAAGCATATAGTTCATTAGTGTTAGGTGCATTCATATTGTTGTGCAACCAGTCTCAAGAACCCTTTTCATCTTGCAAAACTAAAACTCTATGCCCATTAAACAGCTCCCCATTCTTCTCTCCCCCAATCCCCAGCCCCTGGCAACTATTAATACCATTCTACTTACTGTCCCTATGAATTTGCGACTAGAGCATGCAGTGAAATCATGCAGTATATGTTCTTTTGTGATTGGCTTATTTCATTAAGTGTAATATTCTCAAGTTTCATCCATGATGTACCATGTGCCAGAATTTCCTTCCTTTTCAAGGCTGAATAATATTCATAGTATGTGTACACCACATTTTGTTATCCATTCATCCTTTGATGGACACTGGGTTGCTTCCACCTTTTGGCTGCTGTGAATAATGCTGCTATGAAAGTGGATGTACAAATATCTGAAAGGTTTTTTTCTCTTACATAAAGAACATTGTAAGTTTTCCTAAATTGTATAAGATATTAATACATATAAATTATGTAAGATATTTATATCTTGTAAGAGCTGTTTCTTGGCTCTGAAAATGCTTCAAATATTAATAATTACATTAATGAATTAATTAACAAACTTAGCTGTTTCTTGAACACTTATTTTTTTTGTCTGTAGTGTGTACTAAATATTTCAGAAGATTTCAGGTTTAGCAACAAAAATAAGAACAAGAAAAAGAAAACCAAACTAACAAATGCTAAAACACGGTAGCCACTGATTTTCCTCTCATGTTTAGGAAAGACAAGGGCAACAGCTTGGCTGATTGCATTTCATGATGTCAGGGCCTGATCTTCTCTTTTCTTGCTCTGCTGTTTCCCAGAGGCTTTCTTCCCAGGGTCTCTTCGTGGGACAAGGAGGTTTGGCGCTTCAGCCACACTATTCTGCCTGTATTCCAGTCAACAGAAAGGAAGAAGAGAAGGAGAAAGAACATGTCCCTCCTTTATGGACACATCTCCATTTCTAACCTGTTCACCAGAAGTTGGTCATGGGATCACTCTTATCTATAAGGGAGACTGAGAAAAGTGGTCTTTACTGCTGGTAAACCACATACACTGCACAAACTGGGGGTTCTACATTGAGAAAGAAGGAAAGAATAGATATTGGGGGACAGCCTGGGGTCTCCTCCAGAGCTGTTGATGCTTATTCCAGATGAGAGTGATTTAAAGTCTTGTAGGAGAACTGCTGCAACGTAGAAAAATGGGAGCAAGGCATTAACTTAATATTTTGCTACCCTGGGTTGATTCTGAGATTCCCTCCACTACCCCTCATTGTGGATAGACGGGGTTGCAGCTTTAGTGCCTATGGACCTAGTGATTGGGTAAATTTATTTTGGAGAAGGGGACCCTTTTTCAAAGATCATTCTTTATAAATGAGCAACATTGGTACCTACCTAGTGATGGGGTCAAATTTATATCTGATTTTTAACTTCCAATATCAAAACAACTTATTTATTCAGTGAGCCACTGACAGTGAATCAGTACGTGAAAATACTTTGGATGTTTTGATGCAAATTTATAAAACTCTTTGCGCTAATTGCAGAACTTTGTTTTCTTTTAATTGTAGAACTGGAGAATTTGTGAAACTCCAATCCAGTTGGTTTGGCTCATGGACATTTAAATGAATAAGTACTATGTGAAACAGTAAACCTCACACCGTTACTCATGACATACCATCATCTTTGAGGTAGGGAATGGAGTGGGGTCCGGGATGGCTCAGGGCCAGGGAAGGAATGAAGGGGTTTTATTTATTACAATATTAATTCAAAATTAAAAAAAAAAGCAGTTGATAACGATTGTGTTTAAAAATGTCTTGGTTCTGTCATCCTCATCAAAATGCCCTGCTTTAGAAATGGATAATCTCCGTAACAATTACAGTTATATGAAAAGAACCTTAAGGTTACAAACAATGAAAAAAAATGATTAAGTGAGAAAAGATCAGGTTAATGACTTAACTCAATTTTAATAATGATCATTTATATAAATTAGACCAATATCACTGCGATGATGCTTTTATTATTGTCACCACTCTCCCCACCCAAAAAAATGACCCCCCCCAAAGTAAATTTGAGCCTCTGATTTTTGGAATGACATTAAAGCCCACTGGCAGAATCCAGAGGACTTCTCACTAGCCTCAGTGCTGACCACTCCTCTCTGAAACCAAGAAAACCAGTAGCAAAGCCTAGAAGAAAGTGTAGTTCTTCAACATTTTAGCCCAGTGACCTCAGAATAAATTCACTGTTTAACTGGTGAGTTAAGTTGTGGTCTGCTTTTTACAGTGTTACAACTTGTATTCTTGATACCAGTTTAGTTTAATAAATATTTGAGTACTTGTGCCAACTCTGTAATTTTAATTTGCATCATATCTAAAACATCCAATGGTTCTTTCCTATAATTCTGTGACGGCTCATAATCCAAGAAGGCAGGTCCTGTGTAATGGAAAGCATCATGATGGGAGCCAGAGGAACCTTGTTTAAATGGGCTTTGCCATTAACTAGTTATGTAACCTTGGGCAAGTCCTTTATCTCTCAGCCCTTAGATTTCTCACTATTAAAGTGAAAGGGTAGGGGGTTGGTTTATATGATCTCTGAGATCTCCAGTGCTTTAAAAAATAGTCAAAAGTAGCGTTTCTACTTTCATCCCAAGAAGAATCATATAGCCTTTGCTGAGGAGGTTAAGAAATAATGATGCAGGTGTTCATACTCCATCGCCTTTCTAACATATGAAGGTGGAAATGGTGCTGTCCAGTATTATGATTAATACTGACCGAATGTTCAGATTGCTAAATACAGCTGTAGAAAAAATTTCCATTCTAAAGAAATGTAGTCTGGTTGTTTCAGGCACTTACAGCCTGTTGGTCAGCTGGGGTGGATCCTTCAAATGCTACCTTTACATTCCTCCTTATCGCCAAGCCTCCCAAGGGCTCAGCCAGCAGACAGGGCCAATAGCATCGGCAATTCCCCTCCTCTGTGTATACCCTGAGCCTCTCTGCTGTGGCTCCCCGCTGTGCCCAGATCGCCCTTCCCTCACTAAAGCCTCCCCTTCATTCAGAGCCACCTCCTCCAGGAAGCTTAATCTCTTAAAACTTCCGTGGATGTTATCTTCTCTTATACTCACTTGCCCCCTTGTACTGTATTCATTATAAACATGCTTTATGTACCTAGCTAGACTGTAAGGTCCTTGGCATCACAATCCTTTATCTTCATGGAGTCTAAAATAAAGTCTAAATGCCTGGCCAGGTGCCTTTTGTAAGGTATAACCCTCATAAATATGTGGAATACCTTCCAGCCTGCCCTGGAGGTTGGTATCACAATTCCTTTACCTTGCTTCCTTTCTGAAGGATCTGTTTATTTTTATTTTTAGGAAGCTGGGTTGATGTGATTTCTCTGGAAATAACTTTGGGACTTGAATCCGCATTATTCAGTGGCACGTTCAGTTGAATTTTTCAGCGAGAATTTAGCATGATAGTTTTGAGAGAAGAAGAAGAAAATTTCTCTTACCACAGGCCTGGTTCCCTTTTAGTCTGATTAGATCACACAGTTTATTTTTGAGAGAAAAAGAGAAGACAGTGCTTTGTTTAATTGAAACTGTGACAAGCCCTGAGTTAAATATTGGTCTTTAGGCCCCATTATGTCCTTCCCCTTGAAAGATGTCATAAGCAGCCATGACATGGCTCTCTGATCATGATGCTTTCCATTACAAATGTTCTGAGCCAAATACACTTTTTTTTTCTCCTTTTGATTTCAGTTAAGGCCATTTTGGGATTTGGACGGTGCCGCTATTTGGTTTAAATGTGAAGGCAGATCTATGTGCCTTTCGGTGCAGGCATTCTTTTTTCTTTTTGACCCGGGACTATCTCAGCTTTGTGTAGACAGAGCCCAATAGGCAGCTGATAGACTGTTACTTGAAGGGGTAGTTGCAGCAGCGGTAGATGCCTGGGGAAACGTTCTGACCAGCCCTTTGGGGAGAAGGCTGCTCTTTCAGAAGCAGGGCCCATTTGCCTAGAAGGCAGCAAGGGAAATCACCAGTGGCAGCGGATTTAACAAACAGGAAGAAGAGACAGGGCTGCCAAAGGCTTCTGTATATCTTCCCCATTCGCAAACTACCAGGCACATGAAAATGTTTTCCAGGTGGTTTTTTGGATTTGCACCTACAGGGAGTATTCCAATGCACCCAAACCATCATGCCACTGATTGCAGAAATGCCACACACATCTAGATTCTGTCATAAAGAAATCTGTCATGCAAACTGTGAGAATGTATGGCTGATACCAGGGAAGAAAGTCAGGCTAATCAAAGTAATTCACTCGCACTCTTCAAATGTCATACTTCAAACTCTTGCAATGTCATAGTGTGCCTTTATCCAATGCACTGCTAAAGTCTAGGGCCACAAAAAGTCGCCCAGTTTCCCCATTATTCAGTTTTCCTTAATTAAGTCACAATTAACAATTTTATCTAAAAACCTCATTCAGGGAGAACCTTCTTAGATGGACGAAGAGACGGTGGTTTCAACTGATTGTGCTTATCTGTACCAATAAGAGGTTTTATTTTATATTTTATTTTTCATGAGTCACCGTGGAAAATAAAGGTGGGTTTAGAGACGAGGTTTTTTTTTTTGCAAGTTATCTTTATGATTAGTAAATACATTAAACACTGATTTTCGAGAAGTTCCCTGGTATGGCTTTATTTGGGGGGAAAAAAGCAATTAGACGTCATCCTTCTTCTCTTTCAATTTAAATTTTACACTAAAAATCTGTTTCGAGAGGGAAATGGAGCATGCTAAGCTAATGACGTTTCCCTTCTCTTATTTTTCCTCCGTCAGCGCAATGTGTTCCTATCGGTTCCTCGGTGTGTTGGGCTGTAGGCAATGCTGCACTAATTAAGGGAAGGACCCAAACCACTCGGAAAAACGAAAACAAATAAACAGTCGAAAAATCGGGGAACGGTAAGATGAAGCTAGATTAAACGTGTCAGCAAACAGACTAATTTATTTTCATAGGTGTAGTTTCTACAAATGCAAACAACCCACTTTGCCAGGAGACTCATAGGTCCATTCCGCTGGGGGGTCGGGATGGGGGTAAGCTTGGCTCGTCAACGATTTGCTGTTTGGATCCACCCAGGCGGACCCGCCGCTGGGAGGATGGGCGTGCGGGGACCGGGTTTCCATTCTCGGGGAAAGGAGATCAGTGTCCCACGGTGAGCTTCAAGGACAGCTGATCAGCAGGTCCCGGCACTTGCCAAGCGTCCCTCATCTCACCCGTGCCTTTATAATTTGGTTAGAAAAATTCTCTCCTCGATCGCACCCCTTTTGAGTAGGAGGTGCCACTACTTGGGCGGAGGCGGCGATTCAGCCAGGGGATCATAGGAGCGGACTCCCGGATACCCCGAGCTGCGGAGGCCAGGAGGGCGCAGCCGGGACAGCGGGGGCGGCGGAACTGCGAGCTGTCCAGGCCGCCGGCGCGGCGGCCCCAGCCAGAGATTAGCGGCCGGGCGGGTCCCTCCCTCTTTCGCGGGTGAATGAATGATTAGTCAACTAGCACCTCCCCGTCCCCGTCCACCCGAGGTTGGAAGGGCGGAGTCTCGGAGCAACTGTTCCTCTTTTAAGGGCGAAAGGCGGTTGCCTCTGTGCATTTATTAATCGACCTCGCACGTCGTCTCAACTGCGGTGCTCCCTACTGTCGGGACGCGCAGACACATAAGCACAAAGCACTTATCTCTAAGACCACTCGCCCCTCTGTCCGCTCAGCCCCGGGAGCCCGCTGTCGCGCCCCCGCCAGAGGGAAGCATAACAGGGCGTGAAAAGTTGCCAGGGCCCTCCTGCGCCGGGTTTGTCGCTCGTTCCCTAAGTTGGGGCGCCCGGGAGCGTGCAGGGGGGGTGAGGCGCCCCCGAGCCCCATTCGCTGCTCCCTCAGAGGGTTGGGGCGCCCGGGCGTGAGAGCTGGTGCTGCGGCATGTCCCGTGGGGGAGGGCTCCCCTGCGAAAGGGAGGAGGCGCAGCGCTCGCGGGGCGGTGGACGCGCGTCTTCCCCGCCGTGCTCCGCGCCCCCGGGCCGGCGGCCTCCCTTGAGGGGCTGGGGAGCGGGCTGGAGGCCGGGCGGAGACGCATTGCCGGCGCAGCGATCCCGCAGTCCCTCCTGCGCCCGGGCGCCCCCAGCGGGTTCCGGGACGCGCCCGGTGCGCCCCTGTCTCCAGCGCCCGAGCGAGCGCGCGCGCCGGCCGGTGAGCGAGCCGGCGGGGCCGGCAGGAGGTGGGAGTGAAGGAGTGGAGGACACTGCGGCGGCGGCAGCGGCAGCGCGGGGAGCGGTAGCTGCAGCCCGGACGGCGGCGGCGCAGCGGCAATGCCCAGTCGGCAGCGCCGCCGCTCCTCTCCGTCCATCTCCGGCGGCTCCAACACCCCCTCCTCCCGGCCCCCTCTCCGGGGCGGAGGGGCTGACGA